>NW_024609835.1:80886021-81446642 GCF_016920785.2 Ixodes scapularis
CACGCGCGGCGGGCACGGGTTCAATCCCTAGTGTGAGCGTTCCATTTTTTTTTTTACATTTTGCAATGTTTACATTTCTTTTTTACAATTATCACTGAAAAATACAATTGCTGTAAACAATACGTCGCTGATCTAAATGCTATGGGATTCCATTTTTGACACCTCTGCCGCACAATGCCACTTTCAGATGCAGGACTTATGAGGCAGCTCTTCACGCAACACCTTGGGAGTATTCTTTTCGGAGCCGATCACGGGTATTCACCACGGGCACTCACTACTGATTGCCAACACTTAAATGTACTAAACAACTCATCTTGAAGTACAGAACAGCGAGCAGAACAAACATAACTGCAAAGAAATCGCACGGCAAACAAATTGCTCAACGCATTTCGTCTCCTGCGCGCAGAAAAAAAAAAAATTGCACAGTTAGGTGTAGTTACATGACTTCCACCACTCACTCTTTCCTCTCCACTGCTCCTTGCAGTGCGGGGGTTTCGGTTTCGGTTTCGAGCAGTTGCATTTTTTGGCTTTATTAAAAAAATATGTGACTTTGCAGCACAATGTAAATTGGGTAGGGTAGTATTCCAACACCATAATAAATCACCTGGCAAAAAAGAAAGAAGGTTTTTTGGGGGTGTCAATGTCCCTCTAAGCACCCATATCCAAATTTCTAAGATCTGAGAAGATATGCACAGTATATTTATATGTAAAATTGATGCCCGGACAACTGTCCATTCCCAATTTTTTCTTCGCGATTACCTCTAAATTTTCACTGTGCGCTTGCCCTGTATCTTACGGTAGATATTGCGTGTTTGGGGTACATTCAATAAAATGAACTAAAATTACCGGGTGTCTCAAGTAGCGGCCAGGCTCTTTAAATCAATAGCAAAATTTGGTTTCTTAACCTATCGCACTACGATTTTGTGCAGCGTTGCCACAGGTGGTGCATTTTTTCTATAAAATTTGCAAAGAGTGAACTTGCCTGAGGAAAAAGTATAGAAAGAAAAAGGCTTAACTTCTATGGAAACCCAGCGAAGCCACCAGTCTTCAATCAATAAGGCGCCCTATCGTTTGAAGACTGGTGGCTGCACTAGGTTTCTTTAGGAGTTAAGCCTTTTTCTTTCTTTACTTTTCCTCGGGTGGGTTCGCTTTTTGCAAATTCTATAGAAATTTTATAGATCTATACACGTCTGCAAGTCCTCTCTCAGGGCGCCGCCATCTTCCTCAGTGGGGTGTGCTGCGTGGCCATAGTCCGATTATGATGCCTAAGCAAGGCTTCGTAATCGGATTATGACTCGTCCAAGCACACCCCAGCCAAGCAAGATGGCAGCACCCTGAAGGCGGACAGGTTCCACGAAATAGCAGCGTTCAAAAGAGTTTCTTTTCCGTTGCCTGCACGCCAGCAGGTGCTAGCGGAGGGCATTCCTAGCGCCACCGGCGATGGAAAAAAACGGGCTGTTTTCGAACAAAGTTTGCCAAGAATTCCACAATTTGAATTACCTTCCACCGCAGTCAGCGGGACAACATTCCACCGGTTCCTCCGCTTTCTCTATAGGGCGGGCCAATGGCGTAGCAAACGCCACAGAGCACACTCACTACGAAAGGCTGCCAGGTGTTCTAGAAAGCTTGTCAATCTACTTTGATCTGGTAACGTTGCCCCACATCGCGCGAATGCGACGCCAGCAGCCAACGACTTTGCCGTGACATGCCTCAGCTATCGCCGCGACTGTACAGTGTACTAAGGCGGGACTGCTAAATTTTTTCTTTCGTACAAGTGGATTGCAGGCTTACACGTAGCAGCACACATTGCCACTGTCCAAAGCCCCGAGGGTTGAGTTGATCGTACAGATGGTATCTGTACAATTTTTTTTTCCCCAGCCCATCATACCTTCTCTCGCCTTGATAATCCACGTAAAGTTGAATCGATTTTCTCCAGGACTAACTCCTACAAGTACTCACCTCTCCCATTATGTATTTAGAATTGAAACGGCCTGCCCTCAAGCTCGGTGACAGCAAATGACTACAACTATTTTATGCAGAAGCTTGTTAAGTTGTTTGAATAATCTATTGTGTAATGATGCTTGTTTCTCTTCCCTGTTCTCATCAGTGTTTTCCCAATTTTATTATAAGTAATGTGAATTTGATGTACCCCCCTTATGTAAGGCCTCAGAAAAGCTCCTTAAGGTAATAAAATAAAATGAAAAATGAAATCTAGATCACTCGAAAATGATCTGCCACGCTATTGGGCAGTTCGCTTTTCTGCCATTGAGTGACTGGGCCGAACAAACGACGGAGAGACCTTTTTTTATTGATGAGTCTTTTTTTTTTAGTGAGTCTTGTAGTTCTTGTCCTTTCGTTCCTGCAAAAATCTGAGAAAGTTTATTTGTCTTACCTTTTTTTTTTTTCATTTTTCAGGGAACGCAGAGAGAAGGGAGAGAACATGCCCTCGGCTCTTCCGAAGTTCTTACTGGAAAGACCACCGGTGACAGGTGGGTAGTGTGCTGGGAGCAGATGATGAAGGGTGCCATTTGGCAAATCGCCTGTGGTCACCGACGAGGTGAGAACGGCGGGGAAGAGCATAGGTTGTCTCGCCTTCAACGTGAGCTTCCTACCTTCGACAACGCCTTGGCGTCTCATGCACCTCGAGCGTACTCGCAGCCAAAGTATGGTGGAAGGCACAGAGCACACGCTGGACATCTGAAAGACGTCCAGCATGTGCTCTGTGCGGGCGTCTCAAAGACACGCCCTGCCCTTCTCATTCTGTCGCGACTATAGTCTTTGGTTTACCACAAACAAATGCAGATGTTTCAAGAAAAACAAAATGTGGGTCACCAAACTCGCCGCTGTTTCAGGAAATAACATTGTTCTGATTTTCGACTCGATAGTAACGCTTCTGATGTATAACCCCGAAGGATTGTTAATTTTGATTATATTTCACAAACAAAACACGTTAAAGTTTGGAGCCTTTGTACTCGGGAAGCTTGGGACAAACCGACGTATTTCAACTTGTACGAGGCAGTCTTCGTAAATGTGAGAGTAACGGTCGGTGCTCCGTCGATGCTTGGGATGCAAGCACGATGCATCCGACACAGATAAAGTCAATTAGTGCAAGCACAGGCCCTATACAGTCGCCGACCGATTATTCGGACTTCGCAGGGACCGAAAACACGTCCGAATAATTGAGCAGTCCGAAAGATCAGCAGATTGAAAAACTTGCCTTTATTACTTCCAAGTGGGCTTAAAAAAACGTAAATAGTGCCTTGCTTCAAATTATGCCTGCGTGCCTTGTTTTAGGTTACGCTTGCGTTTGCGTTCGGCAACCTTCTGTTAGCTTGAGAATCGCTGCCTTCTTTTCTAGCGTTATGGTCAAGTACTTTCTGTGCTTCTTAACGACACACCTCGACGGCAGAAGAACAGATGGGGCCGTGACGTCCAAGCCAGCTTTGTCCAAACAAGATTAGAGGCGCAAATTCACAAGCGCAAAATGGCAACTGGCGACGCGAAAGTGGGGCTACAGTGGCTTAAAGGGGGTAGTGTAACGAATGAAACTGGAGAAGCGGCACAGCGTTGGAAGACGGCCGCGGGTGGCGCTGGCGCTTGCAGCACCGTCGTTCCGGCTATGGCTCCGGCTTGGCCGCTTGGTCAGCTTGGCTCCGGCCAGCTCCGGCCGATTCGCAGCTGTCGACTACACTGTCGTCTGCTAGTTTCACATTTTTTATTCACTTTCAAACACAAATCATGTCGTTGGAAGTTCACTGGAAAAAAATAATTGTTTTTGATGTATTTATATTAGTTATGAAGCGTGTTAGGGTGCCCCTATTTGCCGGCCGATTGAGGCACCCAACGGAGCTGCGGATCGAAGCGCCACCTACATCGTCTTCCAAGGAGCTGCCGTTCCTGGTGCATGGTGGAGGCTACGCGATAACCACACTACCCCCTTATAAGTCACTGTAGTGGGGCGGAGGTGCGAAGGGATGAAAAGAAACAAAGCAAAATGATGATGATGATGATGATTACATGCAGCTAAATGAGCTAAATGGAAAAAAGGCTAGCATAGCGTCACCTAGCGGTAGAACTCAGGAGTATTCAAGTAGCGCTGCCAAACCAAGCCAATCCATTTGCAGCCAACACAGAATTCAAAATGGCCGCTGCTCAGAGGTGTTTCCCGCTGCTCGCTAGCGATGGTTTTGTCCCAATAATCAAACTTTCGCACTTCAAGCTGTCCGAAACATTGGTCGTGAATATGCACTATTTCTATGGGGTAACTCACGGTTCCTCCTTTAGGTCCGAAATATCGAACAAGTCCGAATTATCGGAGTCCGAAAAAAAGGTCAGCAACTGTAATTGGCTTACTGAAGCTGGCACTATAGTTATATTCAGCATTATAGCTAGGCTGTCGTGTTTTCGGTGTGTACCGAGAAACGCCGAAATGTAACCCTCAAAAGAAGTCTATCAAAAACTGGGAAAACCAAAGGACCTTGAATGGAGCTCTTCTTGAATAAGAAAAGGCCAAGCTGGACGGGAAGACATCTTTGTCTACTGTTTCATTTTGTGTTGACCGTGAACACAGAAAGCACTGAAGTGTTTGTGAGGTCCTTTTTTGAGGAACCACACATCTTATCTTGTTTACTTCTCTTACCAGTTCTTGAGCCACGGGTACATGAATGTGACCTTAGCTCGTCGACTCCAGTTACCGCACTCAGTGCAGCTGTGTAAATGGCGTAATCCTCTAGGTAAGCGCATCGCATTCAGGCCACTAGACGGAGGTGGATTGAGATGGCGAATGCGCATTATACGGAGGATTATGGGAAGCTACTCGGCTGCGGGAGCGGGTGAACAGCCGAAAACATGGTGGCATTCTTATTAGCGGCGGTGGAGAGCGGTACCTCACATAGTCTTGGGTGTTCGCCCACATTTTTTTCCCAAGAAGAAACGTGAGCTTATATTGCCATCATAAGTCAGCCGAATGTTGCCAAGCTGCTCGGTGAGGTCGGTCCCCGTCCAGGCCTTGCAAATTGCGACTTGCACGTCGTGGGGGAGTCCATAAAAGCTCCGCGCAAGTCCGAATGGCGCCAAAAGCTCCGACCACTGGTTCCAAAAAATGAGCAGCCCCTACCTCGGGGCCGTTCCTGCTTGCGCCAGAGCCTCTCGGCCTCAGGGTCTGACTGTAATCGACGCAATCTGGCGAGGCAAGGCAAGGCGGTGTCTTGCAAGCGGTTGGAAACGATTTTGCTCGCGGGGCATGCTCACCGACGTCGCCTCTGTACCAGAGTGACCCATACTGGAGACAGCAGCTTGGGTTTCGATGTCTTTTGTGTCTCATAACTTCTTGCAGGGCGTCGAAGACAGCTTCGCCGTTCTCTACACTCGTCTAAAGGGCTTCCGCGCGTGAGACACCGGCCGGAAAACGTGGTCACGTGGTGCGTCTGGTAGTGGAAGTGCAGCTTTAACTTTGAGATGTGAGGCGCCATGGTGTCATTTTCACGGACATCCATGTAAACTATGATGGGCTGAAGTCACCTTTGTGTAAATGCAGCTTGGGACTCTCTCCTGGTGTTTGGGTCATGTGCACATTCTTGGGGGTGGTGAAATTGCATGCTCTGTGTCCTGTTTCTTTCGGCAGAAGCCTCGATAAACATTGATTTTTGATCCAATACAAAAAAAAAAAAAAAAAACACAAAATTTTTGGGAAAAAGTAAACCACAAAAAAACATTCTCAAAATCACTGAACCCTTGTTCTTGCTGGCAATAGGAGAGTTCTTTGTCCCTGAATGCTGCATGCTTCTTTCCGCAGAGAAAGATCTGGAAGGCAAAACTGAGGACGAGAAAGAGATGATTAAAATGATGGGATTCGCAAACTTCGACACCTCCAAGGTAAGAGAACATTTACTCGCATTTACTAGATTGATGCTATATTTGGGGCATTTATTTTTTCCAAACAAAACCAGATCTTAAAAGTACCAGAAGTGGCATTGAGGAGCCTCTGCAGTTACACAATTAGGCATGGACCGACTCAGTGGTTGAGTAATTTCAGATAAGGCTCATCTGAAAAGGTTTCCAATTGACATTTTTAATTTACTTGATATTTTTATATGTCATTGCCTAATGTGTAAGATCAGCAAATCCACGTAAATTTTGAACCAGAAAATAAAAATCTTGAAAAAAAAACAAATTTTGAACCAGAACATAAAAATCTTGAAATAGAAAAACTTGGATATCATGAGTACTGTAATTACCACGTTTACGTGATCTGTCGCTCTGCTCAACTTTAATGTTTGATAACATTAAAAATAGTATCAGAAGGAATCTGGGCATTTTTTGGAAGGCAAAAGATAAATTCATTGTTCCTTGAAATATTCATGTTTTTTTTTTTTTTAAACAGTGGTCTCCAAACTTTCTGGCTAAGGGGCCAGATTAGGGATCTGTCGCATCTTGAGGGCCGTAAAATTGACAAATGAATATAAATAAAAAAATACTAAATAAATAATGCTAAATAAGCATTTAAATACAGAAGTGAAAGCTTGAGTAACAATATAGGAAAAAAACGAAGGTGGATGAATAGATGTACTTTATTGTGAAATTCAATATTAAGCTAATTGCGACATTGCACAATTATTAAAACCCATAAAACTCGCCAGGCATTATACAAAGTGCAATGAAACTCTGGCATACTCACACAGGGCAGAAGACTAACGAGAAAAGTAGAACTGATGCTAACAATATGCAATAGTTACGACACAGGAAACTAAGCACAATATACCAAGAATGCAAAGGAATTTTCATATGCATGCTGTAAAATCCCTAATGTTTGTGAGCCCTTAATTTTCACGAATTTTGCGAATTGAAAAGTTCGCAAAATTTAAAGGCACGCTGAAATTTCGGTTCTCAAGAGTTTTAGTGCAGGTGTCTGGAACTCGTGAAAATTTATGGCTGTGATTATGTCCTCTGTGACCGATTCACGAAAAATAGGGGCCGCGAAAATAAAGGGATTTACAGTATTTAGATACGAAACGGGACTAAGAATGGTGGTGACGAAAATATCAAAATATAAATAATGCGAGAGGACCCTCATTATGATAATCAGTTTTCTCTCCTTGTTGGGATCTTGGAGTGCACGGTTGGTGCGTTTCGCGGCGCTGTTTCCTTACGCACGCTTATTTTTGTCCCGGTAGCAGCAGGCTATTAGTAGAAGTGGGCCGTAGGCTGGGGTTCATTGGAGGGTCCGTGGCAAGCCACAGGCTGGTCAGAAGACCCCCGCAGGCCAGATTTGGCCTGCAGGACGGGGTTTGGAGATCCCTGTTCCAAAACATGACACACATGGCTCCTTGACTACTTTTCGGCAAACTTTGAAGTCATGTCTCTTTCGAAATATTTTAATCACATATTCAAATTTCAAGTTTAGATGCATTGATACGGTTTTAGAGATATTCACACAGATCTTGCGATTCTGAGATGGGTATAAAAGAAACCACGTTTGATTTATCTTAAGTTTATGTTCTGTATTTTGGCCAGTAATCAGCTCTTTTCTGGGTGGAAAATGGTGAATTTATTTATCATAGACAAAGGCAATAACCTATAAAATACCAGCTAAATTAAACATTGACTGGCCACCAGAAGTTTACATGCATAGTGACAACTTTCAGCAGTGTATATTCATGCTCATTAAACAAAACTGCACAAAAAATATTTCTGCATTAGAGGATTGTTCTGCAGTTCTAACTGTTATGTTTCAGGGCCAAGTTTTTCTTAGACATCTCTATTATTTTTTATGCACATAATTTTGATACTCTCATTCTGGGCCTTTACCGACACTGCAAGCCACCCCATGCTGTCTTCAGTGCAATGTTTGTTGGTTTATGATCCAGTAATTTTATCTAAAAGCTTCTTTCTTTTTTTTTCCCTAAGAACCATTTACATTCCTTGGAACATTTATTTTATTCGTAGGCATTTTGGGGAATACCCTTATCAGGGTTGTACAGCATGATTTTGTATCTGACGTGAAGCCCGACTTTGAGTAATTTGAAACGGAGAACCATGTAAGTATGTATGGTCACTTTAAGGCAGGGGTCTCCAAACCCTGGCCCATTGGACAGATCCGGCCCGCGGCCTCAGTCCTTCCAGTGACCAGATCTTAAAGTACCGCTAGCTGCCCGCTGCTACCAACGCAGCAGGCAGGGCGTCACTGGTAGCATCGGTAGCAAGCCCGCTGCTACCAACGCAAAAATAAACGCATACAAATAAATGGTGCCGTGACGCATACAAAACACAAACACAAAAATGGCAAAAAAACTTTTTTTTTATATATATATATTTATATTTTGGTCTTTGAGACTGCGACTGACTCCCAATCCGCACCCTTGGCCAGAAAGTTAGGAGACCCCTGCTTTAGGACATAGAAAAAGTTTTAACATACTTCTGCGGCTGAGAATTTCCGTACAATTACCGTAACCTTTCTGAATCGTATGTTTAGGTGCTGCAGGCTAATATTTCCTTTTTTCACAGTACGTCCTGTACAAGAAAAGTGTCATTAGTGTCAGCTTATGAGGGAAATAAACCAAATTTAAAAAATTTATGGGGTTTCTTCACCACAAAACAACTATGCATCGCCGAGCTCTCATTCTCCACTCAAATGTAGTGCTAGCAGCCCGAACCAAACTCCAAAGTTTCAGAACTAACCGCTATTCAAAAGTTAAAAGTGATTTTTTGAAATTTTTAATGAGAAAATGGTGGCCAATGGAGGAGGGAGCTCTCGAATGCACTGAGCTGAATAGCACCAGTTACCGAAAATGGGCCCATTTTCACGGTTAAATTTTCAAAAAATCACTTATAACCTTTGAACGAAGTAGCGGCTAGTTCTGAAACTTTAACATCTGGTTTGGACCGCTAGTGCTCGTGCATTTGGCGGAGCAGGGATGGGCAAAATACATGCAAATATGTATCGAAATACAAATACAAAATACTTCATCAAAAGTGTATTTAATTACAAATCTAATTACATTTTCAAAAAAACATTTAACTGCAAGATACAAATACAACCAAAATTTGGTCTCCCTCCAAATACTTTTCCAAATACATTCCTCAAAATTTGCAACCGGCGACTTCAGGGCACCTGCAACGGGTTTCTGGATATCTCATTTTAATTTTGCATCGCACACTCGGGAGTTAGTGTGCGAGGCTCAAATAACGTAATAGAAATATAACCACAAAAAATATATAATCAGCTTGGACGTAATAGGGGAAAAAAGTACAGAGCTTCAAGCAGCTTTTTTTGTCGATTACATTTTGGTATAGACCAACAAAAAACCGAGACGACCAAGACGCGCAGCACTAGCTAGAGAATTTTTTATTGTTACAACTCGCACCAGTTACGAAAATCTGGACGACCCGGTCGGATTCGCGCATTTAGAATGTTCCAGGCAAAAATATGGATGGAAATCAGGCTGGAAAGCGTCACAAGTTGTCACAGGCCCTTATTTAGCCAGTCTGCCTGTGAACGTCGATTTCGTCGCTATTCTTGCCCTGGACTAGCACCGTAATCACAAAGTCACTAAACGCTTGTGCTTGATTGAGAGACACTGCATTCGGTGCAGAATGTAGTTTTCTTCCTGCTCTAGACACTGCAAATAAATTTGAGGGATGTATTTTCCCCCACAAAATTGTATTTAATTATAATTGTATTTGAAATACCCACGTTTTAGTATTTAAATACACACATAAAATACATTATCCAATTTGTAATTAAATACAAATGCAAAATATACAAAGTATTTGAAATATGTATTTCAAATACTTGTATTTGAAATACTGCCCATACCTGGGGCAGAGGATGAGCGTTCGGGGATACTTAGTTTACTGTTGCAGTGAAACAAACCTTGTAACTGTTTGGGACATCCTGTTAGGACCTGACAGGCTTAAATAGCATGTGCTGGAATATTTTCTCTAGAATGTTCTGCCGTATATTATTTAATTTGCTCGTGGGTTTGGAGTTGTTATTGGAATAGAGTATTCACTGTTCCAGGGAAAGCATATGCCGGGCAACAACACCTACGGCGTTCATGTCATCCACAAGCGAAAGTATCGGTGAGTGCCTTACCTCTTATTCTTTCGAGCAGATTTTGCATTGACATTGAATGGACAACTTCTTTGTTTTCATCTTTCAAACGTTTAGCAAAGCCAGTGCTAGGGCTATTCAGCTAATAAAGATAATTTTATTTCCAATAAACATGTACGGTCGGGCCTTAATATTACACAGATGGCGGAATGTGTGGCTCTCAGTACATGCTGCTCCACCTGGAGGACCCCTGCGTGATGCAAGGGCTTTCCAGGTGGTGCAGCCTATACCAAAAAGAGTGGCTGTTAGGTCTAGTTGGTTGTTCATTTCATTAAACTTGTGTGTGCACAGCAAAGATGAGAACGAAGGGAGGACAGGACACAAACAAGGCACATTTTTTGTGTCCTGCCCTCCCATCATCCTCGTCCTTTCTACGCACGCAAAAGACCATGCTGCGCCATTCTCGTTTAATGGTTCGCGTACATACAGTGAATTCCATCAGCCCTCAAAACCACCAACTGTTGAACCCATATGTAGAAGGCTCACGAAACTAGTGTAGTAGGGAATGGCTGGACCGGGGACAACACAGCAACTTTGCCTGTCTGGCCATCTTCCTTTTCTGCCCCCCCCCCCCCCCCCTCCTCTCCCCTCACTTAGGTTTACCTGGGTGACTGCCAACATTGTCAGTTATTGGATGACTCATTCCACAGAACCATGATGCCTACTGATTGAGTCATCCAATCATTGATGTTTTCCACATTCACTTTGTATACATTTGTGCAAAAAGGTGGCGATAAGTCTGGGATTGGCCGGCGGGCAAAATTACTGTGGCATCCATAGTGGAGCCGTGATAAGTTTGGTGAGCACTGTACAAAAAGGCGATTATTTGAGAAGCATCAAATGCGGGCAGAGTTGCACGTGTGCCAAAACCAGTTTTCCACAAACTTGTGACACAAAGAATATCTCACTGCAGCAGCCCACAAGTAAAGTCTCCTGCAATATGAAAGACTTACTGGGGGTGCGTGGCTGGCGGGGGTGCTGCGCGTGCTCCGGGCGATTCCATTCTACCCTGAGGGCAAGACTGACGGTGGGGGTTAAAGCGCAACACATGCTTATCAGCATTTCGGTTTCGTGGTGAAGAGCAGTTCGTCAGCGTCATGCACGGCTATATCATATTGTCGCCAGAATTGCCGCCTGATGGTGCATTTACACTTGCGAATTCGCGGGCGGATTTGTGCTGGCAGAAAGTGGATTTTGGAGCCGGGTGGCAAAATCGACTCGTTGCTGGCGAAAAATCTGGGTCAGTCCTGAACCCAGATTCAGATTTTCCACCAGAGATGAGTTGATTTCGTCACACGGCTCCGAATTCCACTTTCTGCCTGCGCGGATCCGCCCGCAGATCCGTAAGTGTAAATGCGCCCCGGCCTGAGCCAAGGCAGTTACTGTGCTTTCGATAAAGTGTTAGATCCGTGCGATCCTTCTCACAAAGGAATGCATTCTTCGACGCATTTTATCTTTGAAATGTTTGACTCAGGTATAACTGTAGTATTTGTTTATTTGGCAATGCCTGTTGTAACATTTTACACCTGAAACAACTAATGAAAAACAGTGATGACTAGTATGCTTATTTTGAGCCTTCGTGACCACATCTCTTGGCACGACGCCGATGAAGCAAGCTCTTCTGCTAAATTCAAACTGAAAACTGTTAAGCGTGTTCAAGCTCGGTTGAGCCGAGTGGATGTCCCCCCTTTCAAGGCAGAGTGAAATTGTCTTAAAGCGCGTAGCACTCCCGTCAGCCGCCACCTTAGCCTTGCGCTCCCAGTGGGTCTTTCATAGTGCAGAAGACTGACTACATTTTATTGGATTAATTTTTTTACCTGCAGAGAGATTGAGTACTCAATGGATTAACTGAGTGTTGAAGGAAGAGTGATAAATTTCGGCGTCTCTCCCCATGTTGCATGGTGCAACAGCAAGTCGGGAAGAGCGGCGGAAAAAAAAAGTTGCAAGCGACCGCACAAAGTTTGTTGAAATTGACAGTGGCAGCTGCTGCGTTGTTGAAAGATGAGCTTTGGAAGATTTTTATTTGGTGTATGTGTTTTAGGATGCTCAGTCACGGCTGGACTGGAAGCACGCGCTCTCTTTCTCTTCTTACGGCCTTTGCAATTGGGGCAATCGCCAACTCCCGCCGCAATTCGCGGGGGGCGCTGTCACCTCACCCCTGGTAATCCCTGGAGGGGCTTTAACCCCTGGGCTCTACCCTTTGCCGTTTGCACAGAGCGTGTGTGACAGTGTATCTCAGCACTGTCACAACTTGCGGCCGAGAGTTTTTATAGCCTGTGACACCTGATCCTAACGTCTAGACCCTCAGCCACTATCTAATGCGCTTCTGATGAGCCCAAAACGGTGAATATTTGACGCACATCTCCGAGAGATTCAGGAGTAAAAAGTAGTAAGTAGAGACAGCGAATGCGCGGAAAAGCTATACTCGTCTTTACCTCCAGGACTTCTGTTGCAACTCAAGAACAGGAGGAAACGGACCCCTTCTACGTGGAAAATCTTTAAATGATAAATAATTTGTACAATCTCGTGAAATGTAAGCAGGCCCAATCTATCTATTGCCGTGGTCTGCATCATCATTTCATAGGCCGCACATGAAGTCGGCCAGCTGCTGTAGACGAGGGTGTAGTAGTCTGTACAATTTTCGCACAGTGCATATTACAGCCTAAAGTGCTTCCTCGAGGGCTTGTGCACATATCCAGCTGATTTTTTGTTTTCTGTCCGTGACTGTCGTTGCATGGTTAATCAGAAGGATTCTGAGGAACTTGTTTCAAATTAATCCAGCCAAGCGCTTTGAGTGACTGTTGTCAATGCCCTCTGGGCAACTTAGGATTGGTGCATCTTCAAGATAGGGTGCAATGAGTTGCACCCTATCTAGTTGCAGAACTTCGTACACATTTGTACATGGAAGGTGCTTAACAGCCTTTAAAAAAAAGGCAACAATGTCGTCCAGAAGTACGAGGAACCTAGGATTTGGATAATGAAGTCTGCTTTTATCCTGGCCTTGCAATAAGACGAACAGAGGATCACCTCTGTTACTCGTAGTCAACAGCATAACACAAGCGTCTCACCCAGACTCACTAATGAGTTTCACCAAATAGCCACCGACGTACATCAGACTAGAGCCACTAAATAAGCTACGTTTCAGAGTAGCGACACTTGGCCATATTGTGTCTTAAAATAATGGTTGCCAGTTATCTGAAGCTTTATCTGAAATCACAGGAAAGACCTTTCCGCCTTCCACAAATGTTTAAACAGTTTGTGACAGAGCAAAGCAGTATTGCATGAGCTTCCTAACACCGAATCTAATGCTGAGGAAGTCACACTTTTGAATCATGACGATCGGCAGTTGCGTCTGCTCTGCATACGAGCCAAAATGGCGGCGCCCACAACAATGCCGGGGAACGGAGTGCCGATACTCTAATCGCAGCTCATTTAGTGGCTCTACATCAGACCAAAGTTGCCAAAACAACAACCTACGAAGCTCGAACACCAGCGCAAATCAGCTAGAAGGGACTCTCCGAGCGAGTTGAAGTGGGGTGATGTGGTTGCGCTCCTGGCAGCAAGCAAGTGAACTACATATGGAGAAAGAATGCCTTTGACTCCCGGGCGATTGCAAAGGCCGTAAGAAGAGGAAGACAGCATGCACTTCCAGTCCGGCTGTGGTTCATTTTAGGAGCTTTGCTTTTAGTGGGGTAGCTGTAATAGATATGTGAAAGGTGCTTACGTGCAACCGCTTCTGCCTCACATTCGAATTCCTGCGCCCTTTGCTGTTATCATGCTGCAGTGGCGTCTTGCCACTCCCGCTCCTCAGATGGAGAGCTGCAAAGAATGGGTATGACTAGGGGAGGGAGGGAGGGAGGGAGGGAGGGGAAATGGAAGTGCGAAAAAATAGAATGAGTGCCGTGTAGACACGCCGGAGGACCTTCCAGAACCCTAAAGCTGGGGCAAGGGGCAAAAAAGAGGAAGTGTTAGCGCCTTGCTGCACATGATGTGGTTGCGCGAGGGCGACCACAGTGGTTTTTGCGTACAAACACCGCAGAAGTTTGTTCAAAAATGGTGCTAACAGCTACTGCTGTAAAATGCAATAAGGTTAATCAACTGTGCATAATGATTTTGTCTGTATACTTATTCTGCCATGTACAAGGACCGGCCTATGCACCAATGATCCAGAGCGCTCAAAATCCTGCTTTAAAAGGAGTATCTATCATTAAGGTAGCAATTTTGGCCAGTTGGTTCATGATCACCTAAAAAAGCACCAAAAAGTGAAAGCCGTTTACAACTCCCTGTAATGCCGAATTAGAGCGCAGCTCTTGAGGAGGAGGAGGGAAGGGTACTGAGGGGGGTCAAGTGACCTTGGGTGGGGGTCACGTGACCTAGGGGGGTCACGTGACGATGCCGATGACGTCATCAGTAACGATGACGATGCGGATATCGATGACGTCATCAGTGATGATGACGATGCGGATGCCGGTGACGTCATCAGGGATGATGGCGATGCGGATGCCGGTGACGTCATCAGTGACGTCACTGATGACGCCATCAGCGATGATGACGATGCGGATGCCGGTGACATCATCAGTGATGATGCGGATGCCGGTGACGTCATCAGTGACGTCACTGATGACGTCATCAGTGATGATGACGATGCGGATGCCGGTGACGTCGTCAGTGACGCCACTGATGACGTCATCGGGGGTCACGTGACCCTGAGGGTCACGCGACTTGGGGAGCCACGTGACCTTGGGGTCACGTGACCTTGGGATGACCTTGGGGGTCAAGTGACCTTAGGATGACCTTGGTTGCGCCGACGGCGACGGCGACGCCGCTCAAGCCGGGAACGGGCCCCTAAGAGCTGCGCTCTAAAAACACAAGGACGAGGAAGTAGACAGACAAGAGCGCACTCGCAACTGGTTTTTACTTGTGGAAGCAATCATGTATGTAGCTTCAAGCTAACGCATACTCTCTCCTAAGATCTGTTTAGCCCCTTTAACAAGAAGGAATACTCATTCACTGATAAGGAAAGGGACGTATCACTTATGCATTTTCTGCCCTTTGCCTTCAAAGTCCAGGCAAAGGGCAAACAATGCATACGTGATATGTCCCTTTCCTTATCGGTGAATGAGTATTCCTTCTTGTTACGGGGGTTAAACAGATCTTAGGAGAGATGATGTGTCAGTTGGAAGCTATATATATGATTGTTTTCACAGGTAAAAAACAGTTGCAAGTGCACTCTTGTCTGTCTACTTCCTCCTCTTTGTGTTTTTAGAGCGCAGCTCTTAGGTGCCCGTTATCGTATTGAGCGGCGTCGCCGGCGCCGTCGGTGTAACCGCGCAGTGCATTATGGGACGTTTCCCATGATGCAATGTGCGAGGAGGAGTAGGAGGAGGGAGAGGGAGGAGAAGTGGAAGGGGAGAAGGGAAGAGAGGAGGGAAGGGAGGAGGAGGTGAAGGAGAAGAAGGAAGAGGAGTGAGGAGGAGGAGGTTTATACCCTTCCCTCAGTGCCGTTCCCTCCTCCTCCTCAAGAGCTGCGCTCTAATTGGGCGTTACAGGGTGTTGTGTCTTTCATTTTTGGTGCCTTTTTAAGTGAGTATCTATCATGTCATTATAACAATTGAAAACTTTTAAGTGTGCTTTACTGGCTATGGACTTTTTTCCCTAACTTTTGGCATGTTCCTTTTTCTTTTTTTCAGTCAATACATGAATCGAAAGGGAGGATTCAACAGGCCTTTGGACTTCGTTGCTTGAAACATTTCCTTGTGTGCTCATAGCGCATGCTTTCGTGTAACCCCATGACCTAATAAAATATTATGTGAACACTTGTCGGACAGGAGAGTGTTGTTTGAGTGGCTTAAAAGTTAAAAAATCCCACTACTCCTTTCTAGTATGCGCCGCCTTTTCCACCGCTTGGTGGCGGGTATGTCAACGGGTCATTTCTTATTTTCGTACTTTATAAGCTGCATTTGTTTTTTTTTTCGATCTAAAATACTGAACGAACACTACTTTTGTACATAATTGAAACGGTTCGCGCCACTTATATTTTGTATTTCGACTAAAAAGAAGCTTTTACCGGCTTTAACCAGTAGTAAGTCCAGGACCAAAAACGTCACATATCGAGCGCTTTCGGTACCGCGGGTCGCCCCCGTCGGTGGAGGAGGTTTCCGCGTGGTTCGGTTAAAATATGACTCACTGATATTTAGTTACTCTCTCCGTGCCCGCTGGCTTGTCCGAACCCAAAGAGACGTGGAAACCGCAAAAAATGTAGATGCTTAAATATTATTGCAGGCCCCCTTTAATGGGGGCTCAGTGTCTTTAACAGCGATACCTAAATGTTCTTCTATTTGGAGTAAACGTGCGGAAATTGGTTGCATGTTTCAGAATGAGTGCGGCGTTGCGCCTAGCAGACGGAGTTGACGCACCCCACGACGTCGGTGTGCTTGTTCTGGTGGCGACGAAAGCCTTCTTTCGCACATGCCTCAGCTGCCTCGGTCCGGGGTTTTGTCGACCCAGCCGGTTGACAGTGGCACTCGCAACGGCCGTAGCGGCTCTGCTCACCATCGACTGGGCATTAGCTATGTGATCACCGGTGGCAACCGCGCCCTTGTCTTCCCGTTGCGAAAAATCTCAGCGCGATTCGATTAGTAGCTGCTGCTCGACGGTCATCATGGTCGCCGTCTCTCGTCGCGCAGCTGGTCACACTGCGATCGCACTGTGCTTTTCGACAAGCGGTATAGTAGTCAGAAGCAGTCGTCGTGCATCGCGAAGGCAGCCGGATGCTCGCTGGTCGAGCCATCGTTGCACAACAAGCATCGCCGCCATTTCATACGCTCTAGAATCCTGCCCAAAGCTTGTTCCCATTCGTGCAATAGAAACAGATGTTACAAGCCATACATGGGTAAATTACTTTCAAAATGTAATTTAATTACAATTACAATTACTTAGCTCCCAAAGTAGTTTAATTACAATTACAACTACTACTACGCGAAAGTAGTTCATTGCAATTACAAATTACTTTTTAAAAGTAATGCAATTACTTTACAATTACTTATTTCTGAGTTACCCACCTTGGGCCATATAACTGTAAACGAGTTATATGGCCGCTGTATAAATGTCACGAATTATACTTTACTTTTATGAAATTCGTTAAATGTAATATAGAACTTAATTGTTTGGAGTAATGAACTCCTGCGTTCTTATATTCTAAAAAAAATAAAAATAAATGGCGGCAAAATTCACAGGTGCGAGGTGAATCTCCTTAGAGCTTATGCAAATGGTATCCAAGTCAAACCTACAAAAAATAAACTTAAAAATAATACAAGGAAACAAACATGCGACAGTAGCTAATAAGAGAAACTTGTAAACGACGTCAAACATTTCAAGAATACGACAACTTACGAAAACATTTCAGCCACGATGATTCGCTGCCTCTCTCTGTCTGTGGACTTGTAACAAGCCGGATGTGGGTAACCGTAGCACGCGAACTGTGGGCGCTTCCACAAAACTAGTGTCACGATAGCAGCAACTCTATTGCCAGGGATTCTGGGTTAATTCAGTGCACGGTAACACCCAAAAAGCTCCTGAGATAGATAATAAATTTAGGATCGTCATATAGCTAATCATTAGGTTAGCAATGATTGTATCGATGTATGCGTCTCATAAAGAAGACCGATTTGAATTTAGCATGGCAAGAACAACCTCGAAAAATTCATGATACACTGTAAACGACTTTATTTTCCCGAATTTCGCGGTTCGCCTACAATTCGCGAAAAATAAGTCCCGCGAGCAATTCCGGTAAAATGTAAACACATTGGGGTCTATAGTGCGACCCCACCGCGTCGCGAAAATTAGAATCCGCGAATTATTCCAAAACTGCGGCCTCTTGGACGCCTCGATTTCATGATTTACTTGAGCGTGTTTCAGCTGGAAGATATAGACGAGCCATTATTATTATTTTTTTATAACTTTAAGTATTATTGAAAGTGACAAAAAAGTTGCTAACCTGCAAATGTTTCAGCAAATCGGAAATCGCCTTTCGGTCTGTTGAATTTGTTTTCAGAAACCGTGTGGAGAGTTTGCACCTCTCGATTATATTTTTTTACAGTGCTGCTAATCTGTTTGAAGAATTTTTCGTAACAAGGCCCCGGCAGCCTTTCCTTTTCCAATGTAGATAAGACTGTGCAGGTTCTCAATGCAAAGCAGCACTGCGCGCCTCGGGACGGCTCCACAGGCCAGGACGAGAGGACAACGCGTGGATGGTCACGATAGAGGTGTAAAAACAAAGTGAAAGCAACACCCTCTATAAAAAAAGGAAGCCTTCAACGGACAACAAATGTAAAAACAAGCTCCCTACAGTCTAAAGCCCTGGTTTGTAAGTTTTGGAATCTCGTCCAATCAGGCTGACAAACGGTTGAAAGGGTTAGGTAGAGCGAACACTAAATAATGAAAATTTATACAAAAAGGTAGACGAGGATTGGGAGAAGGAAGAGCAGTGTAGCAACAACAGTTGGAAGTAAGGCAGGGTGAGTCGTGTTAATGAGACCTGCTGCTTCTTTGCTTCTTGGCCTCGATGTTAGAGTAGCACGACTTACTGTTAGCGGTACCAACATACGAGATAGAGAAGTACATAAAAAACTCAAAGAAAAGAGAATAATTTCATGAACAAAAAACTCCCCAAACTTGACTGAAATATGTAAGCGAATATGCTAGCGGCGAAGACGCGTAAGGAGAATCTCGAACCTCCCCACCTCGACCGGATGATGTGATCGGAGCCAACCAGCTCGTCTTCGACCCCGATGCCCCCGTGTGGGAATGAAAAATAAGACCCCTAAGAAACAAGGAGCAACATGAAGCGAATGAGACGAAGAGTCAGATTCAACTACGACAGGAACGAAAACGGACGCGAATGTAGCCCTCATTTATCAAATTATTTCTCAAATTCTTCATTAAATCGTTTTAAAGTCTACAAAATCCTTCATTCCGTTCTATCCCAGCCTCTCTTTCCCATTCCTCTTTTCCCTTTTTTTAAGCAGGTTGGGAGACACTCTCCCCTGCCTCTTGGCTGTGCTGTCGTCTCCGTGGCCAGGGGGGAAAAGCGCCGCCGCCGCAAAATCTTGCAAAAAGTAATTGTAATTGTGCCTGAACTTTAGCAATTACTGACGCTAGAAAGTAATTAAACTACAAGTACAATTTCCTTTAGCCAAAAGTAATTATTACAATTACAAATTACCAGGAAAAGTAATTAAATTACAGTAATTTAATTACTGTAATTGAATTACTACCCAAGTATGTTACAAGCACGAGGACATCACTCCGAACGATGCTTGCATGAACGCTGGCTTGCACTGCGCAAGCGCGCCTGCTCGACAAGGACGTTGAAAGCCGGGAGGACGTTCTTGTAGCTCCTACACTCGCACTAGCTCGCACTCATGGTGAAACAGAGAATCAGGTGTGTCGCCGCAGTTAATCTGGTTACGCGACTTCCGATATGTGCTACGTAGGTCGTGCGTGGTCATACGTCATTTTGTCGTCACGGTCCGAACTCGAAGAGCGACAGTTACGGCAAAGGGTTGCTTTCGTGTTTCGCGAACGTTCCCATGGGGACTGCGTGGAATAGGAGCACGCGGTTCGTAGAGGGAAGGAGTTTCCGAGAAACACGAACATGACCGTTTGTGACCAGAATAGCACTCTTGAAGATGGTATACTAAGTCAAGTGGCTCCAATTACTATGTGTACCACTGGTATTCAGAAATTATTAGAAAATCTTCCAACAAATTCAGCTCCAGGCCCTGATGGTATTTGAACGAAACTGCTTAACAACGATTTTAGGATTAAAAGAATTTCCATCTTGTCATTTTTATGTTGTTTATCGTCCTGGAGGATACAGAAAACATCTTCATTTGAAAATGTCGCGATTCCGGTGCATAATCGCAAAGCGAAAGTCGAGCTTTTTCCCCCCCTTGCAGCCGCGAGTGGCAGCCGAAAAAACTACAGCGAAAAGATTACGTGACCTCGCTCGGCTCTAAGCTGCAACATAATGCCCGCTAATGTACGCAGAAAGAGGGAGAGTAAGCGTCCTCCGAGAGAGCACACGGGAAGCTACAGGGCACCCCGAATTACGTCACTATACTCGCGGTCAGCTTTCTGTGGCAATCGGAAGAGAGGAGGAAAGCGCGTGTACAGCGGTTCGTGCACCCTCTCCCCTAGCATTGACTGCATTGCCACAGAAAGCTGACCGCGAGTGTAGGACTGGGACCAGGTGTGACCCTGAAGACTGGGAGTGAGTTGAGGGGTGCCAAAAATGCCAATATTTATCTTTTTTTTTTCTTACACAGCAACTAGGACACGGAGGCGAAATCGGTTTTCTGTTCTTTACTTTAGAAGTGTCAGAGGGCAACTTCCACAAATGTTTGACCGAAGTCCGGAGATTGTTGCACCCCCCTCTCACCTTCCCGCCTTTTAAGCTGTGCAAATATGAAGCTTCCACTCCTCTGTCTGCTTTCCCAACAATCCTTACGTACTGGTGAAATTTCTGCCAATTTGAAAGAAGCAGAAGTAACCCCAATTTTTAAAGGGTAACTGCAAAGAAAAAAAAGTTTTTTTTTAAATAGCCTAATTGGGACAAGCATGTCAAAAAACAATTTTTCCGCGAGAAAAAACATTTTTTGCAGCAATATTTATTGCGTGAGACTCATTTTAGTTTGCGGCTATTTCGTCCGTTTTAAAGGGTAACTGCAAAGAAAAAAAAGTTTTTTTTTAAATAGCCTAATTGGGACAAGCATGTCAAAAAACAATTTTTCCGCGAGAAAAAACATTTTTTACAGCAATATTTATTGCGTGAGACTCATTTTAGTTTGCGGCTATTTCGTCCGTTTTAAATCGCGCGCCACGAAGTTGTGATTATGTGACGTCAATCCCAAAAGGTACTCATTGGGCGCGTTCAGTAGCGCCTCCCTTGCCTCCGAACGGAGTGCCTCGAGTCGGAGTCATCGGAGCGCCTACTGAACGGCAAAAAAACCCGCGGCTCCAAACCTGCTTCTACGCAATTTCCGCTTCCTCCCCTGTGCCAGACGGTCTCCGAATAAACTGGAAGCAGACGATGGCGAGCACGATCGCTTTTCTTGGACGCCGGTATTGAAGAAGTCTTGACGAAGTCGTTGAAGAAAAAGCGGGTGATTGTACACATCAGCGCTGCTGTTCGAAGCGATGCAACGCGATCGAGCCCATCGAGCCCTTCGCTTGGCGGTGCAAAGGCAGCTACTGTTATAAAAGCCGACAAAAAACGTCGTCAGCACACGCAAAATACAGAACTCGGCAAATCTACCCCGCCGGTTGCGATACCTTTATACGGCCATACGTCTGTTCTGCCCTTCGTAACGAACTTCCTATAAAATGTATTCGTATACACACGGAAAGAAAATGTATTCGTATACACACGTATACGCTCGGCGATCAAGGTTTTGTCGGCCGAAGCGAGCGTCAGCCAACGTGCACCCCGATTTAGCTACGCAAACACAACATCAATCGGGAGCATGCTCTGCGTGAGTTTCCGACCAGCTACCGAATTCGCGTTCATACCCTGCCTTGCTCTGTTCAGCGCGGACAGGACTATCGTCGATAATCACCGAGTTTCCGTGCAATGGCGATCAAGACACGGCGTCAAATGAACGTTTACGTTGTTTATTAGCATATTCAAACCAAACAAAATACTGTCCAATGCATTTTCCGAAAGAGCCTTACCTGAAAAAGATATTCGAACGCGTTATTCGTCTTAACTTGAGCACTTTTCATTAACAAAAGCGAGCAAACCGGGCACCAGCGACAGAACCGAAGCAGCTTATCCCGCCATATTGTTTGTTTTTTCCTTTTTTAGCGCCGGAAATCGTCACCAGTCAGGAAATTACGTCATTTTAGCTCCTTTGACTCTACGTGCACCGTCTCCGGACTCGGTGCTTCGGAGCTTGACTCCGAAGCCCCGGAGTTACGTGCACCGGAAGTGACTTTTGGCCGTCCAGTGGAAGGAGTCAGTGACTCCTTGACTCCGGGGCCGCTACTGAACGCGCCCATTGGCTAAGAGTTTGATTGACAGCTTAGAGCTTGGTTGTTAAACCTTTGTTATATGTTGCAATTTCGTTTTGAGCGGCATATTTTTACGTTTAAAGAATAACCCATGTGATGAGAGTTATTATTCTTTACAAAAGGTTTACAAGACGGGCACTTCCGTTTGGATTCATACAAACAAAAGCTTCGCCATTCTTTCATGGCCGCCGAAGTCTCTGCTCCCGCCTGTCTCGCCTACCTCGACTAATCGTTTCGCCGAAGTGATCAGTGTTTCGTCGTTTCGTGCTGACCCAGGTGCTTGAGTGAGACTTCTTGAAGTGAAGTAATGTGTGTTTAGCAGCTGTCGCAGGTGTTAGTGATAGGAAGCGACGCGGGGTCTTGGCTTTCATAGCGCGGCTCTTTCGTTTTCCTCTTTGCTTGCTTAGCGTGCTTTTTTTTTTTTTTTTTTTTTTTTTTGTGCTTGTTTGCGCGTGCAAATGCTGACTTTTCGGAGATGTCAGATGCGTGATCCCGACAGTGAGCCTTCCAGCAGCCATGTCGCCCCGAAAGGAATGCTATTTGGCTGGAGGCAATCGGGCGTTCGCGTAGCGACCAACGTGTCTAGTTACGTTCTCGTCATATCGCTCTGGAGGCCGTCGAAATTCGCCCCGTGTGCACCTAACGTCCGCGACTAAACAGAAAATAAAAAAGCACTGCGTCCACTACGTAAAAATGGTCTCAGTTCATACATCTGTAGGCAGGTACGAAATCGTGCCCAAATTTATTCGCACCTCACGATGCAACACGTCGCTGTGCAAACGCAGTCCAACACGATGCATAAAAACGGCAGATTTAGGACAACAATTCGGAGTCCGTTGTTCAATTAAAACGACGTAATTTTGTTGAAAACGCCCGCAGCTTTTTACTCACGGTATGCGTCGGGAAACTTCCACATTTTGAAACAGAACGAGGCAGATTTACTTCTAAAAACGCTCCCAGCGGCCTTCCGGGCCAGTTTGACTGGATCAGCTGACGACGACGGGACTTAACTGGTTGAACGTCAACCCCACAACAACCAATTTGCGCTCCGTGTTAGCACCGCATTACACACACCACGAACGTTTCAGCTCTGCGGCATCGCCGTGTTGCACCAAACAGAACGAGATCGCCGAAACCAACGCAGCGCTGTCGTGAACCTTGGCTTGTGGTTGCGCACTCGTGGATTCTGTGACTTCCTTCGCTTTCAAAGCGCGCACGACGATTACGAACGATACTTTCCGTCTTCCGGGAACATCACAGGGGCACTTCTCCGTTCACGTCTTCGCTACATGTGCTCGCAAACCGCGTCAAACCAAAACAATACCGCGGCCTGGCTGGCCTGGCGTAGTTGCCAGATCTTGCCGGAAGTCGAGACGCCGCGTCGTTCAACTCAACGAGCCCCTCTACCTCGTTGGTTCAACTCCGCAACGCAAGGAGAGTGAGGGGCGGGGCGTACTCCTCTTCCGCGGGGGTCGAAAGAGCGGGAGTTTCAAATGTGGAGAGGTTCTGACTCTACTAAATTACGTCCTGTGGCGTAAATATTGATAAAAAAAATCATTTTTTTCGCGGAACATTTGTTTTGTGACATGCTTGTCCCAATTAGGCTGTTTAAAAAAAAAACTTTTTTTTCTTTGCAGTTACCCTTTAAATCGCGCGCCACGAAGTTGTGATTATGTGACGTCAATCCCAAAAGGTTCTCATTGGCTAAGAGTTTGATTGACAGTTTAGATCTTGGTTGTTAAACTTTTGTTATATGTTGCAATTTCCTTTTGAGCCGCATATTTTTACGTTTAAAGAATAACCCATGTGATGAGAGTTATTATTCTTTACAAAAGGTTTACAAGACGGGCACTTCCGTTTGGATTCATACAAACAGAAGCTTCGCCATTCTTTCATGGCCGCCGAAGCCTGCTCCCGCCTGTCTCGCCTACCTCGACTAATCGTTTCGCCGAAGTGATCAGTGTTTCGTCGTTTCGTACTGACCCAGGTACTTCTTGAAGTGAAGTAGTGTGTGTTTAGCAGCTGTCGCAGGTGTTAGTGATAGGAAGCGACGCGGGGTTTTGGCTTTCATAGCGCGGTTCTTTCGTCTTCCTCTTTGCTTGCTTAGCGTGCTTTTTTTTTTTTTGTTTGTTTGTTTTGCTTGTTTGCGCGTGCAAATGTTGACTTTTCGGAGATGTCAGATGCGTGATCCCGACAGTGAGCCTCCCAGCAGCCATGTCGCCCCGAAAGGAATGCTATTTGGCTGGAGGCAATCGGGCGTTCGCGTAGCGACCAACGTGTCTAGTTACGTTCTCGTCATATCGCTCTGGAGGCCGTCGAGATTCGCCCCGTGTGCACCTAACGTCCGCGACTAGACAGAAAATAAAAAAGCACTATGTCCACTACGTAAAAATGGTCTCAGTTCATGCATCTGTAGGCAGGTACGAAATCGTGCCCAAATTTATTCGCACCGCACGATGCAACACGTCGCTGTGCAAACGCAGTCCAACACGAAGCATAAAAACGGCAGATTTAGGACAACAATTCGGAGTCCATTGTTCAATTAAAACGACGTAATTTTGTTGAAAACGCCCGCAGCTTTTTACTCACGGTATGCGTCGGGAAACTTCCACATTTTGAAACAGAACGAGGCAGATTTACTTTTAAAAACGCTCCCAGCGTCCTCCCGGACCAGTTTGACTGGATCAGCTGACGACGACGGGACTTATCTGGTTGAACGTCAACCCCACAACAACCAATTTGCGCTCCGTGTTAGCACCGCATTACACACACCACGAACGTTTCAGCTCTGGCGCATCGCCGTGTTGCACCAAACAGAACGAGATCGCCGAAACCAACGCAGCGCTGTCGTGAACCTTGGCTTGTGGTTGCGCACTCGTGGATTCTGTGACTCCCTTCGCTTTCAAAGCGCGCACGACGATTACGAACGATACTTTCCGTCTTCCGGGAACATCACAGGGGCACTTCTCCGGTCACGTCTTCGCCTCTTCGCTACATGTGCTCGCAAACCGCGTCAAACCATAACAACCAAAACAATACCGCGGCCTGGCGTAGTTGCCAGATCTTGCCGGAAGTCGAGACACTGCGCCGTTCAACTCCGCAACGCGAGGAGAGTGAGGGGCGGGGCGTACTCCTCTTCCGCGGGGGCCGAAAGAGCGGGAGTTTCAAATGTGGAGAGGTTCTGACTCTACTAAATTACGTCCTGTGGCGTAAATATTGATAAAAAAAATCATTTTTTTCACGGAACATTTGTTTTGTGGCATGCTTGTCCCAATTAGGCTGTTTAAAAAAAAACTTTTTTTTCTTTGCAGTTACCCTTTAAGAACGGTCAAAGGAATGAGTTGACGCAGACCAATCTCTCTGACAAGTGTACCTAGTAAGCCGATGAAGCATGTAATTTTCTCAAATGTTATGGATCATTTGTCGGTCCAACAACTTGCTCTTTATAAACCAGCATGGTTTCCGGCGGTAATATTGCGAAACCCAGCTTTTTGAATTTGTCACAGACCTCTATCAGAACCTTCACTCTGAAACAGAAACCCATTCAGTTTTTATCGACTTTCAGGAAGCAATTGACAAGGTACCATATCAACGGCTTCTTAAAGGGGCGGTGCAACAATTTTTGGACTTCGGTCAAAGATTTCTGGAAGTTGCCCCCTGACACTTTTGAAGTAAAGAACAGAAAACCGATTTCGCCTGCGTGTCCTAGTTGTTGCGTAAAAAAAAGATAAAGATTGGCATTTCGGGCACCCCTCAACTCACTCCCAGCCTTCAGGGTCACACCTGGTCGCACTCCCAGTGACGTCATTCGGAGTGCCGTGTAGCTTCCCGTGTGCTATCTCGGAGGACGCTTCTCCTCCCTCTCTCTGCGTACATTAGCGGGCGCTATGCTGCAGCTTAGAGCCGAGCGAGGTCACGTAATCTTTCCGCCGTGGTTCCTTCGCCTGCCACTTGGGGCTGCAGGTGGGGGAAAAAACTCGACTTTTGCTTTGCGATTATGCAGCGGAATCGCGACATTTTTAATAAAGAAAGTGTTTTCTCTATTCTCTGGGATACGATAAACAACGTAAAAATGACGAGATGCAAATTGTTTTAATCCTAAAATCGTTGCACCGCCCCTTTAAATTACGCGCTTTCCAAATAAAAACATCTGTCATACAGTGGACATCGTACTTCCTCGTCGACCGCTCGCAAAGTGTCTGCTATGAACGTGAATCCCCATGTCATCGGAAAGTAAAATCAGGAGTACCACAGGGAACCGTGCGGGGCCCACTACTTTTCCTTTTGTACGTAAAAGACTTGCCCGCTACTATCCAGTCCACCATCCGTTTGTATGCCAATGATTGTGTGATGTATAGAAACATATCTAGCCTTCTTAATTGTATTGCACTTCAGAACGACTTAATTACAATTGAAACATGGTGTCTAAAGTTGCATATGAAGATAAATATTTCAAAAACAAAATTTCTAAATTTTAGTACTAAGCGAAGTCCAGCAGATTTTACCTACACTCTCTTTGATGGGGTTCTTGAACATGTGCATACATAAAAATTTCTTGCGGCTCATCTCACAGGAAACATCTCCTGGGAAGCCCACATCAATCAATCACATAAGGGCAAAAGCGAATCAGCCCAGGCACGTAGCCAGGGGGGGGGGGGGGGGGGGGGGGGGGGGAGGGCGCAATGGGGCCCGCCCCCCCCCCCCCCCCCCCCCCCCGAAACAAAATCCTGGCTACGTGCCTGTCAGATCCTCACTTTTCTAAGACAAAATCTTCACATGGCCAACTGGGAAACAAAGCTTGTAGCATATACCACCCTTATTCGATCTCAACTCAAACACACTTCTATAATATAGAATCCATATAAGTTTTATTTGACACAAAAACTAGAATCAGTGCAAAACAGCCACACGCGCACAAGCATCATCAATCACTAAAGGAAAAACTTGGACCACCACCTCTTGCAGACCGGAGGAAAATCTCAAGACTTGCATCATTATATACTTTGTATTACCGCTGCCCATGCCCATCGAAGAGAGAACTGTATTTCCGGGCTGCATCACATATTTCCGCTCGTACTGACAATTTGCAAAAACTTCATTTGGTCACCCCACGAACAAACTTTTTAAATTCTCACCATTATAGTTAGCTACATATGAATGAAACTCCATGATAATATTGTAGTCATCCAAGAATCCTCTGGTTTCAGAGCTTCACTTACCACTTAAACGCCTAGCAACCGTAACACCTGTTTTCTTGTTTTATTTCTTATATGTTTGTTTTGAATTGAACATATTGTACTTGCCCCCACCCCTTATGTAAAGCCCTATGGGCGCTTTAAGGGTATAATGAATGAAATGAAATGAGTCTTAAAACATTTGACATTTTGTCCTTCCCTGTCTCTCTGCTGATAGGCTTATGTGTCAATGGGAGTGTTCTTTTTTAGGTGGAGACGTTTAATTTCGTCCATTCTTGTAGTTTCTGATTCTGTATCGCCCTTGACAGTCAGTGGGAGCCTTGACAGCATCTCTGCGACTACGTTCTTATTGGTCGACACATACTTTATGTCTGTAATGACCCTGACAAGATAATTGCCCAACGCTGCATTCTTGCTGCAACCGTGCCTGTAATATGTTCCCTTACTGGGATTGAAGATCGATACCAAGGGTTTCTAGTCTGTCCACAGCGTGAAGTGGTGTCCAAACAAACACCGGTGAAATTTCTTTACGCCTTCAACTAGGCTCAGCGCTTCTTTGTCGATCTGAGAGTAGTTTGGCTCACTTTTGTAGACTTTCTTGACATGAAGGCGATTGGTCAGTACGTGTTGAAGTTCTGCACCAATACCATGGCTCGACGCGTCACAGTGCAGTTCCAAAGCAAGCTCGGGGTCATAGTGCACAAGCAGATTCTTCTTAGTGAGTTTGTCCATAGCATAAAGGACAAGCGTATATCGGGGCTCTTGTCGGGATAAATGTGATCAAAATTGTCCGCTATGTTAATGATTTTTGGTTACCTTGTGGGAATGTACAGTCAATAGTATGGAGCATGCTGTGGCAGAAATTGTGTTATCTGTTTAGATCACTGTCAGGCGGACTGAACTTTACTTGGGAATTGCCTAATGATGGCAGTGTTCAGTTTCTAGACTTGCAGCTCATTTTTACTAAGGGTCATTTGTGCTGGAGCTATAATCCACGATCTAAGGAAGGCCTCCTTTCTTTGAGTAGTGGCCACTCGAAGCTTGTAAAACGAAGGATTGCATCCACCTGCCTTCAAGCAGCCATTGCAAAAAGCTGCCAGCATAGAATGCCGATCAGCTTTGATCATCAGGTTGCACGCTTGAAGAGTGCCGGTTACCCGAAGTGCTTAGTGTGAAGTGCGTGTGAAAGGCTTCTGCCAAAAATCGAACGAGGGCGGCGACAAATGTCTTGAAAAGACAGACGAGATGCCAGTGCAGGTAGTTCCATATTTGAACCCAATTGTCTCACAATTTAAAAAAAGAAAGAAAAAAAAAAAGATGGTTGCTAGACACAGGGTTAATGTCGTGTGCTCAGCCCCGCGCAAACTTTCAAAGATATGCTCCGTGATTCAAAACAAAAGTTTGTTTCTTGTTAAAAAAAAAACATGTAAGAAGATAGACCGAATGCGTGACAAAGGTGGTATATGAGATTGCTTTCAGTTGCGGAAAAGTTTACATCGGTCAGACCGGCCGATGTTTTAATGAAAGAACGCGGGAAACACAAGCTTGCCGTACACAATAATTCGAGTGAGCATCTTGCGCAGCACCACAAACGATGTGCGTGTGAACCAATGTTAGAGTGGGAATTAATCGAAGCTTTCTGCATAAAAAAAGAATTATAAATACGTATAAGCATGCCATCCCTTTATCTGCTGAACAAAGATGTTGTGTTTCTTGATGGCTGTTTGTGATGCGTGATAGGAACCTTTATCTTGTTTGCTTGGGGGTGTCTATACACCTTCCACAAAACTGCAGCTATCTTGAATGCCGTCACTTCTGGTATGCGGTAAAACATCGTTTTGATCTTTCCACGCCGCTGGAAGCTGTTCACGAAAAATGCGTGATTGTCATATATTCTTGTTTTGCCTCACCCATATTTCCTCGTATATTCTAGGTTGAAATGTTTTATTATTTTTTCGTCCCGCATACCAGATACAGAACCCACGTGAATGAGAACGACAAGAAGCAGAAAACGGCTATAGGGTATGGTGATCGACAGTTTGACGATGTTTTGTGTTACATCAAATCAGTTGGAAGTTGGGGCTTGTCCGTGTCGTACGTGTGTCTTTTTCGTCCGGTTTCAGTTCGTGCCTTTTAACATTTTAATCGATGTGTACCAACTAGCCGCAACCAAACTTTTATTGTAGTTCTTCAGTTCTCCCGGACCATCAAAGATGGAATCGTGATTCTGTAGCACACTTGCGAGAGTTGAGGTTTACTGACGCATGGTTGTGTGCTTCCTTCCAGTTCACTTGAAAGTCCCGAAGCCATGCTCTTCCCAGTATGGGAGGTCCCCCAATCTTCTCCATTTGGATTTAATGATGCTTGACTCGCCCTTTTTACCGCATCTCCACTTGAACCTTTCCCTCTGGAACGATGGGCTTGCCGGTGTACGGCTTCAGCGTTATTCCCGAAGGTTTTAACTGTATGTCTGGAATAATTTTTTGAAACGTCCCCAGGTTGATCACGGTCACGGGTGAGCCTGTGTCGATCTTCATCTGAACAGGTATCTTGCAAATCTCCACAGTTACTGTGATGTGTGTCGGGTAACTTGAACCGATGAAAGAAAAATCATGAGCCATGCATTTTACTTTGTGAAGGTGGATGACCAGGGAAAGGGTTTGGCACATGACCACGGTGGAAGAAACATTCAGGTGATGACTCTCTGTCCGACGCGGCGACCACATTATGTACGGCGTACCGAGAGCGCTTCACTCGCACGGAAATAGATGGCGCCCAAGTATCGGGTGCCTTAGAGTTCCTGTATATGCTACCTACGGTAGCAGAGTTGCGCATTCAGCCTCGGCGCGTGGCCGTAGCGCCGGCTTTCCCGCACGAGGTGGATGCTTTGCTCCTCATGTGACTAAATTTGGCGAATAGCGGCGCCGCGAGCGCCGCCGCGCATGGAAAACAGGAGAGGAGGAAAAGGAGGCGGAAAGCAGGGAAACATACGCCGGGGCAAGAGAAACGTCGGCGGAGCGACCGTAAAGGTGGCTTTCTTGCACGCCAACGGATGCTTTGCTCCTCACGTGATGGATCTCGGCGAATAGCGGCGTGGCGGCGCGGGGAAAACAAATGCGCAACTCTGGCTCCCGTAGGGAGCCTATACAGGAACTCTAGGGTGCCTCCCAAACCGTTCGGTTGTTGCTCTCAGTGGTGGTCCCGCGTTCCCTCGTTCACCGCTTCTTGCTGTACCCACGTTGGAAGAAACACATTTAGGTGATGACTCTCTGTCCGACGCGGCGGCAACATTCTGCTCGGAGCTCCAAGCGCGCTTCACTCGCACGGGGATAGATGGCGCCCAAGTATGGAATCCCTTGTAAACCGACCGCTCAGGTTGTTGCTCTCAGCGGTAGTCCCGCATTCTCTCGCTCACCGCTTCTTGTTGTACCTCACCGCCGCCACCAAGTCACCAGGGTCAGTAAAACTGTGTTCTCTTCCTGCTTCTTCTTCGGGTTAAGACTCACCTTCGTGCACGATGGTGGCACCTGTGATCGACACAGCACCAAAGCAAAACAGGAGGCCAGCCACTGGCCACACACCACCACCACACCGCGAAAACGACGAGCACGCTACGCCGCCGACACCGTGGGCGCCAAGGAGGGACCTCATACCCACGGCCCACGATGCTCATACCTCAGCGCCCTCCCCTTCGGCTCGGAACTCACTACTCCTGGTTCGAGGCTAGCTCTGAACACAATCTGGTCGCTCGCTCCCCGCGGGAAAAGCGGCCAGAGTCATCACCTAAATGTATTTCTTCTACAGTGCACATGACACAGACCCGCCCCGAGGAACCGGCGGAGAGTAGACACGCCCGACGGGACCGCCACCCTGGGAGAGCGGAAGGAAAGGAAAATAGGCACGCAAGCAGCTTGGAACGATGACAAAAAAAGGGCGGTGAGAGCGTAGACATGGCCGACGCTGGTCGCACAGCGGCAAATCTGTGAGAAACCGTTATTATCTACCCGAGAGTCTACTGATCTTGAAATGCTGTTTATTGATAACTAATCTACTGAATAGACCTATTGCTAAATTACCCAAGCATCAAAGAGAATGCAGGGAATGGTGTTCCACGCGCCGCACGTGTCGGCGTCTGCAGCAGTAACTGTTCTAAAGCAAAAGCCTGAAACAAATGGCATCTTGCACGCGCGTTCGTCAACGCTTTATTTTGGTTATTTACTTCGAATTTTTTTTACGGGGAAGGTGTGCGCGTGCGGCGGTGCGAGCGTAGTGTTTAGTCACTGCACACGAAAAATCCACAGAGCCCTAGCCATAAACAGCTTCGCTGTAATGAAACGGAGTATCGTCTCCCAAGTTCTGTGTGGTGAGATGGTTGGTGAAGTTTTGTTTGTCCTTTCCTTTTGAGTCGTGTTGATCTCTTTTCCTCACACGGCAAACCGTTTTGACGTGTCCTATTCTTCCGTACATTTTGAAAGTCTTTTTCCCTGTAAAGCAATTTTCAGGGTCGTGAATGTTTTTGCCGCAACGGTGGTCCTGTTTGTGCGAGATTTCCCTTTTTCCTCGCTTGCCTTTTTCGAAAGTGACGTCTTGTATATTTCCGCCCTTGCGCCAAGCGATTTATATCTTGTTGGATCTCGGTCTCGCTCCTTATTTCCTTCACACCCTTCATGGCTACCTCCATCGAAATGGCAAGATCTACCGCTGCCTTCAGTGTCAGCATCGGTTAAGTCAGCAGCTTATCGAAAATGTATTCGTCCTTAATGCCGTCAATTAGCTTGTCTCGAAGTCGGTCGTTAAGAGAAACACCGAAGTTGCATTGCAGTGAAAGCTGTTTGAGCGCAGCTATACGTAGTCTGCGATGATTTAGGATTCCGGCTGCTTCCGGCGATGGAATTTGTAACGTTCCAACGTTTGATTGGGCGTCGGTTCGATGTGGTTCTGCACTAGTTGAACGATCTGTACGTACGTCTTGGTGCTTGGTTTGGCGGGTGCCGCCAAGTTCCGTATAAGTCCGTACATTTCTCGTCCGACGATAGAGAGAAGAACATCGGCTTGCTTTGATTCCGAAATGTCGTTCGCAGTCAAGAACACTTCGATCCTTTCGATGTACAAAGACCATGATTCCAATTTCTGATCAAACTCTTCAATTTTCCCAATGCGAGGCATTATTTAGCTTTCAGATGGGGCGTCACTCACGTTACCGCTGTCTCCGTTGTTCCGATGTCGCTCAGTTGTTTATTGCGTTGATCCCATTCTCGTCACCATTGTAATGAACCGGTTAATTTGGGATAACGCAAGGATATATTCATTTAACTGTTTAGGTTACAATCGGTTGGTGTTATGAGAAGCGTCTTTTCTAGTCTGCGACTGTGCCAGGTCTGTAGCTTCCAGGCGTTCCGTGCCTCTCCGTGGCTCGCAGCTCGGCTCTCCCCTCCCGGTGTCTCGGGTTGCATACGCCATTGTTTGGGTTCAATAGGTCGTATTCGCTATACACGGCGAACACGCACGTATTGTACGGCGACCACCTGTGCGAATACTTAAAAAGGATAAAACATCGAGGACGCGTGGACGGAAACAGGACTTATTTTATTGAGCAACAACATAGAATTACACAAAATGTAAAACCGCCCCCCCCCCCCCCCCCAAGTTTCAAAGTTCTTGAAGAAGGAAAGGAGAAAAGTGTTCAAAAAGGGAAAAGAAAATTTACTATAAATTTAAAAGTTTAAAAAACGCTGGCGCCACGACGAGGTATCAATAATCTAGTTATCTCTGGAGCTAAGAATCCACGCTGACAATGAAGGCAGAGCTGAATCTTGCCATTTCGGTGGAGGTAGCTATCACTGACAATGACCTCTGTCATTGTCAGTGATAATGAAGGTGCAGAAATAGTGTTGTTGATAGTGCGATTTCTGTGCGCTTCCGCGACTACGTCACAAGATGCTTGATGAAGAATTCAAGGTTAAGGCGAAATATTTATTTGTAGTAACCAGGGATGGGCAAAATACATGCAAATATGTATCGAAATACAAATACAAAATACTTCGTCAAAAATGTATTTAATTACAAATTTAATTACATTTCCAAAAAAGTATTTAAATACAAGATACAAATACAACCAAATGTATTTGGTCTCCTCCAAATACTTTTCCAAATACATTCCTCAAAATTTGCGTCAGCGACTTCAGGGCACCTGCAACGGGTTTCTGGGTATCTCATTTTAATTTTGCATCGCACACTAGGGAGTTAGTATGCGAGGCTCTAGTAACGTGATAGAAATGTAATCACAAAAAAAAAATGTAATCAGCTTGGACGTAATAGGTGAAAAAAGTACAGAACTTCAAGGAGCTTTTTTTTTTTTGTCGATTACATTTTGGTATAGACCAACAAAGAACCGAGACGACCAAGACGCGCAGCACTAGCTAGGGAATTTTTTATTGTTGCAACTCGCACCAGTTACGAAAATCTGGACGACCCGCGCATTTAGAATATTCCAGGCAAAAATGTGATGGGAATTCAGGCTGGAAAGCATCACAAGTTGTTACAGGCACTTATTTAGCCAGTCTGCCTGTGAACGTCGATTTCGTCACTATTCTTGCCCTGGACTAGCATCGTAATCACAAAGTCACTAAACGCTTGCGCTTGATTGAGAGACACTGCATTCGGCGCAGAACGTAGTTTTCTTCCTGCTCTGGACAGAGACAATAAATTTGAGGGATGTATTTTCGCCCACAAAAGTGTATTTAATTACAATTGTATTTGAAATACCCACGTTTTAGTATTTAAATACACACGTGAAATACATTACCCAATTTGTAATTAAATACAAATGCAAAATACACAAAGTATTTGAAATACGTATTTCAAATATTTGTATTTGAAATACTGCCCATCCCTGGTAGTAACTTTTTATTCGCTTTCTTAGTTGAACTATTTTTATTGTTCCCTTTTAAGTCATTCTTTTCTTTTTTTATACTTTCTATTTGTATTGAATTTCTCAAAATGGGAGGGAAAAAATGTTGTTTCCTCCATTCTTATATTTTCATATATTCGGATAACTTCGTCTTCTTCTGTATATGCCATGGTCCATTCCCTTACTTCCTTATCATCATAATTTTTAATAGTCTCGTGAGAGCAGCGCAGGTGATCGGACGTTCCTTCCCGACACGCCGGGTCCACTGAGGACTTCACAGCTATGAGTATGTAATGTTTGTCGACGTTTAGCGCACTCGAAAAACTGTCATTCAAGCATTCGAGTGCGCTAAACGTTGACAAACATGAACAACCAACTCGCCCAATCTCAAGTTCTTACAGTATGTAATGTCTTCGAAACTTAAGACCCTGCTGAGAATCTGTTCTGAATAACGGCAGTCCTGTGTGTGCAATATGCATCCGAGCGCCTTTGAGTGCGCTTTTCACGAGGCACTGGTGCAAAGCGGAGAAGCGACATCCGCAGAGTACACATCGCGATTTTGAGGGCGCTGGGAGCAGCCGTCGTGGATGGCCACGGTGCGCTCCGTCTCCCTCCAGCCCTATCGCCCAAATTTTTCGGGCATCGATCTCTGAAAGTAATCGCAACTGATCCAGCAAGTGATCCGCAACCCGTGGATAGCTTATTTTCCCCGAGTGAGCCGATTTCTTGCCATTTTCGCCAATTTCTCGACTCGACCACGCCGAGGCTGAGCTTAGTCTAGTGATCGCTGCCGAGTCCCCAGGGCGAGACCCCCGGCCGCCGACGCTGCCTCCATGAAATTCATCGTCGAAGTCACGGCTATCTCACCGGATAAACTCTAGCAAGCCGGCTGACGCACGCTACAGCACAGCAAATGAAATCCGCAAATCGCGCCAAAAAGAACAAAGGCTCAGCAGTCGACGAACCCCGACAGGCGAACGGTAAGCCTAACGCCGCTACTCCGTCTCGTCGGGCCCGCCAATCCCGCAGCTACCCAAAGAACACTACAAAAGAATGCTTCATCCTCGCGACGGTTTCGACGTCATTGCCTTTAGCACCGCCCAAATTAGGACCGCTTTAAAAGAAGCAGCTTGACTCTCAAGAGCCGAATTCACCTCCGATGTTCTCCTTGTAGAAGCGGCTCGTAATCTACCCGTTCTCAGCACTCTGGACCTGGCGAGAGCCGATCGGTACGCTACCCTACAAGCATTCATGATGAACCACAACATGTATGCGATCTCAGCCCACTACCCCAACGGCAGATCACGGCAAGGGCGACATCCAGCTAGTCCCCATAAAAGGCGATGAACTCGCAATCCTGGCAAATTTGAAAGCCAGTTGCTACAACGCCCTGATCACCGGAGCCAAGCGGCTCGGCAAGTTCGAAACGGTGCTCATCATCTTCGAGGACCACAAGGTACCACATTTCGCCTTCTACAAGGGGGTCTGGTTTCGTTGCAATCGATGCAATAATCGAGTGCAAGTTGGCAAGTTATGCTACCAAACCGGGCATCAACCTGACATCTGCCCCACACCGCAAGTGAAACGCTGCCTCGGCTGCGGAAAAGAGAATCCAAACGAGGACCACCCGCGCACCCCCAAATGTCTCATCGGCAGTGAAGCACATTTCTCCGGCTCCAAACAATGTCGGAAGAGACTTGAAACTTCATGCATCGTCAAGCAGCGCAAGCTCCAACAACAAGCACAAAAGTCCTACGAAGAAACACAGTCCAACAATGCTCAACCCAGGTGCTGGTCAAGGGAGCGACGACAAAAGGAAACATACTCGTCCTCTTCCTCCTTCACCTTGTCAATCAGAAGCAGAGAAAGCAGCAGCACCTCATCCAGAGGCCGCAGCCGCAACAGAGGAACCAGCAGAAGCGAAAGCCGAGGCCGCAAGCTTCCCAGCTGCAGCATAAGCGCCAACCGCCAACAAGAGCGAAATGTGAGCTGGGCAATAGTAGCTTCCCCAAAAACACGATTCGCACAATCAAGAAATAGCTCGAGTCATGTCAGATAACACACAACTTAGATGGGGCATGCAGAAACTTGCAGACGAGATCAAACGCATGCGTACATCACTGGCAACCAACCAAACACCAAGAAACACAAATCTTACATGTTTACAAGAACTTGACGTCATGATGGTGTGTACCAACTAGTACCAATTAACTAGCCCAGCAATCTGCATTGATTCACAAGAAAGTCCCCACAAGCAGGCGACAAACACTGATTCGGTACCGATTAATACGCAGGGCCCCTCGCCCAAACGGAAAGCAGTTACCTCGATCGGTCACACTCCTACAGTCACACCAACCCAAACGACACACACAGACAAGGAGGCTCTCAGGACGGCACTCCATTGAAATACTACCAGGAATCCTTCAAACCATGCTCACAACCGCCCTCGCCCCAGTCAATCAACAACTTCAAGCCATCAGTTACCATCTTAATCAATTGGAAGAACACACAAACAAGTGCGAAACGCGTATAACAGCGCTTGAGCAAGAGCACACAACTCAATATGTCAGCACATCCATAACTACAATCTACATCCAGATGTGCCCCAACGACTACAGTCTACATACTGCTTAGAGTACGTACTCAAATCACCACCCGGTTCCCGATCCTAATCACCGCACGCCCCATGCACTGAAATTCTCCGGACCCAACATGACGGGCCGAAATAATTATCTTATTTGGCAGTGGAACTGTAGGAGTGTTCAAGACAAACGGGGGAATCATCAACAGTACCTCCTCTCCTTAGATCATCAAAAACAAAAACACCCAGATGTTATCGTTATACAGGAGACCAAACATAAAGCTAAAATCACAAGCTACAAGGCCTACTACGGAGTGGAACAGGGCAGCTGGACGGCAACCCTCATATAGGGACCTTGCAGCATTCCTAGCTCCGCATCTGGAATATACCACATATTTGTAAAAATTATTCCCCGTAAAAAAAGACGGAAGTCTTCTTTATACTTAATAAGAACACAGACACAAATTTGGCCCGCTATTTCACGCCGCCACGAGCTAAGCCCAAAATTAACCGTTCATCATTCGGCGACTTCAACGCCGCACTACCGGCCGGAGGTTATCCCAAGGAAACAGCCAAAGGACGCCAACTTTGGCTTTCCGCGCAACAGGAAGATATCACAATTCTCACAGATTCAGACCTGCCTCCACGCGTGGGCAACAGTGTGAGCCAAAACACCAGCCTCGATCTGATTTTCGACAAAAATGTAGACAGTTGCAATGGGCACCATAGGCAAGAATGCCTGGGGAGCGATCACTATATCCTCGAAATCTCAACTGACCTCCGCGTATCACGGCGCAACAAAAAAGGTCTCCGAGTCACGGAGTGGTACCGCCTTCGGGAGATACGGCAGCAAACAGCCCCAGAAAATGTCGTTGATCTGGACGCCTGAACCGCAGAGCTACAGGCGAATGTTTAAACGCACACAAGCAAGGTTGTTCCCGAAGAATCATGACCAACAACAGAGATAGATAGTCGGCTGCCAGACATGCGGCAAGCACGGAACAGTATGCTAGATCGCTGGATATGGCACAAGGTAAGCGCAACCGGAAGCTACAGTTGCGAATCGCAAAGTTAGATCAAGAAATCGCTAATCACGCAACCAAGTCTCACACCCCAGCAATTGCATCAAACCTGCAATACATACAGGCCAGCCTTGGTATGGCCAATACCTGGCATCTATTTAGGCACCTGTTAGACCCTGAAGCAAACAAGGCCGAACATCGCCGTTAAATCACTAGGCTTTTTCATCAGCAGAAGGATGACCCGGAAAAACTCCTCGGGGAACTCCATGATCGATATATCGGGCCCCAAGACTTTACTAATGCACAGGCGGAATTTCGAGGCAAGCCCAACTCTTCCCTGGACGCCCCAATCTTGGAAGCTAAGTTGCGCGCAGCCATTCAAAAGCTGCGCACCTCGTCAGCTGGAGGAGCGAATGGAGTCCACAACAAGACCCTCCGCAATTTGGATGATCCCTTAATTGAAGTTTCTACTAAATTCTTGAAAGAGTGTTGAACAGAAGGCAAGCTTTCGCAGCAACGGAAGAACGCCGCTGTAGTTTTCAAATATAAAACAGGCAAGCCACTGAAACTTGAGAACTACCGTCCATTTCGTTGACTTCCTGTATAGGCAGACTCATGGAGCATGTGATGCTGAACCACCTTAAAACCTACGTGGAGGATGGGAATCTTTTCCCTCCTACCATGTTTGGCTTCCGCCCACATCTCTCCACGCAAGATGGGCTCTTCAGCTTAAACATCAAGTTGTCGGCCCTCCTGTGTCAATCTTTTCCATGTACGGAAGTATACTGGGCCTAGATCTCAAAAAGGCATTTGACAACGTCAGTCACAAGGCTATCCTCGACGACCTCAACCATTTCGACGTTGGAACAAGGACCTTTCATTACATTCAAGATTTCCTCACGGATAGGATATGGTACCATCCGAGTCGAGGAACACCAATCATCGTCCACCCAACTTGGAGGAAGAGGAACCCCACAAGGAGCGGTGCTGTCCTCATTTCTCTTTAACGTAGCGCTATGTCGGCTAGCCGAAAATCACAGTGCCATCCCTGGACTACACCACAGCCTGTACGCCGATGATATAACGATGTGGGTGGAGGCCAAAAACAAATACATCTCCGGATCTGCATTTTTTGTTTAAAAATGCTTGCATCTCACTATTTGTATTCCGGAATAATTTCTGGAATGCCTCCGCCCAGCCTTGCGCGGTAAGTAGAAATGTCAAGGAGTCGGGGTAGCGTGCCTATTCACCGCTCAGTCGAAGATCATTTGGCTAAAACACTTTACTTCATATTAGAGGGGATCTTGAACACGCGCTAATTCTACTCAAGTTTAGAAGCTGCCATTTGCAATGGGAATATGTCCACGTTGTAAAATGTATTAGCCATTGTGCGGTTGGAAATTTTCTTGCGGCAAAATTTGCGTCAACTAGTTGGCTCATGAAACGGAAAATAATACAACGAAATTTGAAATTTTTAAAACTTTTTGGAAATTGTCACGAATGGCAAGTCATAAAACGTTGGATAACTGAAAAAGCTAGAAGCTTAATGTGCAAACATGCCCCATAAAATATATAGATATATATAAATGACGTAGCGGAGCAAAATCGAAGAAGCGGCCGGGCCACTGCCTTTATACGCTCTCCGTGTTCAGTTATGTTCAATAAGGTTATAAACGAGAGCACGCAGCAACTCCTCCATCACGACCTTCCTAGGGTGCCTTCATGTGTGCTTCACTTAGGGTGATGATATCCTTTGCATAAAAAATGTCACTTTAAGTGAAATTTTCCAATCTATCAATAAACCCTCTTCAAAAGCATTCGCCATCGCTTGTCCGCCATTGCTATGCCACGTACTCTGAGCATGCATTAGGCACGAGGACCGCGTCAACCTTTGGCGTGAACTCGGCTCAGACGCTTTCCAGATAAACAACGATTGGTAAACGGAACAGCCAGAGTGGTGGTGTCTGAGCCAGCCGCGTGCATTGCCCACTCGGCCACGAACGCGACCATATTTGATATCTAGACTATTGATAAGGATCATTCAAAACGCTGCGGTCATTCGAAGCACTCTTCCTCTCACACGCATTCAATATCAAAGTCTTCGTATTCCGTCATTCGCGGTCCCCCTAGTATATAAAACAAGTCCTCGAGTCCTGCGGTAATACCTACAACGCGTGAACAATCGTGTCATTCGTCATGCTTTTTCGGCGTCCTCCGCGATGCGCGGACAAGCTCCCTTTAAACGAGCTTAAATTGCCCGTTTACAGCAGAGACACCAGACAGCATTTAAAGGCAGGCCGCAGACTAACTTCCCCCTGTCCAAACCACCAACCAACACAAATTAACTTCTTTTTTTTTTTTTAACTCCATTGTTGTTGTCTCTTTCCGGGAAACCTAACCCTCGTGTTCTTTCACTTTTTCGCCTTGTATACACCCTACGATACACGCGTTCTTTACGGAACCTTCCGCGTGCGCTGATCACTTTTGAACAGCCTTAACTATCCGGGTTCCAAACAGTTGCCTAACGTGGTCTGCGCAGGGCGCGCATCGTTTTTACCGTTGATGTTTATTGCCGGCTCTGACTGCGTCCTTCGCTCCGACTCGCCACTTCCTCGCTGTGTTGCCGCTGCTAATGAGAGCTCGTCGGGCGCAGCACCGTTCATCATCCGCGTCTCGCCGGTGTCTGGTACGCAGCTGGGCAAGCCGCAGTGGACAAGACCAGCCGAGAGTGTCGCGCCGGTGCGCACCCGAGTTGGGTGCACTGTCACCTGCAAAAACCCGGCGCACAGAGCAATCGTTTTGAACTCGACAGGGGTGGATATGTGCGCTGGCGCGGCAGACGCCGGCGACCTTCGACTGACCTTCATCACCAGGTAAGAAGTTGCGCGGTGATGCGGTAACGGCGAGCTGCGACGCGACTTCTCGACGCAAGAGGTTCGCTCATAGACCTGTTCGAAAGAAGGAATATATTTTACATTGTTTGCAACATACGGAGAGAGCCTTAACATCAATAGGGAGCTTTGGTAGATCGTTCCAATAGCTCGGATAACGACACCCGATAACGACACGATGCATGCGCAAAGGTGCCGGCAAGGCATCGGGCATTGTTATCGGAGTCACTGGAACGATCTATACTCAAACTCTCTAGTGTATCGTCAAGTGTAGGTTGCACCCACTGTTAAAACAAAGGTCAAATTTGGCCTCGTCGGCTCATTACAACAATTTGCAGGAATTCTGGCAGTTGTGGAGAGAATCCATTGAACAAGGAGTAATAATTTCCTTTATTTTCCAGCAATACGTGGTTGTGCCGATTCACGGTTGTAGTGGTTAAAAATGCAGTGGGATCTCCTCCCACCTCTTTTCGCTTTATCAGAGTGAAAGCTGAAGAGGAGGCGACCTCCTCTCTAGCGTTCGCTCTGGGGGTTTTCCCTAATATTGCTTGCACCAAAAGTCCGGTTCTTTATATAAGTGTTTTCCCCCTTCGCCGTGGGCGAGCAAGCTGACAAGTTATGGTTTAGAACAATCGAGCCACGAAAAAAGAAAAAAAAAAGATTCGAGTCGACGTTTTAGGTGACGTGATGAAAGGTTTTCAGCATCTGAAAAGTGCCAGTTAAAAGTGTAAATCCTGTAAAATTTTCTCTAAAAAAAAAAAGTTGTTTTAAACGATTTTTTTGTTGTTAGTGTATTATATTCCCGCTTTTTTCCCGGTAATGTAAACGAAAATGTAACGGATTACAATCCTTACTTATATAAGTGAAGAAATTAATTTGCAATTACTTTTTAAAATATGTAATTATTCCCTTACAAAATTACTCATAAATGTATGGGATTACAAGTAATTGCGTTACTTGTTACGGATTACGTGCAAGTCTGCATATGGGTACGTGTGCGCGTTGCTACTGAGCAAATGCTCACAAGGATCTTCAACCAAGTTCGTTTAACACGATCGAAACGTTTTTGTTTGGCAAATAATAATTCAATTTAGCCATAGCTTGAACTGATAAAAAAATACACACATAGGAGTATCTTATATATCTAAGAGGATGATGTCAAATCAAACAAAAAATGTATGAAACGTACGTTGCCAGATGGATCCTAAGAAACCACGCGTTAATAGTAGATCTTCTACGTATTGTATCCCGGAAAGTGTCAATTCGTGGAGAGGCGAAAGAAGGGCTTGGAATGCGCGATGTGATTAAGAAACCGGGAGTGCCTGCTATCACGTTAACAACTGTACCGTCGCTCCTTGGTGAAGAACATTTCGTAATAAAAAAATGTGAGCGAAATATGCTGTAGTTACCTTTCAGCCCAAATGTTTCGCTCGCGTGAACGCAAACCCAAGTGCTATGGTCCCGAACCCACGTTTCTGCTCCACTTTCATATCATATCCGTTGCGAAGCTGGGCCAGAACAATATTGGTCTAGTTCCAGGTGAACAAAAGAAAATATCGCCGCTTTAAAATTTAAACAACCAAAGTATGAAAACACTCCTTTTATTATTGTTATTCTTCCAAAACGTGAAATGAAGTTGAAAATAAAAAAAAAAGAGGGGGGGGGGGGGGGGAGACAAGGATGAAAAAACCACACCTCTCTTGCATAAGAAAGATGAGCATTCCCCGGTTGAAAAAATGCCCACGTGGCGGATCAGAGAAGAATAAAAAAGCAGTGTGGAAGGACACATTCAATAAACGAACGGCCTTTGTGTCACGGATTCTCCGTTTCTCCTCTGGCAAGACATTCTTCCCCTGGTCGCGTCGGTTGGCGACAAAAGCTCCTTCCGCTCTTTTTCCGCAAGCTATTTCGTAGACACCGTTTGCGCGCGCGCCGTTTCTTTGCCCGAGACGGGAAGTAGGGGCGGACGATGAAGAAGAAAAAGTTCTACTTCCGCGTGTATCGAAAAGAGAGGGGGAGCATCTGGGGCCCCGTGGGGTTCTTGCTCCCGTGACCCCTCTTTTTTAGTGTTAGCGGCGATTTTCGCTTGTTTAGAAAGGGGGGCAGGGAGCTAGGGATATTGGGCGACCCGTATAGTAACGGTTCAGCTCATTGTGAACTATATAGGGGTCATGTGTAAAATCTTAACAAAAAAAAAAGTTTGAAGTTTAAAAATATTGAAACTAGCTTAGCTTTGCAAACGTCAGCTGCTGACTTGAGAAGGTGATGAAACTTACGTAAATTCGTTACCATCGTTGTTCGTATCTGGGCTTGGCATTTTAGGGATCTCGCCATTTCGCAATGTACCCTAAAACTGGTTCTTTTTTGTTTTTTGTTTATCACCTTTTTAGCCAGTTGGTGACACATAAGTGTAGGGAAAAAGACAAGCAGAAAACAATTGAATAAGAAAATGAACATCGTTCGGTCTACTGCTCGTAGTTTATCTCTTGATTATATGCTAAGATGCAACATGTCGAAATGCTTGTAACATTATCGTCTCCATGATATGAGATAGCTTGCAAAGGGCTAAGGCACGTGTAGAAATAATCCTTCTAGGTTTCACCATGCTTTTTTAACGAGCTCCAACTCGCATATACGGATCTGTACAGCTACTCATTTTTTCGCCCAGAAAAGACCCTAAAGCACGAGCCGTAGCTGATACAGTTATACGTTTAATTCGTTATATTGTTTGTTGGAGACACCCACTTCATTTTTCGTGCACCGTATTCTTTTGGTTGTTCGTTTCATTCTGCACTCTACGTTCATTTTTATATGCCGTTTCACTTGGCGGGATAGAATTCAGTTTAGAATATTTGTCTGTAGCCGTTTTTATAGTTGGAAAACAAGTGAAACATTTGAACGTACATGATGCGCGCACCTGTTTTGGGGAAAGGGAAGGGAAGGCAGGGAAGGGGATAGATGAGACGATGCCTCACTGATGCATCTCGACGAACACAACAAAAGAACGCGTGCTCGCGTCCTTTAAGCAAAATCGAATCCAAGCTGAGAAAGAAACATGCTCGCTTTAAATGCGATGTCGTGTAGCAGGAAGTAACATGAGATTCGCTTCGTCATACGGAAAGGCTGGGCGAATGTTTCAAAACTGTCTAGATTTTTTTCATAGGGCCGGTGTTTGAGATAAATGTTGGGGACCTTTACTGCTACTGCTAATAATAATAATAAATACGTTTTTTCAAAAGCGGATGTGCCACTAAATATTTCCTCTCTCTTTTCTTCGTGTTTTATTGCGACGTGTCTTGCAGCCGTCGGAACAGTTCTTCTCACTGAGCTGGTGGATACTGTATTTTAATGCGGGGTTTTGTTGCCAATACCTTCTATTGATGGCACAAGCTGACAGCTTAAAGGAAAGCTACAGAGATTCTTGAAAATAACGATTTAGCAGTAAATTCGTTTGGTATATATTTTTTTTTTGTTTCGTTTGTATGAGTTTATTTGAGGCAGCCTTACAGAAGGTCTCAAGGGACATGACTAAAGGCACTTGAAGTGCCTGACGAGGCCCCGCCACCCCGTGAACCCGAACACCCAAACCTTTTGCTGCACAAGTATTGTTAAACGCGAGAAAACGTGAAAGACAGTCGCAGTACGTGATGTCATCAACGGATTTTTTGGCTTTCCGACGTATCGCATTGAAACATAATTGTGATATCTGTTTTTCTGAAAGCCGAATAAACGCGATTTAAGTCTTTTTCTTTTTGTCAAATACGGAACTGCCCCACCTTCCCTTTAAAGAACGCAGAGCGTGGCGAGACCCAGTCATGTATGTATGCCCTCGAAATTTTAATGTGGCTCGTTGCGATAGGTCTTCTGAAAGAGGTGGTGGCGTTGCATTATTTTTCAGGTCTGACGTTCTTGTCTCTGTACTGCCTTGCTTACCCAATGAAGAGTCATTGTGGTGCAAGGTGCATTTAGATAAGTTCGTCCTTGTGATTGGTCCGATTTTCAAAGCGTCCAGTTCTTCCACTCAAGGGTTGTTTGACACTCGTGATTACATATTCCAATAGAACCTTGGAAACTCATACTCACGAGTAATTTAAATGTTCCTAGCATAAATTGGAGTAGGCTAACGGTAGGTAGCCGCGACACAACTGTGTGTAAGGCCCTTGATGACATTGCTATGTCATTTCATTTTGATCAACTAATTAATCTGTGTACAAGAAATAGTTAAATCTTTGACCTTGTTTTCCTTAGTCATAGCATTACTTTGTCTAGTTACGAATGTTCCGTGACAGGGGGTCTGCCAGATCACAGAGCTGTCCTTACAACGCTGAACATCCATGTTTTACATGCGAATCCTGATATTTTCACAGAACTTGACTTTGATAGAGCTGATGACGTGTCCATTCTTGATTTGCTTAGTTTTTATTTTGATGATTTGGTTGCCCTAAGTCATGACTGAGATGTTAACGTGCTGCTAAAGAAATTCTGTGCTTTAGTTAGTGACTGTGTTAAGAAATTTCTTCCTGTTAAGACCAAAAAGAAGAATTATACTCGCCCATGGATTATTAGAGAGGTGCTGCAATTATCGCGTTGTGTTAAGGCGAGTCAAAATGGAAACATAGGTCTACTCCTCTAGACGTACAGGTCTGAATATTTGAAAAAAAGTTTTGAGCAAAAAATAGCTGCTGAAAAGGATACATATTTTAATGTTATTCTATCTCGATTTATTACGTCAAATCCTCCAGAAATGACACTCACACCTCGTAGTTCTATTATTCAGGATAAATTTGTCAGTGACCTTGTGGTTATCTCTAATAGTTTTAATAAATATTTTTACTCTGTTTTTATTTTTGACAACGGCAGTGAACCTAGTTTACGTTCAAATGTTGCGTGTACTTTGTTAGCAAATATCCAGGTTAGCATTTCCGGTGAACACAATTTGCTCTTGAACCTCGACTGCAAAAAGTGTTCAGGCCCGGATGTCATCCGAATTCCTTTTTGCATCGTTATTCAGATTGGACATCGAGATACCACGCTATTACTACAAAAATCACATTCCTCTAAAAAAAACAAAAACAAAAAAAAAACTTTGGAAATCAGTCAGAATAGTTCCTATACACAAACATGGTAACAAACAGATCCTTAACAATTATAGACTAATTTCTCTTGCGTCTTCATCCAGCAAACTTCTCAAACACAGAGTATAGAAACACATTACCGAGTCTCTTGAAAGCAATTAATTTCTCTGTCCACAACAGCATGGCTTTCGCCGAGATTCTTCAACCATTACGGAACTTCTGGAATTTACTCATAACATCGCTTCATCCTTGGATAAGAAGGCACAAGTTGACGCCATTGTTATTGATTACTCGAAGGCTTTTGATAAAGTATACCGCACCCCAAGTCACTTTTTAAGTTAAAAGCCACCCTTAAGAATACCATTTTACTAGATTGGATTTTCAATTACCTGAATTGCAGTTCAAAGTTTGTTTCATTTGCGGATGCTATCTGTTTGGAGGTTTCGGTTAGCTCAGGTGTGCTGCAGGAATCGGTGTTAGGTCCTCTTTTACTCATTTTGTATGTCAATTATGTTGTAGAAAACATACCGGTTAAAATTCGTCTATATGCCGATAGCTGCGTTCTGTACAATGACATCACGTCCATTAGTGATCAGTACTTATCGAAGCTTTCGCGCGTTTTCTAAATTGGAACACGAAATGGCTAATTGATTTAAAATTTGAAAAGACTGTATTTATAAAATTTACAAATAAAAAATCGTCCATATTTTTAGTTATGGTATTGATAATGTACTTTTAAACAAAGTTAGTGAATTTAAATACGTAGTTGTTTTCTTTACGCCCGGTCTTAGATGGAATGCATATTGGAAAATGTCAAGCGGACTCTCAAATGATCCACCAGAAAAATCAAACTAACCGCCTGTACATAACTCTTGTCGGATCCATTATAAGTATGAATCTGTTGTAGAAAACAACTATTAAAAAAAGTCCATTTGCTTTAATCTATTCTGGCTAAGTCTGTAAGATCAATTTTTAATAGGTACTGCAATTTCTCTCCACCATCAGCTTTGTCATCTCTTGGGCTCAAACCACTGTGTTGGATGCTTAAGATAGATCGGTCTAAACTGTTCCGCAGAATTGTCAATAAAAACTGTGTCATCGAGCGAACTAAATACATTTCATTTTCTATTTTACGTGCACCAGACAACCTCATCTATTAAATGTTGATCCTTTTCAGTGTCACATTATTCGTTTAAAAAAAAATCGTTCATCCCGAATACAATTGATGACTGGAATGAAATTGACGGACAGATACATATTCTTTCTAGTGTTGACTTTATTAGCACCATTAACAACCTTTCTTTCTCTTAATGCATGTCGTTTTTGAGTAAATAACTTTCAAACACATCTTGTTTTTCTATGTTATTTCGTTCATGTATCTGTATTATCCACTCCCGAAATAAACAAATAAAATATAGAGAGAGCGTTTTTACAAACTGAAATTGCCGAAACAGACAGTAATGCGCTTCGTTTCTTATGGTTTGAAACGGCTCCGACGGCTTCGGGATCTTTATTACTTATTGAATGCTGGCGCATGAAACGAGTTCCATTTAGGACAAGGTCAAGCCCGTTCCTGCTTTATGCAACTATTCAACATGATTTGAAAAGTGTGGAACATTAGTATCCAGAGACAGTGAAAACTCTTAGGGAATCGATGTTGATGACTTGCTAGCTGGAGTGGATGAAGAAGCACCAGCCTTGAAGATTTAGACGGAAGCCGAGAGCATATTTAGCTCTGCTTCCGTGAAGCTGCACAAGTGGGTGTCAAACAAAAAGCAGTTGAAAACGCGTTTTAATTAAGACTAGCCAAACCATATGACACACCTCGGATACCTTCCTGGGGTACCGAAGGCACTGGGACTCACATGGGATCCAGACTCCGATATGTTGATGTTTACGACGAGCCTCGGGTTAGAAGACTAGCGTGCCTTCATACAGACGCGCGCTTTTGCTTGAGTGGTGACATCTCAGCCATTTTTCCGCCCAGTCGTTTTTTTATGCATTTTGAAGTGCGCGCAATCTGGTGTCAGTCAGCTCGAGCGCGTAGCTTTGGCTAACGCATAGACGCCATTTTACCGCCCAAGTCACGCACCGAGCGCTCGACAGCGTCACGCGCTGACACATCCAGGGCAACAATGGATGTCTTCACCCTGAGACAGACAGACATGTAGGCACCCTATAGAAGACCAAGAGAGAGCGACACCAAACGAAACGTCGTAAGAACTACGGCAAGGCTCTACGACCCCCTGGAATGGATATCTCCCTTCACTGTCAGAGCGAAGTCGCTGTTTCAACAATTGTGGAAAAGTAAGTTGGATTGGGACGAGAGAATTCCCGATGATATTAAGGAAGAATGGTTTCAGGGGTGTACAGAACTCGACGAAATGAAGAAGATTCAAGTGCCACGCTTTTACGGGTTTCTATGGAAGTACCGTCGAGAGAACGTTTAGTTACACAACTTTGCTGATGCGAGAACCGTGGCCTACTGTACAGTCGCATAGTCTGTATATTCATATGCATACGTCGGTAGGGGGGTCATCGCGATCAAAGATATATAAGGAGTTGCGGCAGAAAGTTCCTCTCGAATGGCATCCCGTAAGGACGTACATGTGACTGGAGTAGTTTCTTCAAGTGATTTGGAACGGTCAGGAAATATTTGATCGAGCTCTTTCTTGATGAGGTCACGAATGATTGTGCGAATGCTTTCGGTGATGGGTATCTGCAGACCCGACGACGGGGCAGCGTGTCTGAGGTGGTTGCTGGAATCCTGGCTCTTTGGGTTTCGTTCAGGCGATAACATGCTTGTGTGATGCTTTTCACGGTGTGGGAGTCCCGAGTCATGAGGTATTAGAAACCGTCTTCGGATATTCCTTTAAATATAGGCCCAACCTTGCCCGCCTCTGACATCGTTGGATTGGCCAGTTTATAAAGAGCAAGAAAGTTTTCTATGTAAGTGACGTAGTCCTTGTCGGGATCTTGGGCACGGTAAACGAGACGTCCCTCGGCCACTTGTTTGCGCTGAGCAAAAAGCCCAGAAACCCCCAGAAACTTCTTGATTTGATCCCAAAAGGCGAAGGCGTATTCGTTGTTATTATACCATGTCACGCTGTGTCTTTTAATGATTAACGTTGGCGACTTTTAGCGTACCGCTAAAAGTCGCCAACGTTAGCGATTAGCGATTAACGTTGGCGACTTTTAGCCCGATAATAGCCGCGTAGCCATTCAACAACGTCTTGGGTGGCTGTGCCGGAGGACAATGGAGGATCACGTTGGCGGCAGGTGACAGTGGACGGCGTTAGACCAGACTGAGTTGGTGTGGTATGGGTGGACTGCGGTGTTTGTATCCGAAAGTAGCTGCAGATGCAGCTGGTGACCGGATCTTAGTTCCATGTCGGATTGGCAACCTTGGAGTAGGGGATCGTAGCACTTCCACCACATAAAATGGTGTAAAAATTGGTAAAATTACTAAGATGACTTGGCAACAACGTCTAGTCAGTTGGGTATTTTATTGCAGTCTATTAGAATACGGGGTAGTGTTTGGACCGGCGCGGCTCGGCAATGGGAGCTTAGCTTGTGAGGCTGCGTGTGTAGAGAGCAATCGCGGCGCTGCAGTCGACAGGGCATCAGAAAGTCGCTGCAGTTCGCACGTGTCGCCGCACGTGCCCGTGCACGCGGTGCATGCTCACAACCACCACCATAATAACCCTACTGACTATTCGCCGGTGTTGACACCTAGGGTGCCTTGATGTGCGCTTTGCTTGGGGTGGAGACATCTGGCCATTTTGTTTCACACTTTTATTTTTATTTTTTGTTCAGAAGCGCGTGAAAGAACGTGTCCCTGCACGCGCTCGTGGCGCTGACTGTGCTACGGCGACATTTTATTCTCGTCGATTTCTTTGTATTTTACCCGTGAGCGCGTGCTGTCGGCATCGGGTACTACAAAGGGTGGCATCACCCTAAACAGAAGGACATTGAGGCACCCTATTGACACCTATCGCGATGTACACCGCACGCCTCACGCGAGCCGCTCCGGTCCCAACACTACCCCGTCTTCTAGTACACCGTAGTTGTATTTACGACCCACTTCATCTTTTTTTTTTCGGCGTTTACCTCGTCGTTCTCTACAACAGGAAAGCATGCGATTACAATGCAACAGTAACAATATAATGATATCTTGCCAAAATTTATTTCAGGATATTTGCTGCCCACTTCAAGCAACGACTTGAAAATGCCCCATAAGTAACTTCATGTACGGCCATCACCAGCATTTTGATTCCAATTTCAAACAAATATCCGAGTTTGGCTATGAATAGCCCAATCGGCTAACCATGTCACAACACGGTCAAGGGGACGTAAAAAAAATCATGGTCAAAATTATCCCTTACAAAATTGTCCAGGACAGTATTGCGCACCGAGATGAATCTTAGCTATGTTTGGATTCGGTCATCTTTCCCACGTGTCGTACAATTTCGCCCTGAAAGTGGATGCTATTGCCAGTTAAGCATATATGTATATATATATATATATATATATATATATAACAAAGCAACCTAGTAAAACATTGATCACGGAAGACAAATCTACTAGCGTGAGCTAGCCCGTGTTCCTAGCTTCGAGACGTGGATTTCTAACGCGAATGCTCGCTTGGCGAAATAACTTTTCAAGGCAGCAACCTCGTGCTTTCGTGTTTGTGGCATTGGCTGCATGGAGTCTCAGTTGTGGATGGATTATAGGAAGTATTCACTGGTGGCCATAGCTCTGTTTGAGCTGTGTGCGCGGCTGCTGAGCGCGTGCTGACGCGAGCTTCCACAGTTCTGTAGCAACGTGCATTCCGCATCATCAAGATTGCCGGTCTTAGCAGGCTATTAATGTGCGCTCGTTCTGAGCATCCGCTCTAAACATCGCCCTCAAATATGGCCTCCATTGAATACACCAATTAAGGGGTATTCACACGAGGGAGAATCCTCGGGATTTCTCCACGTCACGCGCATCGCGCGACGAAAACGTCATGCTTTGCGATGTGCAGAAGCCTCGCGTTTTTGTCTCCTGATGCGCGCGCGCCGGGGAGAAATCCCCGGGATTTCTTTCTCGTGTGAATACCCCTTCGGCAAGATGAGGTTTTGGTAGCGCCCTCCTATGGCTTCCTCTCGTGACGTCATTACTTGGCGAACAAGTTCGATGGTGCTTTTAATTAGCGTGGTGGAAGCCTAAAATCATGGCACTCTGAAACCAACACTACCGAATTTTCCATTACTCTTATTTCCGTCTATGAGAAATCCTTTCTTGACGTCATAGTCAGCATTCAGCCAATCGTGACAGGCCGACCACAGCGACGCTTTCGATCGCGCATGTAGCCAATATAGACCTTTCCAAAAAAAAAGGACTTCTGGCAATACCAGCTATAAGACAAGGCCTGCGCGTGACATTTTGTTAATATACCCCGACCCATCCCAAGCGGCAAACAGGCTGAAGCATGACAAGAGTATGGGCTGCGTGCGGCCGCGACTGCTGAGCGCGAGCCACGAGCGAGCTTCCACAGTTCATTTGCAACGTGCATGTGACAGCATCAAGATTGCCGGTGTTAGCAGCCTATTGGTGTGAGCTCGTTCTGAGCGTCACCGCTGAAGCAGGTCATGAAGCAGACGATGTCGCAGACAATGTTGCTCATCCGGGCTACCTAGGGGGCGCTGAGGGGATCTACCAGTGATGACGTTTAGAGGAACAAACGCGCAGGCCTTGTCTTCTAGGCGGTATTGCTCCTGGCCGGTTCTATTTTGCAGTGTTCGCGTGTATGGCGCGTGATTTTCTCGCTTTCCAAAGTGACGAACGTCCGCATGCTGGGCTGAGGAGATCGCATGCTGGGCTGGGTTGAAGAATTGTAAATATTGGAGTCGGCCCCGATGAAGGGTCAAAGCGCTCTCGTGACGCGCGCTGCACTGGTTGCGTGCTCTCGTGTCGCGCGCTCTAATAGTATGCGCTTTCGTGCCAATGCGATCTCGTGTCGCGAGCTCTAATCGTACGCGCTCTCGTTTCACTGCGCTCTCGTGTCGCGAGCTCTCCTGCCGGAGTTCTCGCGTCGTGCGCTCTCGAGGCGCTCTCTCGATTCTCCCTATGCATCGAGAAACTGAGGTAGAGGGGGAGACGAGAGCGCGCGTGGACTTCAAAACGCCGAGCTCTGGTGGGAATGATTAGGGGTGGACCTAAAGCTGGCAGCCTTTGTCTCCACTGCACTCGTCGAATAACGCGTTCGAGCGCGGAACGCGTAGGCCCGGCGTTTGGCTTTCGCATTTGAAAGCGTTCGACGAGTGCAATGGAAGCAAAGTCAGCCTTCGACTTTACTGCACTCTTCGCACGCGTTAGAATGCGGAACGCCGGCGTCCGGCGCTTGGCTTCCGCGTTCTTAACACGTTCGACGAGTGCAGTGCAGACAAAAGCAGCATTGCTCTATCCGGAGTGCAAGTTCGTCTGCATCTTGCACAGGAGTTGCGATGATATCAGAACGCCGAACTCTTACTGGCTGATTGAAAACAATAGAGGGTAGACTTCAAGGCATCTAGCATTGAGGCCTACCCACTATCCTTTCAATTAAAGCCAATCAGAGCTCGGCGCTGTTGTGACGTCACCGCAACTCCGGCGCAAGAAGCAGACGACTTGCTCTACGCATATATGTCTAGCCATTAATCACTCGAACCAGAGCTCGGCGTTCTGACGTACTCGTGCTCTTTCGTCTCCTCCTTTCCCTCAGTTGTTCGGCGCATAATTATTAAGGTTCAGGGCATAAATACAAGAATGAGTATCGAAACATCAATAGTTCAACAATGCGTATTACGGATGGTCTACACAACGTACAGTTTTTACACACATACATTTGCAGGTAGTTCTACGCATGAATTAAATTCGACTGCTGCAATTTTTGTGCCAAGCAATACACAAAAAAGTTGAGAATTAAGCTGTCTCGCTATACGTTGTCATTCGAAACATAGAATTAGGAGAGCGTGTTGGTTAATCATCTTGGTATGCGAACGTAAAAGGAGACAAGGAACACACAAAAACACGTCAGTCGCGGTCTGTGTCTGAAGTGTTTTGCGTGTCACTTGTCTCGTGCGTTCGCATATCAAGAAGTAATTTTAAGGTTGGTTGAAATTTACGAAGCCCTGAAATACATTAATGCGCAAACCTCTGATAAACGGGTTCCCATCACAGACTAAAGAGCAGCTTTACAAGCCCGCCAATCAATAATGAAACATAATGTATATTTCCCCTTCGTCAGTGCAACCACATGCTTGCAAAAAAACATGCAGGCCGGTCCCGATTTTATTTTTACATCAGTGGGTTCCTGGTCACGTTCTTTTGCTTCAATGGGTTTATGGTCATTGTGCTATCACCGGTAATGTGAGCGCTGGCAAAGCCACAAGAAGCGCTTACAAAAACATTACAAACGTTGGGATCGCATACCTCTGAACAGATGCTTCATCGGCAATTCGTCAAGCAGCCAAGCAAGTGACATCGAACATCTGGGGTTGTTCTGATTTCTTTCCTTTCATGTTTGCCTGTAAGTAAATTGGGGTGTATGTTTAAACACCCTGAACTTAGTCTGCCTCAACGGGCGGCTTGTCTCTCAGCTGTCGACGAGCGAGATTTAGCCAGTGCGGTACAACCGCTAGCCTGGGGTTTTGACGTGCACAACGCAGTAGCGATACACGCCTGCCCGCCGGTGCGATGCTCGTCCAGATAAAAACGGGCAGGGGTGTGATTGAACTCAGGATCCTTGGGTTCTGCAGCGCGAGCTTTCGCTCCACGTGCTCTGAAATGGTGTGCGTTAGTCCACTTGGCTGCCAATCCACCTCACGTTCGCCTGGACTCTCTGCATCCCAATATAATATCTCAATATCTGAATTGGACAGCTATTTTTCAACCTTTTTATGCTTAGCAGAATCGCACTGTCTAGAAGATCTGTGGAGCATCTTTCGTAATAAAATAACAAACTTAATCGACACTTTTGTACCATCGAGGATTATTCGACAAAAACGAAAACAAAAACCATGGTTTAATATTGAAATTCGTAAACTCGTAAGAAGAGCGCGGTGTGCATATAGAAGGGTTTCCAGAGATGGCTGTCCAATAAACCTGCAAAGGCTAAAGGAAATTAATTACACATTAAAGTTATCTATAAGAAAAGCAAAGAAGTTATTTTTCTCCCGGCTAAACGATGATCTTAAGCGAAATCCCAAAGTGTTCTGGAATTACGTTAAAACAAGTAGAAAAGATGATATTTCTATCCCATACTTAAATGTTAACAATACAATAATCAAGAGTGATGCTGAGAAGGCAGAATGTATTAATTCTTACTTCAAATCAGTATTTTCTCAAGAAACAACCAGCGATGAATCACCAGTATCTGTTATTTCTGGTAACACAATGGCAGATATTGAAATTGATGTTAACGGTATTACTTGCCTCTTGCGTGAAATGAATACCTCGAAGGCAACCGGACCTGATGGATTACCATCGATTGTTCTTTGTAAGTGTCGAGATATTATAGCCCAGTATTTATGTCTCATGTTTAAAATTTCCCTTGAAACTGGGGCAGTTCCACACGATTGGAAGGTAGCAAATGTTATTCCTGTTTTCAAGTCAGGGGATAAAAAACTTGTAGAAAATTATAGGCCTATATCTTTGACGTCAATTAATTGCAAATTGTTGGAACATATTATATATAGTGAAGTTTTTGATTACCTGGAATCCTGTAAATTTCTTGCCCCTTCCCAGCATGGCTTTCGCAGAGGGTGTTCATGTGACACACAACTGGCAGAATTTCAACATTACATTTCAAAATCACTTGACAGCAATACTAATGTAGATGCAATTTTCCTTGATTTTCGTAAAGCCTTTGATACTGTACCACACCACCTACTACTGAAGAAATTAGCATCTTTAAATATAACTAACAATATTCAAAAGTGGATAAAAAATTACTTAAGTGGCCGAGAGCAGTGCGTGGTTTTAAATGGTAGCAAGTCATTACCTATAACTGTGAGTTCAGGAGTACCCCAAGGCAGTGTCTTGGGACCATTATTGTTCTTAATTTATATTAATGATATTGTCACGAATGAAGGTGACGAAAAGCCGAACAGTGAACTGAAAATAAAAATTTAATGGGCGAACTTGTGCCAACCAAAAATAAATAACGAAAGAGCGTCGAGGTAGCAGAAAAGCGGGCGGCGGTTCGGCGGCACACAGAGCGCTAGCGAAACTGGGACTGACTCGACAAGGTCGCGGGCAGCTGCTTATCTACCGTGCGTCACTATCTCGAAAGTTCGGCAAAGAAGGTTCGAGCGTCGCGCGCTCGGGGCGAGGATGAACTGGCACTTTCGAGAATAACAAAGCAGAGGGAAAGTTACGTCTGCTGCGAGGATGACCGGGAATCTTCTAGAAGACCGTGACCGAGCGTTGCCTTCTCGGCTCTGCGGGCGGCATTATCCCCCCCTTTAAAAGTGCATCGCCCCGATGCGAAACGAAAGGAAAACGGAAATTGCTAAAACAATTGCGGCGAAACAAAACAAACATGCAGTGTCACAATCCTAACGCGCGTAGAACGGCTTGAGTCGAACTACGTGGACGACCTCGGATCGTGGCTGGCGGCGTCCTGATGGGCGAGTTCCGTCGGGGAGCACCTCGTAGTTCAAGTCCCCAAGGCGGCGGATAACCTTGTAGGGTCCAAAGCAGCGTTTTAACAGTTTCTCACTAAGGCCGCGGTGACGAATGGGCATCCACACCCACACCCTGTCTCCGGGCTGGAACTCCCCGTCTCGGCAACGAAAGTTGTACCGGCCAGCTTTGACACGTTGCTGGTCTTTTATGCGAAGGCGGGCTAGCTGGCGTACTTCTGCTCGTTGGGTGACCAACTAAGCATCGTCGGTGCCATCATTTGTCGGTGCTGTCGTTCGTCGGTGCTGTCGTTCGTCGGTGCCGTCATTCGTCGGTGCCGTCGTTCGTCGGTGCCGTCGTTCGTCGGTGCCGTCGTTCGTCGGTGCCGTCGTTCGTCGGTGCCGTCGTTCGTCGGTGCCGTAGTTCGTCGGTGCCGTAGTTCGTCGGTGCCGTAGTTCGTCGGTGCCGTCGTTCGTCGGTGCCGTCGTTCGTCGGTGCCGTCGTTCGTCGGTGCCGTCGTTCGTCGGTGCCGTCGTTCGTCGGTGCCGTCGTTCGTCGGTGCCGTCGTTCGTCGGTGCCGTCGTTCGTCGGTGCCGTCGTTCGTCGGTGCCGTCGTTCGTCGGTGCCGTCGTTCGTCGGTGCCGTGAGGCATCACGGCGTCGAGCATCGTCGTCACCTTTCAGCCGTGCACCAACTGAAAAGGTGAAAACCCACTGGTTCCTTGAACCGCCGTGTTGTACGCAAACGTGATGTAGGGCACCACCTCATCCCACGTCTTGTGTTCCACGTCCACATACATCGAGATCATGTCGGCGATGGTCTTGTTTAGTCTCTCCGTCAGCCCGTCAATCTGCAGGTGGTATGCCGTGGTCCGGCGGTGGTCGAGGTCTGCGACGTCTGGGGGTCCATCGTTGACCTCGTTGGTTGCTTGATCTTGGTTGGCAGAAATCCGAGTTCCGGGTTAGCTCTTGGTTGCGGCGACTTTATCGGGTCTTGCTTGTGTCTTCGTTGGGTCTTCGTGGGCTTGGTGTTGGACTTGCACTGCGGGCCCTCGGAGGAGTACGGTGCAGGGACATGCGTTACCCCGCACCTCCACCAGAAATGTCACGAATGAAGGTGACGAAAAGCCGAACAGTGAACTGAAAATAAAAATTTAATGGGCGAACTTGTGCCAACCAAAAATAAATAACGAAAGAGCGTCGAGGTAGCAGAAAAGCGGGCGGCGGTTCGGCGGCACACAGAGCGCTAGCGAAACTGGGACTGACTCGACAAGGTCGCGGGCAGCTGCTTATCTACCGTGCGTCACTATCTCGAAAGTTCGGCAAAGAAGGTTCGAGCGTCGCGCGCTCGGGGCGAGGATGAACTGGCACTTTCGAGAATAACAAAGCAGAGGGAAAGTTACGTCTGCTGCGAGGATGACCGGGAATCTTCTAGAAGACCGTGACCGAGCGTTGCCTTCTCGGCTCTGCGGGCGGCAATATTGTAACTGACATTCAATCGCCGATTAAGTTGTTTGCGGACGATTGCGTTGTTTATAGACAAATATATTCAACAATGGACATAGAAATATTGCAAAGCGACCTAGATAAAATAGAACACTGGTGTGATAAGTGGAAAATGAGTTTAAATATTGGAAAATGTAATTATCTCAGCTTCACAAAAAATGTATCAAGGTCTCCCGCCAGCTATACCATTAAAAATGCAATAATCCGCAGAGTAAGCGACTGTAAATACTTAGGAGTTAATTTCACCCAATCACTTAAATGGCACAATCATATTGACTATACAATAGCAAAGGCAAGCAAAATGTTTTATTTTATCCGGAGGAATTTTAAGGGCGCTTCAACAGAGGTGAAAGAAACTCTTTATATTTTGCATGTTAGGTCGATAATCGACTATGCATGCATCATTTGGGACCCATACCAAGATTATCTTATCGAAAAATTAGAAAAGGTACAGAATCAAGCGGCACGATTTGTCAGCAATAACTATAACCCTTATGCAAGTATCTCTGAAATAAAAGCCATGCTGGGATGGGAATCATTAAACACTAGAGGGTATAAGTTAAGGTTGAAGTTTTTTCATCGGATTTATTATAATGAAACTGGCATTGATAGAAATGAGTATTTGTATAAACCAAGTTACATGTCAGCGCGGTTCGATAACTCTGAAAAGGTTTTTGAGTACTGTTATAAAACAAACAATTTTGGTAGTTCTTTTTTGTTCAAACAATCAAAGACTGGAACCTGCTGCAACAGGAGCTGGTCAGTATCTCAGACAATGATGTATTTTTTTCTTGTTTGTGAAAATCACTGTTATTTGTTATTTCGTGATCCCCCCCCTACGATAATGCCCACGAGGCGATGTAGGTATTCTGTAAATAAATAAATAAATTGAAATACGACCTCCCTCGTTGAGCAGAAACCACAATCCACAAATTACGTCTTAAAACAACTTCCACAGAACTTTTTATATATATAAAGTTAAAAAAGAAGAAAACTTTCAGCCTGTCCACTTTGCTGAAAAAGGAAGACCAGCGGAGCTGTACAATGGAAAGTAATGGCCGGCCGCAAGTCGGCAAGCCAGAGTGGAAAGGTTGTTGCCATCTATGAGCGACGGCGGCAACCAGATACGTGGCTTGCCGCCGTCGCTCATAGATGGCGGTAGGTGTCCAGAGTTCGGTGTCTTCATTTTTTTTGCGAAGGACACAATCCTGGGGGAACTAGCCCTTAACAGCTCCGCTGTAAAAGCTACCAGTACGAACTGTCCAGCGTGATATACAGTCTGGAAATCAGAACACCTCTTCATTGTATGTACTCTTCACGCGACTAAAAGACAGGCGCTTGAGACGGCACTGTCAATCAAGGATAATAGGCCATTATCCACCGAGAAAGTACTTGGCGGCTGGGACTCATTTCAATGCTCTACAAAAAGGACAAACATATTGATCCCATTTTTTCGAGACACGACTGGCACTGACCCTGTAAAGTGTAAGGTAATGTTACTATAATCATCTCATCGTCGTCCATCTACCCTTCCCCAGATCATTTCATCTTGCCAATCCTTTCCTCCCTATCTTCTGCTACCTGGCGTATTGGCGACTGCAGCGAAATTGACGGCACTAAGCGGCTAGAACCGAAAGCCGTGGCGGCAGGTTCACTGTCTGGCCTTCCCAGAGCGATTCTCATATTCACAGCGCCTGGCGGCCAAACATGAAACCGTGAAAGTAAGTTCAAAAACACGTGATAAAAATCGGCAATATAGAGTAGTCTGCAAGAGTCATGCACTCATGCTAACCTCTTCGCATTGCAATCATCTCCTTCCTACCTCTTTCTTTCTGTCCCTTCTTCTCTGGCAATCACCTCAGAGTCAGTATTCTAACTCTGAATTTGGCTCTTTCGTACAGTCCATCCCATATATGTTCTTTACTCATTTCCTATAGTTCGCGTGCAACGCTCTCAAAACTACTGACTCGACCACCAGGCTTCAGCCGTTGTCAAAGGGCGCAAAAGTGGTCCTCCCCGAGGCCATGCGCAAGCGAATACTCAATCGAGTTCATGAAGTCTTTTTTGGTTGGGAGCAGGTGGAGTGCTGCATCTCCAATGCCTGCACTTGAATTATGATGGTTCCAGGCAGCCTCTTCAGAGCACTTCCCCCTAGGCGGCCAAGCGGCACAGAACTCACCGATGTTGAAGTGCATACATTGAAGATGCAGCACAGCCTGGTAAATGAAGCAACTAGGAGTCAATATGTGTGTTAAACTGTCGGGACACTGTCCTCCCGGAAGTGATTAACTGTCTCCGAGCAAAGCTTCCTGTTCAGGGAGCTTTGCCTCTCAGCACAGCCACGCACGCCCTTCCATCGTTCAAGGTTTTAAGCATCGCAACAGTTACACCTGTAGCGTGTCATTTCCACGAGAGCACGTGAAGATCAAGCGCCAGATCAAGACAGATGACCAGCAGCTTTTACAGCGTTCTACACTATATCTCAGGAGTTGTGTGCAGCAAAGGAAAAGGCTTAGGCGCGGATACATAAATTTCACATTAGCTTTCATTTCGTGAGTGCTCGTGAAAGGAAAGCAAATCTCATAGCCACACGCTTGCGCCAATGCTTTTCCCTCTGCTGCAGGCAACTGAAAAGATGGAGAAGTACCAAACGGAGTACCGGGAACAGGCCCAGCTGGATTACACAAATTGTTTAAAATATTAATTTGACGTATTATACTATTTAACAAAAAGCGAATCGTGCACCTGAATGACATAATCAATGTTTTTATTAAAAAATAATATTGATCGTAAGCAGCAGGCACGAAACAGTATTTTATTATTTTTTTTTTGTATAAAGATCTTTTATCATCAACGCCGGGGAGGGGACATCAGCAATATTGAATATGCCGTTATTGTTTTCTTAGATAACTTTTCCATGGATCGAGTGTCATACGCTTTTTTTTCGATCACGTAATCTCCAGTCTTTACGCCTTTCTCTCCCCATCTCTCCCAGGTTCAAAATATTGTACTTGTTTTTTTTTTCTTTATGAAGAACTAAAATTTAAAAAGCTCGGCTCCTCGCGAAGCCTTCCTTTAATGTCATGAATTCAGATGGTTATATGTGCATTAAGAATAAGTTACGTGATTTCATCAAAGCATACCCGTTGAAACGTAAACAGCATCGTTTTAGCTTTGCTCTCACATTCCAATATCAGTAGGAATATTTCGCGCAGCATAGAAACTATGGGCCACGCTTTTTTTCTTCTTGGTGTGACAGCGAATATATGTTGAAGGAATGTCTGCATGCCTGTGCTATACGCTCTTGCAGTGGCAGCCCGCTATGGCCGAACCAACAAGACGGACTGGCTCGGTAATAGAGGACAGATTTATTAATTTGACACGTACGTTCTTACTCCTTGTATATGTGCAAAGCACAAAAACCAAAACGCAATAGTGATGTGACACTGACGCTCGATTTGTAATGCTACGTCACGCGTGAGCACATCAAGTTACAACAGCCTGACAGTAATTTACGGCTTTATAGTAAAACACTAGAAATAGTACATAGTTGACATGTCCTTTGTGTTAAGTGTGAAGAACATGTTCCTATATAAAGTAGGGCTGGGTGCGATTAAAGTTTTTAACCAGATTAATCACCACCCTTGAATCGATTAGTTAATCGATTAATGGGTCTCGTTCATTTCCATGCATCATATTTTTAAGAAGTCAAAATTATGTTTGTCTGTTTGTTTTTGCCTTTGTGGTAAATATGATGAACGGCGCAATATACACTATTGACTATAAATCAACCTCGATGTGTAGTCGAGAACAATTTAAAGACACTCACACTCACAATTGATTACTTCAGCCGCATGAGGCAGAGAGGTTCGTTGATATTTTCCGGCTACAGCGTCCCACCCTGATTGTTCACAATAGTCTCTGCTGTGCTATAAACGGACACTCGAGCGGCGTTGAAGTGGCCGGGACGCGTGTAACCTTCTGCACCCTTGCCTGGAATACAAACCTTGCCCCTACAGTTTGCCTTAGCTTAAAATTTCACCTAAAGTTTGCCCTTCATAGAGGTTTACTGGTCCACGCCTGCGTAGTGAAAGCGTTTGTTCCTGTCAACTTTCTTCTGTCCCTTCTAACTTATCTTCAAGCTTCCTTCCCAGTTTAAGGGTTTAAACATCATGATTGATTTTTACTTTATTTTGGTCCGTCAATAATTTAACGATTAACCGGTTAAAAATTATTCTCGATCAAAGCGTTAATCGATTGTGGTCACTGTTAATCAATCAATGGCCCAGTCCTAATATATAGGCGTATAATTAATGGGCTTTCTCTAAAATCCGATATATAGGTTACGTGACAATGTGCAGCACAGACCGTAAGCGTAACTTCCTTGACATCCTTGCAACGCCGGCAGTGTGCGCGTGCTGCAGATACATATTTACCTTGAGCGTCGCTTGTTTTCGGCCAGACGAACGGAGCTTATTGTCGTCTTGCGTGTCGTCATCCGCACGATCGATTGGTCGTCCGTCCCTCTACTCCTCCTTTCCAGCGAAGCGGCCAGACAAAAGCCCGCAATCGATCTTCGGTCCATCCATCATCCAAAAAAGAAACAAAAACAAGGAAGGAACATACTCAATGAGGCTATCTCTCTTCTGGGACCTGGGCATCTCAAATTCTCTAACATTCATTAATACTAAATCTAAAATTGGCTTGCAGAAAAAAAAAAAAAAAAAGCCTCAGTGAGCGTTTGCAGTGCTGCGACGATCCCAACTTGCGGAGACTCTGGAGGATACTCCACGTTTCGGTGTCTACGACTCTTCTATCTTAAAATTCAACTTCGCTTCCTGTTGTTGTTTTTTTCTTCCAGTTTTGGGGACCGCGTAAATAAATGAACAGAAAGCTCGAGCGCGACCGGGCTATCTGCACCCGTGGAACGGGCCAAGGAAGCGGAGACGCCAGACACGACGCGGGGGGAGAAAGGTTCGGATATCGGGAAGTGGAGAGGGAAAGAAATGGAAAGAGATGGAGGAGAGAGAGCGCGTTCCCTACTCCACCAGCTCGCGCTCCAACGGCCAAGTATTGACGTTCTATGTGGGCTACTGGGTTATGAGGCGGGAAGAGGGAGGAAGGCCAACCGCCCCCCGCCCTGGGCGACCTCCCATTGGTGCGTTCTCAATTGGCGTCATTTTTCTGTCTTTCGGGATTTTTTTTTTAACACTTTTTATCTTTCTTTTAGTCAGTTTTCGACGTCACCAGAAGCTGACATTTCGGGGTGGAATCTTTTTGCTTTATTTTTATTGTGTCTGTGGGAGGAAAGCGGTAGTTTCTCCCTATTTTGGAGTTTGGCTCTGCTCCTGTTTTTGTTTCCCCTTTCATGGGGGAGCACGGGCACGGGATATCCCTTTTGGCTTCGGGGTGGTGGCTCGAAGATTGTATACTTTTTGCTCGTTCGTAGTTTGTTTTTATGCCGTGGTGAGGGAGAAGGAAGAACGGGAAGGAAAGGAAAAGAGCGAACGAACTCGGTCGGTTCAGCGCAGGCATTGCCGCAGGTCAGTTTGGATTTTTCACGCGAACGGATTATTACACTGAGACGCCGCAGTTCGGTTTTCGAACGGAGCAAAGTCTGGCAACGTGAGTCGGGTTTTCGTCGGGATGGGTGGTGCGTTTGAAGAGCACGTGTTGCATGGTGGATGTGTTGTGGTCGTGGCCGTTGCTCTCCGTGGGAACTGCGTGTTGTCGTGTGTTTGCGCGCGCGTGCATACAACCAGAAATGAGATTAGGCCTAGTAATTTTCGTTGTGCTGCCATGCCGTTTTCGTGTTTTATCCTGAATGTCGTGATCCTTGTGGATGCTTAAGGTCTAGAATGTTGGTTGAGGAATGCCTTACTGGGAAAGTCGTTTTGTTTGGTGGTGTGGTTTACGTATACGTGTACTGTCGTGATTTGTTAAAGTGTGTGTGTGTTTTTCTGAGTGCGTTTTGAATAACTGCGACATTAAAGTATACGTTCATTTGTGTTTATTTAAATTCGTCTGCAACGTGTTTCTGTTTCGTGTTTGGTTGTGTGTGTACTGTTTGTTTTCCTTCCTTTTGCACATTTGACCCTTCAAAGGTAAGTCGAAAAAAGCGCTCTGCGAACAAATTTTTTTGTTGTGGTGTTGTTGACCTGACCACATTCTGAACTATTCGTACATATTGAAAATATTACAAACCTCAAACCCGAACCGGGACAAGGGATATCCGTACAAAAGCAAGTTCAATATGGCAATTAGTCTCGCACACGTTACTCTAAAAAAAGAAAGAAAGCTATTATAAATACATTTATTATTTGTTTAAAAATATTAATTAGATTACTTGATTGCTTAAAAAGAGAAGCAAATTGCCCTTTCCTTAACAAGCAACCGTTACTTTTCCGATTTGTTCCGATTTTCAGAACGACAGATTTTTCCACATGTTGGAAAATGGGTCGTTCGTGCTACCCATTATTGCATTAATATCACCAAGTTAAAACCTACCTATATTCTTAATTCACGAGTTTTGGTAAACCTTCCTTCTTTTGGAGACTTGGTTGGAAGATTTCCTGGTTGGAAACTTGCAGAAACAGAGGCCGCCATTAGAAATGGGAGTGGGAAAAAGTCACGGTTACAAGTACTTTTAGCACTTCCAAAAGTAATCAATGAACGTGATTCCAAAGTCAACGATCGTGATTCCATGAAAGTCACTTACTCCTAGCGTGCATGCATCAGTGCAACGCGTCAATGATCACATACACCAAAACATTAGACTAGAAAGGTGACAGACGGTTGCAGTTACGTCTTAATTAGAACTGGATGAATAGACATTTTTAAGGACAAACAGCGCAAAAGAGTTAATGAAAAGACGAGAAAAGCACTGTGGTGTGCTGGCCTTCCCTTTCTTCCTATCCTCTGTGCTGCTTCATTTTTAATGATGACCTCAAGATGGAATACAAGGTGTCTCACCAACGACTGAGAATTATAAGAAAAGAGCAATTGCAGTAAAATTATGATTGCATCGGGATAACATTATTAACCGCGGCGAACGTCAAACTACGAGTGCAAAGTGATAATAACAAATTTCTTACCTGAACTTCACGAAATAACATTTGTAAATATTCGCCATCGCTGTTGCATTAAAATCAGATATACAGGATAACACACTCTGAATATGTGTTTTCAGCTTACGTCGTAGCTTGCGTCAAGAGCAGCATTCACACGCTTTTAATAGAAGTAATTATCACAGTTGTGCTGTTACTCTCTTTCCATTCCAAACTTATTTTATTAAACTCCTATATTGCTGGGTCTCGACGTGTACTGGATTGTCGCGAGGTAACTGTGAAACTTCAACTCGCGCACCACGGAGCCTCGTAATCTGACTTGTCGTTCTTCATGTAGCATGCTTACTTTCTTGTGGTTCCAACTGACATCCAAATGGGTAAAAATTGTAACTTATTTAACCTCTAAATTTTATAGTACCGGTACGTGTATACGAGGCGGAGTTTAAAGCGTTTAAGTTTACATCTGTAGATAAACTATGACATATTAATAACACACCATCATATTACCCGAAAAACGGTTTTAAAGTAAATTATAAATGCAGTAAAATTGTTATTAGGTTTGCCTGGTTTAAATATGATTGATCAATCTTCCCACCGTCTCAGTGTAAAACTGCTCTTTGTTGCCATTTCTGATTGTCGTTGGAGAAGATTCGTGCTTTTAAGGGGAGGAGATGAGGAGATGTTGAAGAAAATCCAGGCCCAGATGCAGATGCAATAAGGGAAATACTGGAAAGCCAGAAAAAGATGGCGGCTAACATATGAACATCGGTACAAGACCAGAAGAGCTTTGAAAAAAATGATTAGAGGCTATTGGAGCCTATACCTCTAAAATAAACGATCTCAGTAGGGAGCGAAACGACACACAAGAAAAACTAGTGCATTTAAAAGCGACCGTAGTAAAGCTTGAGGCAAAGTTTCATGACTTGGAAAATAGAAGCAGGAGAAATAACTTGGTAACCTACGGAGTAGAGGGATCTGACGCAGAAACAGAGCAACATTTGGTGGGAAAAGTGATGGAAGGCTGCTTTAAAACGAAAATAAATGTTGAAGTTAAATCTGTCGAAAGAGTTCACCGTCTCGGAAGGGTGGCTAAGGGTAAACCGAAACAAATAATCTTGCGCTTTGGAAACTATAATGGAAGACAAAATGTTCTTAGAAATGCTAAAAAAAAAATAATAGGAACACGCATATTTATTAACGAGAACTTTTCGAAGAATGTCAGAATGATAAGAAAAAGCGGCGGGAGAGTGCGAAAGAAAATAGGAAAAGGGGAGAGAAGGTATACTTAACGTATGATAAACTGAAGATTAATGGAGTGACGTACGCATGGGAAATAAACACGAACCAGAGAGTTGAAATTTACTTAGCCAGAGAAATACCTTCACCCGAGCATGGTTATTGACAGGCACCTGGTTTACCATAGACAAAAAGTGTCCTATTTATTAGCCTTAATGCGAGCAGTATCGCAAATAAAAACCTCGTGCTAGAACATATTTTAATAGAGCATGACCCCGATGTAGTGGCTATCACTGAAACCTGGTTAGACTTGTTTGTAACAGATGATACAGTAGTACATCCCGGTTATTTGCTCTAGTAGTCAAGTCTTGTTTAAATTCTTCAGAACTCGAAGGAACCCCAGGCATAGAAAATATATGGTGAAACATCAAAAATGGAAATAGAAAAAAGGTGAGTTAATTGAAGAAGTACTGTATCGCTCCCCGGCAAATGCCTTGTGGATATTTGCAAGAACTAAGTGAATTCCTCTTTAAACTGAAAGTAAGTTCCAAGAAGGTTGTTTTTATGGGTAATTTCAATCTCGATGGAATTGACTGGGTAACGTTAGGATCTGGCGACCACGAAGTATAATGCATAGAGGAACTTTTAGATATAGTAATCTCACATAATTTAGCTAAGATTGTTAAGGGACATACCAGGATGCAAGGGCAATCAGAAACTCTTTCGGATTTAATATTTATCAATGAGAACATTATAAACCACGGATATGATTGCAAGATTAATCCCGGAATATCAGATCACAGCGCAGTACATTTTACGTTGTCCTTAAGGGCTATGCTTAGGAGAATTGAAATTACTTCGTATAAAAACTTTGAAAAAGCCAGTGACGAGTCACTTCTTGATCAACTTAGCCTGAACTATAACAACTTCGAGCACCTAGCTGGCAACCCGTTGATAGAAATGGATGACCTATGGCTCATTTTTAAGGAAGTGATGCCTGAGTGCACTTTGTGCCAGTCGAAATAAGAGACAAAAACTTGAACAATCCTTGGATTACAAGGGGCACAATCAACCAGAAGAGACGATAATCAGGGTGTAGAGCAAGAACACGCAAAAAAGCACGACGGGTTTCAGTAGGCAGAAATACAGCCGTTGAGCAAAGACCTCAACGCAAAGATAAAAACTTCGAAAACGAATTTCTTTAATGTAAAATTGCAAAACCTTTTTAGACATTCACCACAGAAGTTTTGGCGACATTTGAAACCAAGTAAAAAAGTAATTACCAAAGTGATAGTCGAATAATAAATGATTGAGGACAAGAATGAAAGTGCAAATTGCTTTAGCCAATAATTTGGCAGTGTTTTTTTCCGCTGATAATAACATTTTACAATAGTTCGTTTGTTTGAGAATGTGGCCCCAATCGAAGACGTGGAGGTCTCAGAGGCGGGAATTCTTTCACAGCTACTTCTTATTGATACAAAAAAGGCTGCCGGATCGGATGACATTCATAATCAATTTCTTGAAGAGTTAGAGCGTATGGTGTTCAAAATATCTCACTATCATTTTTAATAAATCGCTTTCAGATGGGTTCGTTCCCAATGACTGGAAGCTGGCCAAAATAATACCTATTCTTAAGACTGGAAATGCTAGTAAGGTAACTAATTATAGACCCATATTATTAATATTTACTTGTAAAATACTTGAGCATGTTTTTTTCGAATCATATAAGGAGGTTTTAGATACCTACTCTGAACCTGATTAAAAACAACATGAACTTCGAAAAGGCCTGTCTACCACAACCCGATTAACAGAATTAATTCACGATTTTTCTTCGACCCTTGACAAAAGAGGAAAATTTTATATAATTTTTTAGACTTTCAACAAGCTTTTGATAAGGTAAACCTTAATAAATTACCTTTAAAGTTTAGGCATTTACTAACAAAGGCCAAAGTTCTGCGAAGGATAGAAATGTTTTTGTTTCGGTGAAGGCAATTTGTGAGTATTGATGGACACGCTTCCATGCCTTGGGGGTCGACGCGGGAGTCCCGCAGTATTCTGTACTCTGGCAGCCGTTGTTTTTGGTTTTTATCAATGACGTTCTTTGCGATATTACATTAAAGGCACGCCTTTTTGCTGACGATCGTATATTGTATACCGATATAAACGATCATGTTGAACTAAACGATTGCTTGCCGAAAATTAGCAAATGGTGCGAGATCTGGCAAATATTTTTAAATACTGAAAACAAATTACTGAAATCGGGCGGAACCAAGCAGACTACTCTGATGCACAAAGCTCTGTAGCTACGCAAATAAAGGGGCCTTCTAGCGGCCTGCACAGGCTTGTTGTGGCCACTAAACGAAGACTTGAAGATTGGTGGAATAAGATCCATCTCAGGGGGCATTAAGATCTCCTTGCTCCCAGGCTTGGGCACGCTCGCCCGTTTCAAAGGGAACAAGCCGCATCCTCCTCCTCATCATCATCATGTCAGTAACACATAGGAAAGTTCCTTCAGTGTATAACTACTACTTGAAAAGTGAACCCTTGTCTAGGGTAGATGAATTTTAGTATTTATGAGTAACAATAACCAGTGATTTAAGTTGGAAGAAGCATGTTAATAATATAACCTAGAAGCCACGGCTAAACTCTGGTCACTAAGAAGATAATCAAAAATGGCAACTACTGAAACTAAACTGCCAGCTTATAAAAGGCTAATAAGACCTAGATTGGAGTATTCAACTGAAGTTAGGGATCCTCACACAAAGTTTTGATATTAAAATTAGAAAAAAAAAATTAAGGAGTGGCACTACGTTTCATCTGCTCGAAGTAAAGAAGACTGGATTCACCAACTGAGCTGTATGCTAAGGCAAGTCTCTCCTTATTAGAAGACAGAAGAAAAAATAAGCATTTAAAAATGCTTTTCGTGATTTTAGATGGTACAATTCAGATTGATAAACACAGATTCATCAAACTCATTCATCTAGAATCACACGTAATAAGCATACTAGGGCAATCGAAGAGTACGGATTCACCAAAGAATGTTTCGAGAATTCGTATTGCTCTCAGACGATAAGGGAGTGAATAAACTGCCTGAAAACGTTATTAAATCCAAAACGGTTTTATAGTTTGTAAAGTGTCTCCCATGTAACCAATAGACCTCATGATATCATTTTTTTTGTATTTTTGTGCTATTTGATATGAGTATTAGGTGCAGTGTAGTCTTTCAGTTTTGTCATTGTGTTCTGCATGTCCATTACATTATCTATTGCTTGTTTTTGTACTCATTCCTATCATAGTCCGCACTGGGGGACTGATAGTGTTACGGAAGAAATAAATAAATAAATAAAATAAACGTCTCACAGCGGGCGAACCTTTTATTTAACGTCGCTAAATACATCTTCACTGAGAAGAGAAGCAGGCGATACTAAAATAGAATTATCAAGACCCTAATCGTGTAAGACCATCCACTATCCTTGAAGCAAAACTGCATCTAGAACGCTAAGAAATTGTTCATACAATTGCGGATAAAATGTAGTAATATTTGCTAACTACTTGGTAGAGCGCAGTAAGTATACTATTTAAAAGACAAAAAATAGCATCGTATACTTGGTCATCTTGACTAAGTTAAATCTCAGCTGACATCCTGATCCTTTCCAGATGACTTATTTTCAATTCATTGGAGTGAGTTTTTTTAGCTTATTTAACGTTACGTAAAAGAGATAATGGCAAAAGTATTTAAAAACTGAATCGAAATACAAATATAAAATACTTCGTCAAAAATGTATTCAATTACAAGTTCAATTACGCTTTTTAGAAATATATTTAAATACAATATACAAAATAACATGAAAGCCTTTGATCATCTTCAAATACTTTTACAAGTAAATACATTGTTCCCATAGTCTGACATCTTAAACTTAAATGTAACCCAGGGGAAAAAAGACAGTGCCCAAATAAAAAGTGGAGTCTATATATACCAGTAATGAAGCCCTTAAAAGAAAGTTGAAGTTCTAAAAATAAAAAACAAGTTTGTTAAAAGATAGGATAGGTACAACGTAAGAAGACACAATGTATTCAGTACGAGCTTTATTTCAACGGCTCAGTTGGAGCAATAAAGCCCTTTCAAACAACAAGTTGGTAATGTGACTTTTAAACATTGAGACCGATAGACCAAAAAAACAATAATTATACCCACCCCGTTACTTCATTGTTCTACTTTTTCTTTCTTTCGTTCGTGTTTATTATGAACGAATCGCAGCACGTTTCAGGCTCTGCATATGGCATCCCATAGCGAAGAGCGCATAAGAAGCAGAGCCCAAAATTGTATTTGGGCAGTACTTGAAATACTTAATTTTCAGCATTTAAATACAATTGACTGATATATTATTCATGATTTAAGTAAATACGAAGTAAAGAATACTCAAAGTATTTTAAATACTTTTATTTTGATGTACTTTCCATTTCTGACGTAGAATGATCAAAGCTGGTGCACTAAAAGTGTGACGACATCACGTTGAGGTCGAGCGAAGCAATCGATTGGGCACGGCTGCTATGCACGAGCTCGGCTGGGTCTCGTGTCCAATCAACGCGCCGATGGTCGCTCGGCGTCACGCTCGTGCCCAATTGCTGAGTTGGCGCCATTCGACTGTGATAACGTTCTATGGAAAAAGAGTATCAGCGACGTCGAATCGAACCCCGGCCCTCTTGCTGATACCGAGGTTACTGCTAGCATTCTAGCTACTGTTCAGCGAAATGAGCCCCCTCAAAGCGACCTGCTGACTAAGGTTATTGCTCTTACAACCGAAAAAGAAAACACGAATGCTTCAGTGAGTCAACTGTTTGCAAGAGTAAATTCGATCCAGGCAGAACTAGGAGAAGCAAAACCCGTGTCTACCTCTTGTGACAATAATAATCCCTGGAGAAAGGGAACAAAGAGGACAAAGGGCAAACTCAAATCTCCAAACACAGCTAGGTGACTAGTGGGCGACAGAAAAAATCCGCCTGGTCCGGGTATCGAATCAGGGACTTCTCCATATCCAGTGGAGCTCTCTACCAATAATTGTTGTAATTTTTGTCCAGCTCGCTTGCACTTTGCGTCAATTGCATTATAATAACGGTCTACCTTTTCTCCGCGAAGCAGCATGTCTGCTGAGCTGGCTAGTCTTCAAAAACAATCTGACGGCCATCAAAATCGACTGGGACGATGTAATTTGTTATTTTTGCTGCCTTAACATTGTCTCTGAAAGTTGGAGTCAATCGGAAGAAAAAGTATTCGCTTTCTGCTCCGAAAAGTTGGGGATCCAGTTGGACCCTGCCAATCTTGAACGGTCACAACGTTCAGATCAATTTCAGGTAGGCAAAAATTGGCCAATAACTGTCAAGTTTGCTCGTTTTAGGAATAAGGATCTTGGCCTATGGGTGTTTGTGTTTTTGCTCTCCGTGAAGATTTTTCCGCTGTAGTACGGCAAGTTAGAGCCTCGATGTTCGAGCACGGGAAAAGCCTGAAATTTCCCTTTAAGTGCGCTTTAATAAATTGCACGTTGATAATGAACGCTATTGTTTTATTATTTTTTACCATGAATTCCAGTCTTGTTAATCAAAATGCGTGGCAAACAATAAAAAAAAATGCAAAGAATAAAACCATACAGTGCTCGTCGTGTTGAACCGCGTGATAGAAACCAGCTTCATTCTGACCTTTTTACTAACATCCGTAGCGTCATACCGAAGCGTGATGTTCTTTGTGCTCTTGTGGAAGACAGTGAATCCAATATTGTAATATTAACTGAAACGTGGCTTAGTCCCGGTATTGATAATAGGAAAATATTCTGCCAAAACGACGACTGTAACATTTTTTCGACGTGACAGATGTTCTCGAAAGGTGGTTACGTGCTTATCGCAATAAAAAAAAGTATATTTCGTGTTTTGATATATGGCTTGCAGATAGAAGCCTCGAATTTTCCGCGTATGCGCTTGCACGCCATCTGGTAAGGTTATCGTAGCCGTGTGTTACAGACCTCCCGACTGTGATTTTATCGTTGGCTATAAATTTTTCTCCGGTGTTAGTCGAGATAAAAAGCCGGTTTCCAAAACTGACGAGTTGCTTTTTGGTGATCTTAATTTTCTGCTAATTGATTGGGCCAGTGTGTTATCCAACAGGTCACGTGCATCAATAGAATTTATTGACATACGTCTAACGTTCAATCTAGCACAAATTGTTAACAAACCCACACGCTATGCTAACATTCTTGACCTTGCTTTAACAACATCACCGGATCTTGTGAAGTCGATTCAGCCTTGTGATGGGTTGAACGATCGTAGGATCCTTCGCGTTGGTTTGTCACTCCCGGTAGTCGTCAAAAACCCAATTTGTAAAATTATCTGCGATTATGATAAAGCCATTATAAAGCAATAAAAAACGAACTATTAATTTTGCATAACACAATTGCTTAACGGAATTCTAGATAAGATCTGTACAGAAAAACTGGACGCTTTATAAGAATAAAATAAATAGCCTCGTTCAAGCACACGTCCCTACTCTACGTATTAAGACTGACTCATCTAATCCTTGGTATAACAACAATAAAAAAACGTATCTTTGCGAAGGCGAAAATAACTAACTTATCTTGCGTCTGGGAGTCCTACTACACTGCACTCAGGAACTATACAAGGACTTTTAAATTATCTCAAACTAAATATTTCTCACAAGACCTTACCGCAATTTTTACAACTCGAACAAATTCTGGAAGCTTATTTCACCTAAAAGTGGTAGCGCAAACGTTAATCTGGAGGATAATGCCGGTGAATTTGTTTCAGAGACTGAGTGCCCTAACGTTCTAAATGAAGGCTTTCCTTCATATTTGCAAGTGAATGTCCACATAATAATATTCTCATCATTCCTGAAAAGTACTACAAACCAATGTCTTTCATTACTATTAACTTACCCGGTATCATTAAGTTAATTCAGAACCTAAAACTCACTTCCTTAGCAGGGTCAAATAATATTAACGCTAAGATTCTAATGTCTTTCAAGTGAAATTCTAAACCTCATCTTTAGCCAGACTCTCTCCGGAAGTTGCCTACCTTCCGACTTGAAGATTGGGAGAGCCGCCCCAGTCTACAAACAAGGAACACAGTCCTCCGCGCTTCTACCGCCCCATCTTTCTAACTTGTTTCGAGAGCACATCTTGTACTCTCATTGCACGACTCACCTATCCTCAAACAATTCTTCTCTAGTGAGCAGAACGGCTTCCGTAGGGGCTTCTTCTGCAAAACCCAGCTTTGTAAATTTGTTCATGAGCTACAGACCAACTTTGGATGCCATGTACAGACTGACGCCATATTTCTTGACTTTTCAAAGGCATTTGACAGTATTCCCCATCAACGTCTTCTATCTAGACTATCATCCCTGCAATTATATTCTCTTGTATTTTCGTGGATTAATAGTTTTCTTGCGTGTCGTGTTTTTCTTGCGTCTCGTGTGCAATACACAGTCATAAACGACCATGAATCAAACCTGGGGTATCGGAGCCGAGTGGGCTAGCGCACACCAGCTCGGAGCACGTGGAGCGAAAGCTCGCGCTGCAGAACTCAGGATCCTGAGTTCAATCCCCAACCCAGCCCGTTTCGATCTGGATCAGCATTGTACCGGCGTACGGTTGAGTATCACTACTGCTTGAAGCACGTTAGTGGTTGTACTGCACTGGCTAAATTTCTCATCTACAGCTGGGAGACTCGTCGCCCGTCGAGGCAGACCAAGTTCTAGGTTGTATAAACATATATACAACCTAATTTTTTGAATCACACCTAAAAAGTGTCATCTGAGGCGTGCCACAGGAATCCGTTCTTGGTCCGCTGATTTTTTTCTTATCTTCATTAACGACCTTCTACGACACATTTCCTGCACACATACGTTTATTCGCAGATGACTGCGTCATTTAACACACCATGCCAGCGGAAACCGACAATCTCAAGCTTCAAAGTCATCTCACAAAAATAACGACCGGTGAGAAACATGGCTGATGTCGCTTAACAAATACAAGTGCAAACTAATCCAATTAACTCGTAAAATGTCTACTCTAACCTTTCAATACACTATTGACGAAGATGTGATTGAAGCGGTTCCAGCGTATAAATATCTTGGCTAAGACTAACGACTACCCTTTCATGGAAACCTCATATCGAATTCGTTGCTGCAGAAGCCTCCCGGACACTCGAATTCACCAGACGTAACTAAACTCCCTTGATAAAATTCACGCGAACACATCGATGGGCTTTAGACGTAATCTAAGAGACGTGCCATCTCATGTCCGAAAGATGGCTCACGAGACATACGTAAGAAAAAAATTAGAATATGTTTCCGCCATTTGGAGCCCTCATCAAGTCTACTTGATCAACCCAAAACCGAAACGCCGGATTCATCTTACTATTCTACGACTACTATAGTATTTCTTCCCTAATGGTGAATGCCACTCGCAGATCCGGAGCGCTTTCCAAAATCTGCGAAGGAGGCAAAATTCCGCTCCAAGGGACCCTCCCCGAATCGACGACGGGAAGATGGACTCGCATTTTTGGAGCAACCCACCGACCCGCCCGGCTCCAAAGCCCGAGACGATCGGCCATTCAAAATGCCCGCTGCTCGAACTCGACAAGCCGGCCAACGCCTCAGCCGACTAATTATTCTGACGACTAGTAAAAATTGTCACTGTTTAGCTACAGAAATAACACGCGACACTGGCCGGGCAAAAATATCCGTACAATAGAGCCCGTGTCACAAATAACGAAAAAGGCGCCCGCTTCGAGGCGGCCTTTCAGCCGCCTCGAAGCGGCGGGGCACGCACAACGATCGCCATTTGTGGAGTTCAGATTGCTGGTAAGACTTTAATAAACACAAAGAGGTAACAAACCATCACTTGCATGGTCGTATCCTAATCTGTTCTTGCTTTATTTCACGAGAAAACGCCGGCGACATGCAGTGTAAAAACGTAAACAATCAGTGTCTGCAAAATGAACAGGCCTAACCTTGCGTCTGCCTCCGGATTTTCTGTCGTTCTTTTTCTCGTTCTTCTCTCGCGATCGTAGATCTCAGCGCTTATGGTTTGCCACGCTCCAGTCCCGGCTTTGTACCCCTGATCTACGTGAGGTTGAATAGTTCGAGCCGTCTCAATCCCGCTTTAACAACCAATGCATCCGAACAGACCAACTCGACGGCCCGGTCGGTCCGGTGACTGCGGTGACCTTGCCAACCTCGCCGCGCATGCACACTGCTCAGTTAAAGGAAACGACGTAGGGCGCTTTGTCAACTTCCGCCAAGATCTGTGGCAGTCCACGGAGCTGTTGTGGCACGATTTGGGGCGCTGCATAGGGCGGGGGCTGCCAGGGATCTAAGAGCGGAAGATGACTAACTCGAGTCAGATCTGCGAGCGGAATATGCGCGCTTCATATGGAGCGCTTTTAAACCGCTCAAAATCTGCGTAAGATTCACCGTAAAAAGTTGCAACTTAAGACTTGCACCCTATCAAAGGCGGAGGAAGCTTTCTCGCGTTTTTCTTCTTTAAATTTACTACCACTGCCCACAGCTAAAAGACGTCCTCCTCCCAACCCTCGATAGAATAATGTCCCACCTGAATAACTCCTGTCCAATTAAACGAATCTCCAGAAAAACGAATCCGTTAACAAATCACTAATTTGTCATGCCATCGCTGAATGGAACCAGCTGCCATCCTTCATCGTTCGCGTCACTGATGCAGCGGAGTTTTATCATCCTAAACCTTTTAAGTTGAGTACATGTATAACTTCTGCTATGTTTATTGTTGTATATTTTGTTATTGTTTCTGTGTTACTATTGTACTGTTCAACACATGCCCCCTCCCTCCTCTCCCCTCATGTAATGCCCTAACATGGCCTTTATGATGAAAATACATGAAAATAAAAAGCAGGATGTTCGCAGGCCTTGAGGCTAGGTCGTGTTGGTAGAGCACGACGAACGGACTTGCACAAGTTCCTGGGCTGCAATCAAGTTAAACATTAGCGAGTGTTAATTATACGCTAAAATGTTTGTACAGCCGAAATTTATGAACAATATGGGGAGCGTGCCACACCTAAAGAGGGCGCGCTGCTCCGCCTTTGAAGCATATTTGCATATTGCAAGGAAGGCAGCGCTCTGTCCGTGTCTTCCTTCATCCGGTCCGTCGTCTTTTTGCTCTGTTTTCATCTTTCAAAGTATGTCGTGCCAACTCGCCTAAGCTTCAACTTTAGCAATATTGCAAGGCAGCGCCGCCAATGGCGCGCGTGAGTGTATGAATGCCAGTTCACACGTACAGCGCGGCACCGCGAAGAAAAACGGCGCTGATGGAGTGATTCCACAGTGTTGCACGTGACTTATCGCCGACGTGCTATTCTACAGTGATTAGCGTCGATACAGTGCCGATGCATCGCTGCTAAACCGACAACTCGACACAGTACCGGCGACGCGTGCATCGGCGTCTTTTTCAGCACCGATTCGACTCTGCGCTGTATGCGTGAACAGGTAGGGTTACCACGTCCTCCTAGCGAAATGCGGGACACGCGGGGCAAGATAGTCGGGGGAGGAGGGGAGGAGGGGAGGAGGGGGGGTAGAGGTAATTTAATAATTAACACGCACACCAACCGAGGCCCTGTTAGCACATTTAATATCCTATGTTGTTTATACACCTGCTAATTGTATTGCAGCAATCGAGCTCAAATAATTTTCACTCCCAGTGATATATTTTTATGCCAAATGTGTTATTACATGTTTCGAAGTTGAAAACATAAAAATCGATTGTAGCAGAACTTAATGCAACAAATAAAAATAAAAATACAGTAAATTTTTTTTTTGGTTATTGTTTTCTGTCAACGCTTACATTTATCAACATGATCCTACACATATTTTAACATTTTTTTCGATCGTTGTGAGTTGTAGGCTTGTAGCCTTGTGTGGCCGTCTTCACTAAAAAAAAAAAAATCCCCAGCAACCCTAGCTTTCACATTGACACAGTGATTGTCACGAGGTACGCAAGGCTCGTTCAAATAATCATTTATGTAAAGAAAAAGAATACGAGACCCAATTGAATCCAGGCAATTTGTATTGAGAAGAAAATGAAAAAGGGTGTCTAATAAAAAAAGAACATGAAGATAAACCGAATCGAGGGATATGTACACAAAGCAATATTCACTTGAGTTCCGGTCTTTTCCGTGGGCGGAAGATGCTCAAGGGGTTGCGGATGTAGTTGCCGGGTTCTGGATCGTGGTTACCAAGTTCTCAATGATGGTAACGGGAGCCTGGATTCCGGACGCCGAATTTCCCAATGGCGATAGCTGGGCTAACCCGGACCTGGTCGGCACCACGCTGATGGATGCTTTGGCCACGGCGAAGGGATCTCGGGGTCGGGTTTCTTGGTGTCCTCTCACCGACGGCACTCCGGCAGCCTTCCTGTGGCCTTGCTTCAGCCCGCAACTCGCTGACTGGTTCTGGTTTGGGTCATGGCACCCAAGCGCCCAGGCCCGGCAGTTCGTCGCGATGGCTGCACTCCGACGACCGTTCGACGATCTTTCTCACTTCTTTCTTTTTTTATCTTCTCCCCCCTCGCGCAGCTCTCAGCTTTTTCTTCTTCTTTCATGAATCGACCATGACAATAGCCCCCCACCAAAGTTTTTTTCTTTCCCCCCTTTACCAGACACACACCAACGAAACAAAAGAAAGAAAAAGACATAGACATGAGTCGATTCTGCACACCAAACGCGGGCTGGCGTCCAGCTGAAGGGTCGTCGGTGTATCCATTTTTCCCCCACGACAAAACGTTCAAAACGAGATCATTCCTCTCATCCTTCTGCAATCAGAACTAAGAGCCACGGTAAACCAACCAATTCCACATCAAATAGGGCTTAAGTAATCCCCTCCGACATTTTCGGACCCCTTAATGTACTGAACTATAAACTCGTACTCTTGCAAAAGTAGACTCCACCGCAAAATTCTACTATTTGACGTTTTCATTTTGCGAAGATACTTTAGGGGCTGGTGATCCCTTTGAACGATAAATTCTTTGCCATACAAATAGATGTGGAATTTTTGAATGGCCCAGACCAGTGCTAGCGCTTCCCTTTCGATGGTAGGATAGTTCATTTCCCTTGGCATCAACTTTCTGCTGGCACAAGCAACAGGATGTAGGAGTGTTGAATGTTTCTGCATCAACATAGCGCCCAAGCAGCTATCTGACGCGTCTGTACGGAGGATGAATGTCTTTGTCAGGTCAGGAGCCTTGAGAATTGGTCCTTTTGAAAGCTCCCGCTTCAGTTCCTGGAAGGCAAGCTCTTGTTTGCTGGTCCAACGGACGTTGTTGGGTTCCTTCTTTTTTGTCAACTCGACGAGAGGCAGAGCCTTCTGTGCGTAATTGGGAATGAACTGACGGTAGTAACCGGCCAGCCCCAAAAATGACCTAACTTGTTTCTTGGTTGTGGGTCGCCTGGATCCCACAATTTTTTCTACGGTTTCTGGTACTGGCGCAAGCTCACCGTCCCCTACTCGATGTCCAAGAAATGTGACGTACCTCATCCCGATCTCACATTTGCTAGGCTTTATGGTCAACCCAGCACGTTCTATTCGTCGCAAAACTAGCTCAAGCACGGAGGCGTGTTCTTCCCAGGTGCTGGAAGCAATCAGGACATCATCGATGTAGTGTTGCACACCATCTATTCCGCGCAGCACCTCTCTCATTAACCGTGTGAAGATTGCTGACGCAGTTTTTATACCAAAAGGCATGTACCTAAATTGGTATAAGCCCGAAGAGGTGTAGAAGGCAGTCTTCTCTTTTGAGTCTTCTGATAGCGGGATTTGCCAATACCCTTTTGAAAGATCCAATTTCGAGAAATAGGTCTTTTTTCCTATTTCTGAAAAGACAACATCGACCCTAGGAATCGGTTCGGCATCTGAGACCAGGATGTCGTTAAGTCGACGAAAGTCGATACAGACACGGTAGGTTTTGTCCTGCTTCTTAACAAGCACCAATGGTGAACAGTATGGAGATGTTGACTTTTCTATTACGCCCAGCTTCAGCATCTCGCCTACCTCCTCTTCGATCACGCGCTCCATCGCGAAAGGAATCGGGTACTGTGGTGTATGCACCGGTTCCTGCGCGGTCAGCTGCAGCTTACATTCCAAGATATCGGTTTGGCCCGGCACATCCGTAAATATTTTTGAATATTTCGCTAGGATGTCCATAACGTCGCTCCTTTGCTTCTGGCTAAGATCGTCGGCTAGCGCGACTTCACTTACTCCCTGCTTACTTCTCAGGTCAAGACACGGAAGCTGCTGATCAGCCGACGTATTCTCTACAGCTATAATTGAGGACACTTGCTCCTTTGTCTGACTTGTCGTCTCACGTTCCTCGTACCGCTTTAGCATATTTATGTGGAATGTTCTAGTGGTATGCCCAAGGTCTACCTCGTAGTCAACCTCGTTCCTTTTACCCACGACGATGAAAGGGCCTTTCCAATGCATTAGAAGCTTGTTCTTTTTCGTCGGGATCAGGAGTAGGACGCGATCTCCTACCTTCAGAGCCCTCCTTGCAGTCCTTCTGTCATACAACTTCTTCTGGTCCTTTCTTGCCGAGGATAAGCTTTGGTGGGCAAGCTCTAGCGTTCGCTCAAGTCGACTGCGCAGGTCAAACACGTAATGGTAAGTCGTCTTAAGATTAGTTCCCAACTCGTCTCTCGTCCAAATCTCCTTCAGCAGGGTCAACGGTCCCCGAACATGACGTCCGTAGATTAAATCAAACGGAGAAAACCCCAGACTGGCCTGCGGCACTTCGCGGTATGCGAATAGGAGTGGCGCTAAGTATCGATCCCAAGATCGTGGCTTCTCCTGGCACATCTTGGAGAGCATTTGTCGCAGGGTGCCATTATATCTTTCTACTAATCCGTTGCACATAGGATGATAAGGTGTAGTATGCAATTTCTGGATAGACAATAACTGTGTCAGCTCCTGCATCAGTCCAGATGTGAAGGTAGCACCTCGATCAGACAAGATCTGCCTCGGCAGCCGTACTCGAGAAAAAATCTCTAATAATCCTTCTGCGACAGTGCGAGAATCGCACGATGGTAGCGCTACGGCATCAGGGTACCTAGTGGCGAAATCTACCATCGTCAGGATGTAGCGATTTCCATTTTCTGAGGTAGATGAGAGGGGACCTATAAGGTCTATGGCCACCCTCTCGGAAGGGGTGTCAATAATGGGCATTCGGCCCAGTGGCGCTTTCTTTAGTCTTCTTTTCGGTGCAGCCCTTTGGCACGCATCACATGACTTCACAAATCTCTTAACATCGGCCTGTATCCCTGGCCAGTAAAACGCTTCTAACACTCGGTCAGTAGTTCGTTTTATGCCCTGATGTCCGGCCAACGCACTGTCGTGTGCTATCTCGAGGACGTAGGTTCGCAGTGTCTTTGGTACCACCACTTGTTTGAAACTCTTTCCACCCTTCTGTTCATAGCGACGGCATAAAACTCCCTTAGAGAAATAAAAGCTGATTTTAGAACCGTCCTTCGTGCTTTGCACTTGCCCAACTTTGGTTCGGCACGCCTCCAAGGTGTCATCTTCTTTCTGCCGCCTTTTGAGTTCTGTAGAGTCGATGTCAATTCTAGTTTCTTTGCTAGTAGTTGGAGTCGCCTTCGTTGCTTTCACTCTATTCGCCGCTGCTATTTCACCAGCGTGCGGAACCGCATCTTCCCTCTCTTTTGAAGATTCTTTTCCTCCTCCGGGCGTTTGGAGGGGGTTCTACAAAGCACATGACGCTCGGCTTATCTTGCCGTTTTCGAGGACAGCTTTTTGTTTCATGTCCCTCTCGTTGGCATGTTGTACAAAACGGAATTTTATGCCTGAATCCACTTCGACACTGTGGAGCCTTATGACCTACGCGCCCACACAAAAAACACTTTGGCCTCATAGGCGGTGGCTGATCTCCGTGATTTCTACTTGGTGAAAATGCGCTCGTCTTCGTGTCATCCTCAAGAAAGGAAAGGCTTCTCAATTTCTGCGCTTCAAGAAAGCGATCCGCAGTCTCCACCATCGACGCAAGCGTCTGACAATTCCTTTCCTTCAGGAAGGTGGCTACCCTCGCGTGACATTGCGAAATAAATTGCTCTTCCAGCACCCTATCCCGAAGGGCTTCATAGGTAGCAGGAGTCTCGCCGACCTCCACCCACCGGTCGAAATACCCCTGCAGCCGAGCTGCGTACTGTCTAGCTGTCTCTCCCTCCTCGGGCTTAGATTTTCGGAACTTTTCCCGGTAACCCTCCGTTGTGAATCTAAACCTCTCGAGAAGCGCTTTCTTAGTCGCTTCATAGTTCATAGAATCCTGGGGCGATAGTCTCCCATACACCTTGAGTGCTTCCCCAGTAAGACACATACTCAGTGCTGTTGCCCATTTAGGTAGTGGCCACTCCTCCCCGCGGGCAATGCACTCGAATCTTTTAAGGTACGCATCGAGATCGTCCCTCCGGTCATCAAATGGGGGAATCAGCTTGCGAGGGCAAAGACTACTCGAGCTAACTCTCTCGCCACCGTTTCCATTCGAATCGGTTACCGCGGTTGCAGACGCTCCGCTCTCGGCTAATCTTATGCGAAGCTGAAGTGTTCGTTCCTCAATCTCCGCCCTTTCTCTCAAGGCAACTCTTTCGACAGCTCTTTCCTCTCTCTCCAGGTCCTTTTCTTTTCGTTCTCGGGCTTGCTGTTCTTCAACCCATTTCCTCAAGCCCTCTCCCTGCAACCCCAGTTGTTTTCCGACGTCAAGCATCTCTCTGTAATCCATTTTCTACTGACGTCTGACCAGTTCACGAAATACTTGTAAGACACAAGCTGCCCAAGTTCAATAGGTCTCGTCCTGTCGCGGACGCCAATATTTGTCACGAGGTACGCAAGGCTCGTTCAAATAATCATTTATGTAAAGAAAAAGAATACGAGACCCAATTGAATCCAGGCAATTTGTATTGAGAAGAAAATGAAAAAGGGTGTCTAATAAAAAAAGAACATGAAGATAAACCGAATCGAGGGATATGTACACAAAGCAATATTCACTTGAGTTCCGGTCTTTTCCGTGGGCGGAAGATGCTCAAGGGGTTGCGGATGTAGTTGCCGGGTTCTGGATCGTGGTTACCAAGTTCTCAATGATGGTAACGGGAGCCTGGATTCCGGACGCCGAATTTCCCAATGGCGATAGCTGGGCTAACCCGGACCTGGTCGGCACCACGCTGATGGATGCTTTGGCCACGGCGAAGGGATCTCGGGGTCGGGTTTCTTGGTGTCCTCTCACCGACGGCACTCCGGCAGCCTTCCTGTGGCCTTGCTTCAGCCCGCAACTCGCTGACTGGTTCTGGTTTGGGTCATGGCACCCAAGCGCCCAGGCCCGGCAGTTCGTCGCGATGGCTGCACTCCGACGACCGTTCGACGATCTTTCTCACTTCTTTCTTTTTTTATCTTCTCCCCCCTCGCGCAGCTCTCAGCTTTTTCTTCTTCTTTCATGAATCGACCATGACAGTGATCTTAATTTAATGACACAGCGATTCGAATATAATTACAGTATTTTTGTTTCAACTTTTTGCGACCGTTTTTTTTTTTTTTTTTAATATTTTGCTACCAAGTGGAGAGGCACAACGGAGCATGCGCATCGGATCTCCTGAAAGAACGACAGACACTTCCCGCAATGCTTAGATAGAAAATGGCATACCATTGTGATTCACCCGACTACCAGCGTCCTCCGCGCTTCCCCGCGTCCTGTTGTTCGAGAGCACCATGAGTTACAGAGGGAATTTTACGACAGTATGAAATGCGGGACATTTTGAAGATTTTGGTATTTCTTGCGAGACGCGGGACATGAGCCCTCAATGCGGGACAGTCCCGCGAGTCGCGGGACGGGTGGTCACCCTATGAACAGGCCCATGCGAACGAGAAAGTGAGGGAGGAGAGGAGACGAGAGGGGACGTCAGAACGCCGAGCTTTGGTTGGAATGATTAGAGGGTAGACGTAAAGCTAACTGCCTTTGTCTCCACTGCACTCGTCGAACGCGTTTGAAAGCGGAACCCCGATGTCCTGCGATTGACTTTGGCATTCGAACGCGTTCGACAAATGCAGCGGAGACAAATGCCTAATCATTCGAACCAGAGCTCGGCATTCTGATGTCCCCGCGCTCTCTCGTCTCCTCCTCTCCCTCGGTATTTCGGAGCATACTTTGCGTGCAGACGCGGCGTCCGCTCCTTGTCTGCTCCTTTACATTCCAATGCCACCGCCGCGTCCGAGTCACCTCACGACCGCGTTCCTCAATCTGACGCCGGAGTGAAGATTTCGTCTCTTGAAACTCGAAAACCTACCTGCGCTCAGCATTCCCGCCGTTTGTGTTCTCATGTTATATGCAGGACTGGCTCGAAGCTCGGATTCAATCGTGTTCTCGCAGTATAACCGGCATTGACGGTAACAGGAGGGTCATGTTTTTCCTGTGTTTGTGCCGACGATTCTTGTGCGTTCGACGACGGTCGAGGAACTATACTATGGGGAACGACATACAGCACGGTCAGCAATTGATAAAATCACCGTGAGAAGTATCTTGTTTACTCCTCGTTTTATCAGACTGCTTTTCTCGCTGGCGGATCGAGCTCGGTTATACTGGAAATAAGATGGCCGTGGATTTTCTCGCCAGCGCATGGGGAAGTGGGGAGGGGGGGGGGGGGGGGGATCTATCTTTTCAATTCGTATCTCTAGTCTAAGGGGAAGTTAGTGCCGGCTGCGGCCCCCAACCCTCGTTGAAGCATAGATTGATTAGGAACGACTGATACAATACTTGCTGTCCGTCAGGAGTTTATAGACACGATTTGCGCTCAAAATGGTTCTGCTTGGAGTCGCACCGCGGCGTCACTGTCTTGTCGAACACTTCCCACAGATCATTCCAATAATCGCCTTCTGCGCTGCAATTTTTGTCTCCTGGTCTGGGGAATTGATGCCGAACATGCGGAGTAGCTCTATTCTGCGGAATATCCGATGCCTCGTATGCGTTCATAGTCTTGTGGCTAGGTATTTTTTGCCGGGGTAAATAGTTGTGCATTACCAATTGTGCACAACCACAAATACAGGGTGTCACAAATGAAAATTTACACGGTCTTTTTTACCGCAAAAATAAACTAGGCATCGCCGAACGCTCATTCTCCGCCCAAAGGTAGAGCTAGAGGTCACAACCAGATGCCAAAGTTTCAGCCCGATCCGATTACTTAATCAAAAGTTATAACTGATTTTCTGAAAATTTCAATGGGAAATGGAGCCCATTTTTGCCCGTTTTCGGTTTCTGGTGCCATATAGCCCCATGTGTTCGAAAACTCCGGCGGCCACCATTTTCCCATTGAAATTTTCAGAAAATCATTTATAACTTTTGATTAAGTTATCGGATCGGGCTGAAACTTTGGCATCTGGTTGTGACCTCTAGCTCTACCTTTGGGCAGAGAATGAGCCTTCGACGATGCCTAGTTTATTTTTGCGGTAAAAAAGACCGTGTAATTTTTTTTTGTGACACCCTGTAGTTGTGCATTCATTTGTGGAGCGTTCTTTTTTAAATCGAAAATACCTTCATGTTTTTGTATGTATTTATTCATGAAGCAAGAGTACTAAACTTAGGTGATTTTTCAAGCTCACACAAGCCCAAAACTGGTCGAGTAGTGTGCGTGGCCTAGTGTTGTGAAACACCTTGAAAGACGAGAAACATACAATTCGCAGTTCATAATTCGTGCTAGCACAAAACTCGTGAGAACACAGACTGCGGTTGCCTGTATAGCAGCAGTAAATTGCGATTTCCATTGAAATCGTTAACATAATTCACCGAAATCAACTGGTTTCCCCTAGGGCCCGGTCAAAGGCACAAGGTTCATATAAACTGTCTCTTCTAACCAGTGTTGGGAACTACTTTAAGTACAAGGTACTTAAAGTACTACTTCAAGTAGGTTTAGAAAACTTGTACTTTAGTTTAAGTACATTCTCTGGCATGTACGTACTTGTACTTAAAGTATATTTTCTAATACTTTCTGACGAGAGTACAACTCCTGACTTCAAAGCGCATTCCCTAAATTTGTCCCTGTTAAATTGCTATCGGAAATGATGCTTTGTCAACTCTGAAGAAATACTAGGAGCTCGGTCTCACCAGAAACGCGAGCAGACGACGCATCGCTCCGTTTGTGCTTGAAGGGGTGTGTGTGTGTGGGGGGGGGGGGGGGGGGGGGAGGGGGGGGGGGGAGAGAAAGGGGCTTTTTCGTTGCTTTGCGAACTCCGGTTCGCAAAGCAATGGGAAAGCGGTTTGCGGTTTGAAGTCAATCTCTCGCTCTCTCTTTCCCTCTCTCTCTCTCTCTCCCTCTCGTATTTTCCTTCGACTTGAAAGTTTTTTTGATTCTCCGTTGCCACAAGCCAGTACAAGCGGTGCCAAATTCAGAAGCAGGACCTCTCAATTTGGCGCCATTTTTGAAAATAACTTCTCTGTGGCCACTTTATCCAATATTCATCGCCATTCCCGAAAATGAATGATGCACCTCCAATTACCCCTGGGGCAATGCATACCAGTTAAAAATCACTCTACAGGGGAATGGAAGGGCATCATGTAAGACTGTGTTGAAATGTACTTGTACTTTACTTTGAAAGTACAGTCTATTTATAGTACTTTACTTCAGGTACACTGCACCCGGTGTACTTATTACTTTACTTGAAGTACATCACCTCTCATTTACTTTGTACTTTACTTCAAGTACGTTTAGATGCACTTTACCCAACGCTGCTTCTATATCGAGCAATTTTGCCAGAAGGCGACGTATCTCGTGGCCTAATTACTTTTTCCTAGGCTCCAGATATAAAACATAGACTGGCTGGTAAACAACAGTCCTGCTTTATATCTATGTGAATTCGGATGTTAACAGTCAAATCGTTGAATTCCGCGTTACTCATTGCAATGTTTTGTAAGAACTACCCAAATAAAATTTTTTAATTATTCTGCACTAGGGAGATAATATTCAAAAATGTGGTTTTATCACGTTTTGCTTTATTTCAGATATAAATTCAGAAGTAGGGGTCTCATATGCAGTAATACTAAGTAACGATATTGGCTAAAATTGTCAAAGTATGGGTAAAAAATTAAAGACGTTTACAATTTGCTGTGGAGCCGAATTAGAGCGCAGCTCTTGAGGAGGAGAGGATACGGAGGGGAGGGTATGCCCCTCTTCCTTCCCCGCTAAATTTAGAGGGAAAATTTTCCGCTAAATTTAGCCAACAAATGTTACCCTCGTGACGTCACACGTGACGTCACGTGCGAGGTCGCACGTGTCGCCACGCGTGACGCCGCAAGGGTAAATTTAGCGGAAAAAAACATTCCCCGCTAAAATTAGCGGGAATATTGGCCACACCATATGTGTGTGACGTCATACATCACGTGTTTTCTATAATGACGTCACACGTGACGTCAGGAGGGTAATGTCATGACGTTACCCTCGTGACCCTCGTGAGGGTAATCCTCGTGACCCTCATGAGGGTAACACTGGTAATCCTCGCGACGGTAACCCTCATAACCAGTCATGGGCACGTTACCAGTAAAAAGTAACAGTGTTCCAGTTACAGTTACCTATAGGGAAAAGGGATCTCTGTTACAGTTACAGTTACCGGTTTGAAAAAAGTAACGTGTTACAGTTACAGTTACTGCAAAAAAAGTAACTTCGTTACTTTCTCGTTACAGTACGAAAATTGGACACAAGGAATCACAAACCCAAAAAATAATATTTTAGTTACATTATAGTGAGAAGAAAGGTAAACTGAGATATTAGAAAAATTTAAACCCGAAGGGTGTTTCTTATTTTGCGTCATTCGCCATTTCAGCATTTTGATGTGCGTAATTTATTTGCAATAAAATTTGTTTGTCAAAATTGTCATCGGCACGTGTCAGTGAACGTTTTGGTTTATATTTCACTCCGAAACGAATGAGGGCAGAGATAGTCACATAATTACCTCATGGAATATACTTGGAAGCAGGCCTAAACATAGCAGGTCAAACAGCTTCGGAAGAATAAAGGGGTAAAGGAGACAATAGGTGGTATTCACTGAGCCTGCAGGTTCGATTTTGCCAGGGAGCGCCACCGTCGATCCGCCATCTTCGAGGTCCCGGTTTGACTGGCTTGGGTACGCAGTCTTCCGTTGTTAGCGTGTGCTAATTTCTTATAGTTGAAGAAGCTTCGCTGAACAAAAGAGAGAAAAAGGTTTATCTCGGGGGCGGGCCGTTTTAGTTTCCTTGTTGCCGCCGAGTACCGTGTGCAAAGGCTGAACCGCATGTAAGCAATTTAGCGAGTGACGGGGCGAGACGAGCGAAAACGACGAGACAAGCGACGACGACCCGCTTCGCTGTCGCTCGGTCACTCGCGCGACGAGGCAAACTGCATGAAAGCGACGGGAGCAAGCGATCAAGGCGATGAGCGACGTTTTCTAGAAATGCAAAAACCGAGCGATGTGACGACCGACCGTGAGAAATCTCCGTCGCTCGTCGCCGACTCCCGTCGCTGTCGCCGTCGCTCGCTAAATCGTTTACATGCGGTTCACCCTTCACTGTCGCTCGTCGCGTAGCTCGGTTTTGGGATTTCTAGAAAACTTAGCGCTCATCGCCTTGGTCGTGTGCTGCCGTCGCTTTCATGCGGTTTGCCTCGTCGCGCGAGTAACCGAGCGGCAGCAAAGCGGGTCGCCGTCGCTTGTACCTCGCCGCTCGCCAAATCACTTACATGTAGTTTTTAAATCGCTTGGGCTAATGAAAAATGCGCCGCATTTTTCATAAGCTGCGCACTCTGTGAGCCGCACGGTATGTTTCTGCACAGGAACGAACACCGAAGGCACGACGTACGGCAAAGAGGCGATGGAGCAACACGGTTACACGGCCGTAGTGCAAAAATCTGCTAAAGAAAAACAATAAAGAAACTAGCAAAACAAAACAAAGAGTAATCACACCGTGCTACAAAAGCACCAAAGTGGAAAAATTACAGTTCTTGCAAAAGAGCTACCGCCGTGGGCACGGCGCGCGACACGGAGCGCTTCATGGAGCCGAGGGAGCAACGCGGCCGCGGTGAGCGAGTCCGATAGCGACAAAAGCGAACAAAAACACACAAAAATACTCCTACGGCGCTTCAAAAGCACCAAAGTATAAAAATAACCCCTAGTTTCGGTCAAAAAGACCCTTTAAAGTTGTAAAATGCTGCTAAACCACGCTCAAAAGGTCCGGCCAGACGACACCCGCGATAGAAAGAGACCTCGGAGATGGCGACCGTGGTGGGCGATGCCAGCGAACCTAGCGAGTGACGTCAAGTGAATGGCACCTAATACCTTCTGGTGCTTTACGAGTGTACGACGACCGCCCCGGCGTCTATGTCCGAAACGCCAGCTTTAGAAGTCGTGTTCACTCGAGAGTCTCCGAAGAGAATGGATAAGTTAAACAAGCGGCGGCTTTCTGCACAATATGGGGACGGCTTCCTTAAAAACTAATAGGGATGAGGAAACGGCGAACGACTGGGTGTAAAAACGACAGCACAGACACATCCCAGACACAGCCCAGATGGAATACTCGGAGACATATCACACGACCACCGACACCCGCAGATGGTCCCCACGAAAGAAGAGTGAGCCAAAGTCGGTGAAAAGGGCATTGTTTGCCGCCCCTACCACCGCAGGCGCCGCTTCCTTTATCTTTCAGTTTTGTGCTGACTCGTCCCTCGTCACCTCGTCCATTCTCGGTCGTGGGCTAAACCAGGCAATTTTTTGTTTGTTTAATGCGTGACCACGCTTCTTCTTATTATATATATATGGGTGATTTCAGATAAGATCGACCAAAGGATGGCTAGTCGACATTTTCAAATCAACTGATGTTTTTATATGTTATTGTCTAGTGTCTGGTATGAACGAATCCAAACTTAGTTTTGACTAGAAAGAATACTTGGGGACAGGAAAAATCGTAAGGCATGAGGTGGTGGACAGTTGCATTAACGCGCACTGATGGAGGGGGCCCGTTTGAGAGTGAATAACTAAAGCGATAACATTAGGAGAACTCTAATACGTTTTAGGCGCAAACTATGGGTATAGCTTGTTTGTAATATAAAGTAATCATATTTATTTAAAATTTATTTATTTTTCTAAAAATTGACAAACATGCCTGCTCGAACGACAAATGGCAAACTTTGGAGGTCTGTATATCATGAAATAATTTAATCATTATGATATAATTTGCAGATATTATTCTACTAATATATAGCTAATATTTAAAAAATAACTAAGGTATCTGTGTGATACAATAGTTAGGATATATTTAGTCAAACATGGAAAAAAAATCAAACAAAGAAAAATTCCGATGCGAATAAAAAAAAACACCACCCTCGATTTTTTTTAAATTTAGGTAACCTGTTATACTCTATTTCGGCATTCATTTCCATTAAAAACATGTTGCATCATTTTATTGAGAAAGAAGATACAACTCTCCAAAGTAGGGTCCTTTTTGAAAGCCTACACTTAGCAGTGTTTTATACAAGAACTGACTCTGAGTTCCAGTTTCATGAAACCAACACACATCTTTTATATATTTTTATTCAGATGAGGCCAATGATAACTAAAGAAATCGTTCACACACTTAAATTAAGGAGAAACTACTGTGTACAAAGAGGTATCATATTACGGACTAGTGATCCGAGAAAAGATCATGCAGCCATCGGCCACTAGGAACTTTGTTTACTTTATTCTCCTGCGACACTATATGCTATTCCCTCTTCCGCTCTACCTTCATCTCTCTCTCTCTCTCTCATATATATCCCTGATATATATCCAGAACAAAAACATGTTCAAGCATTCCCTTTCTGCGTGGTAGTGTTCTGTGGCTAGCAAAAATCATTTCCTCGCTAAGCTCACGATTATGGCAAAATAGTTGCCGGAAACCGCAGACGACACTCGTCGCTAGTTCTGGCAAAACGGCCGATACAATCTTTTTTTCGCATTTCCCCGCTCGCTGTCAAGGACAAGGGGGTTCGCTTCAACCAGCAAAACATGGCCGCCGACGCCTGTTTACTGAGCAGTCATGCCTGTCGCCATCTCACTCGCTGGCGTCACGGGCGATAATATCAGGCACAAAGGGGCACACCAACCGGCAGCATTATCCCCAAATACTCGAGCCTCGCGTAAATACATAGAGTGTAAACGCTGTCGCCATGTTATCGTAGTAAGACCGCCCCCCCCCCCCCTCCCCCAACGGGGGACTGCAGCACGCGACGGCGTACTAACACAACGGCGACAATATCGACGTCGCGGGCTCCGAATTTTCCCATAGTTCTACTCCACGGGCATTTCTCGAAACGCTTGATATTGTGTACGCCCGCCTGGAAGGATTTCAGGCGCGTAGTTAAGATAAGGCGGTTCTCCGCGGCAAAAGAAAGCAATTTCACAAAAGCTTAAAAGCGGCGGCGACGCGTGTGCGGTGAACACTTGTAGTTTTGGTGTAGACAGGGTGTGTGTGTTCTCGTTGTTGACACCAGCCGGCGATAAGGCACTGCAGGCGGTAGCTCAGTACAGCAAGGGCTAATCTGAGTGACCATCAACGTAACCCCACCGCCAACCCCTCGCGAACCGGTCGCCGACATGGCTCAGGCTGTGTCATGAACCACGTGGTAGAAGCTCGGGTGCTTTCATATCAGCGCGTTTAGGCACGACAGTGCGATTCCGGAAAGTCTTTTTCGAAGGCCGCTGACCACAATTTTTTGTCTGGAGACTTTCCCTCTTTCTTCCTTTGACGTGGATCAAGCTTTGCCGACAGCCTCAGTTGTGACCTCTCTTTTCAAATGTACGTTTGCAGTGAGTGAGCTCCTCAGCCTCGGACTTGTCACATGTGCACCCAGTAGTTCTTTCACTTGGCAATTATATGCCATCAGTTGGGGTTTAATTTCTATTATTTATGTATACATTATGAAGACGTCCTGGAGCTCCGAACGAGTGTTTTGTGCAGATTACTTTTGCAAACACAAAAAGACTATACCAAAGCAGCGGAATTTTCGAAGTGTTGGCGTGTTGGACCTAAACTCGTTGAAGCAAATTCTTCCGCCTGACTATTCCACCAAAGTGAGTGCGACGGACTACCTGTGCTACCATTGCTTCATGCACATCACTAAGGAGATCTCGATGCGAAGCTCAGAGCAGTGCCCTGACATATTTGTGCCAGCTGAAGAAGCAATTGAAGATCTAAATCGCAGCATACTACCTACAGATGTGTCGCCGCTGAGACAACCAAGCCTCGTAAGAAGTCGGGACAGGCCTGCCTATGTCAAGAGAAAGCAGACAGAACTGGAGCAGGTTGCTGTCAAGAATATACGCTCAAGGCTACGTATTGCGTACGATAGAGACGCACCATCGGGGTCGTCCGAACCAACATGCTCCACATGCACTGAGTGGGTGGACAACTTTCGGCAGGCCTTTGAAACCGCCACCTCTCTCCGGGAACGTTGTCAACTGCTTACACTCCTGCCGTCAACACTGACGAAGAATGAGGTTCAAAAGATGATTCCACAGGCCTCAATGTACCTCATCAGTAAATCCCGAAAACTCAAGGAAAAGCATGGCGTGTGGTATGAGCCGGATCCTTACACGAGGTGCAAGGTGAGCCCTGAGAACCTGTCTGCTGCCCTAGAGTACTTCACGAAAGACGAGCTACAATGTTCGCGCCAAAGTCCCAACCAGAAGGACGTCATCTCTGTCATGCTCAACGGAGAGAAAACGTTCGTTCCAAAGCGCTTCATGACACGCTCAATACGAGAGGCCTTCCGTATATACAAAGACAAGCATCCCGATTCCGGCGTTGGGCTAACGAAATTTTATTCGTTGCGCCCTAGATGGGTCCAATGTATTCCACACCAGGAAGTGTGCGTTTGTGTGCGCTGCGCCAATTATTATCTTTGTATTGCCGCTCTAGAGAACGTTACAGGCTCAACATTCAACACTGGTGAAATGAACTCGGCATTTCTGTGCGACCCAGCAACAGAACTGTGCCTTCAAGGAGACTGTGATCACTGCCCAAAAGGCCAGTTTCTTACACTCCAGGAACTTGATATACCGGAGGATGAAAAGATTGTGCTTGCAACATGGGAGTCCGGCGACCTTGTGAAAAAACTTTGGAACCTGAGACTTTCCTAAAAGTCATCCAAGTGACGGTTGGAAGTTGGTTACTTCACAACCATATCCGGCAAACGCAAGGTAAAGCGATCTACGATGAAAAACAGTGCATGCAACGCGGGAGCATTGTCTTTCATTTTGACTTTGCTGAAAACTGGACCATCGTGCTTCCTGACGAAGTGCAAGCATATCACTGGAAAAAAAAAACAAGTTTCGATATTTACATGTGTAGTGACGACAAGAAAATCTACAAACAGCTTTGCCATCATCAGTGAGGACCTGTGTCACGACGCCGCTCACGCTTGCTTGGCTCTAGAAAAAGTGAAGGAGTGGGTTGAAGACAATGTTGTGGTATACTCGTACGTGACGTACGTAAGTGACGGCGCCGCCAGTCATTTCAAGAATCGCTACCAGCTTCACCAATTTGCAAAGGACGATTGCCCACACGCCCAGTGGTTATTTTCTGCATCTGGACATGGGAAAAATGCATGTGACGGAGTTGGCGGACTCGTGAAGCACCAGGCCACGCTGAACAACCTGAGAGAACGTTCAGTAAGCGCAATTCAGACGGCCAGGACAATGGTGAGCGTTCTATCAAAGAAACTGAAAGGCGTGCATCTTGTATATCTGGACGAAAATGAGGTTTTTCGGTATCGTGAACAAAAAAAAAGAAGAGTGGCTGACGGTGCGCGCCTTCCCTGGCATTCAGTCTTGGCACGCGTGGCGGCTCAGCAAGTCATCAACAGAAGGGACCTGTGACGTATATGTAGCACGGACAGTCGGATCTGCTTGGAAGCAACTTTATTAAATGGGTACAGCGAGGAAAACCTTAGCGTAAAGTGCCGAATTTGATTTCCCAAGGACTGCTCATTTTGAATGCAGGGACATCTTATTTATCACATTTTTCTTCACGGGGTATTTAACCTACTGTTTTTGTTGGTGGTTACTAATAATTTTTATCTGATCACTATAAAAAAAATCCCAAAATGTTATCCTCGAGCAGGATAAAATATATCGGCTTGCCACGATTCATTCATACACCGAGAGCATCGAAGCTGCTCCAGTTAGGCACTATGGCATCCGTCACCTGAAATTGTTTGTAATCGTAAATACACAGCCAACCTAAATATCTTACTATTATATCTTTGTTTTTGTGTGTGGAAGTAAAGTTATTTATTTTACTCTAGATGTAAAATATACCGGAAGGTACAACTTCACACTGCATCATCTTTTCTCAAATCATTAGTCTCTAATATGATACCACTTTGTACGCTTATGTAAAATGCTGTATATAGTTTCTCCTCCCTTTTACTGCGTGACCGATCGCTCTTTTTATCAATGACCTCATCTGAATAAATGTATATAAAAGATTTGTGCAAGTTTCATGAAACTGGAACTCAGAGTCACTTCTTGTATAGGACACTGCTAAGTGTAGGCTTTGAAAAAGGACCCTACTTTGGGGAGTTGTTTCTTCTTTCACAGTGCAATGATGCAACATGTTTTTAATAGAAATGAATGCCGAAATAGAGTATAACAGGGTACCCAAATTTTAAAAAAATCGAAGGTGGTGTTTTTTTTTTATTCGCATTGGAATTTTTCTTTGTTTGATTTTTTTCCCAAGTTTGCCTAAATATATTGTAACTATTGTGTCACTCAGATACCTTATTTATTTTTTCAATAATAGCCATATATTAGTAAAATAATGTCTGCAAGTTATGTAATAATGATTAAATTATTTCATGAGATACAGATTTCCAAAGTTTGCCATTTGTCGTTCGAGCAGGCATGTTTGGCAATTTTTAGAAAACTAAATAAATTTTTAATAAATATTATTACTTTATATTACAAGCAAGTTGTACCCATAGTTTGTTTGTAAAAAGTTTTAAAATTCTCCTAATTTTATTGTTTTAATTATTCACTTTCAAACTTGCCCCCTCCATCAGTGCGCGTTATTGCAACTGTCCACCTCTCCCTGCCTTACGATTTTTCTTGTCTCCAAATTTTTTTTCTGGTCAAAACTAAGTGTGGATTCGTTTATACCAGACACTAGACAATGTCATATAAAAACATCAGTTGATTTAAAAATGTCGACCAGCCACCCTTTGGTCGATCTTATCTGAAATCACCCATATATATATATATATATATATTTTTTTTTTTTTTTGTCAGCGAGGAGTTTGGGGAAAAAATACTTCAAGAATGTCAATTTCTTTATGTCCGCGGCAGTGGGCCCTAATTTATATGGTAAAAAAAGTAACTGTAACGGCCTAAACAGTTACAGTTACCCAATAAAAAAGTAACAGTGCTACAGTTACAAGTTACCAGTATTAAAGAGTAACGCGTTACAGGTAAAAGTTACCGGAAAAAGTAACTAGTTACCGGTAACGCGTTACTAGCAACTAGTTACTGCCCAAGACTGCTCATAACCCTCACACGTGACGTCACGTGTGACATTATTTTGGAAAACGTCTCATAAGGTAACGTGCGGCTACGCCGGCGACGACGCTCAAGCCGAAAACGGGCGCCTAAGAGCTGCAGTCTAAAAAAAACGATGGTTAAATTAGACTAAACAGTATGTATTCGAATTTTTATTTTTTATGTCGATAAGAGATTGTAAAATTACCTCACTCTGAGTTCTGGTCATCATAATAATATTAATAATCTTTATTTTATGTGTCTACAAACAGTTCATGACCTTTGGTGGGGTACACAACACATTTTCGGACATAACACTGGAAAGCAAACCCATCAAAATAAAACTACACAGAATAAAATGTGTTGAATGCAAAAAACATACAGAAGTACAAGTTGACGTGACCAAACTATTCAGGTAATATGCCCTCAAGATGACCCTTGACGCCGGAATCACATTGTGCGATTTTCCTAGTGATTTCGCAGCTGCGGCGTTGAGAGCTGCAACCTCCACCATGCTTTTTTTAGCTGCACGAGCGGCGTCGCAACTGCAAAATCGCAAATAAAATCGCACCATGTAAATCAGCCTCAAAAGTTGACATGTCATTAAATATGTCTAGCCGTAAAGAATCGATCTTGTTAAATTGCGTTTGCATTCTTATCAACGGGGATATGACAAAGACTGTGAGCAGGTAAGAAAGGCGGTGTCTGCGGCTCGAACGCTATTGAGCATGGAAAAAAATCAAGCTTAACAGAACAGGGGAGTCGACAATTTCATCCGAAACCTTTTACAAGAATAAGATATCCCGATAATGTCGTCTATCAAAGAGAAGGAATAAGCTGAGCTTAGTAAACAGCCCTTCGTAACTATAGTACCACTTACGTCTAAATAATCGATCATAAGTAATAGTGATAAAACGATTTTGAATTCGCTCGATAGAGCGTGATGCAGTTTGACACGAGTGCTTTAACATCTTACACGAGGCAATCAATGTTGACCCGAATTAGCATGCTATGCTAGGCGGAGATTTTACGTTGCCTATCCGATCCATGTTGAATTTAAGATTCTTGTTCCAACTTGCATCGGATACCTCGAGGTTGTTCGATTTGTGAGAATGGGTTATTTCCAGCAGCCACATTGAACATGGCAGGTGGCGATTTTTGGTATTAATGATCACAAATGTGTGTTGAGAATCACAATTCTCAATTACAAATATTAGAAAGACTAAAACAAGGACCAGGGAAACATGCTTTTTAGTAAAAGCAACTATGTAGTGCTCAATTAGCTGGTCTTGAATCTCACCTATAGCCATTTTCAACCCCAAATGAATCTTATTGGATATTAATTTTAAATGTTACTCGTTTCAAGTAAAATAAACCATTATGTTAATAAATACATCCCAAGCAATCTAATAAAAGATGGCCAAATATAAATAAGCTCTGAGTCAATTGATGTTCCGGTACTAATACCTGTGAATAGAAGTTGCCTACTGAGGTTGCAAAATATTCAGTTTTTAACACGGCCCAACTTAAGACATTGATATCAAGCTTATACATATAAGTTTATGCCCGAGGTTAAGACACTCTTTAGAAAAGGAAAAACCAATCGCTGGGAGGTGGGGATTCATAACGAGCAACAAGAGGACTGATACCTCCATTCTGATCCTACTGCACGATGACGCTTAGATAGCTCAAAACTCAAGCAAGGCGTATACATCTTTAAGAACAAGTTTCAATCAGTCTTCAAAGATTCAACTTCTCCCGTGAATGAGCCATTGTTTACAAACATTATTGGTAACGAAAGGCCTCACTTCCGAGCCAGAAGTATTTTGGAACTTTCTTGGGAGATAAGTCCCACATTCCACAAATCCTGATGTCTTGATGCTGGTACTAAGTGGCTTCTCGTGAATAATAGCTTGATACTGTGTCATATTAAAATAATATGCAAAACAGACACTACTCTTGAATTGGGAAATTGGTCATATCGTTCCAATTTACAAAAACAAAATTTAAAAAATGCAACTAATTAAGTGCCAATATTCTCGAACTGCTCAGCTGGCGAGCTGGTGGAACACATACTACTTTTTCTTTTATTTCATTAAAACGTCAACTGAAAGTAACTGTTGTCTTATTTAGAATTTTTTTCTTGGTTTAATTTTTTTTAAGACTCCTCAATTTATTCTGTCCTTTGTCCTTCAAGCTAACTGTTTTTGTGATGTGTATTCAACTGGCCATCAACTTACAAAGTCACAGAAAACCGACACAACATTACTAAGAGCATTTTATTTCGACCCATGTGGGAATGTCAATCGTGGCCCAGAGTCGGCATAGTTTATCCTTTTATATTAAGTAACAACTTCAATATGGCAACCCATATTGGATGATACAATTAGGGCACGTGAAGTTTGATTCTCATCTGACCTTCTGATTGCAGGTATGTTTGTCTGATAGGGCGCAATCTAATCTAAAACAAATGTTAATCATCGTTTGTATCTGCTATACCAGTGTAACATTTGGACCAGAGGTTGAACCTAGCTTTACTATTTAAATACACAAACGTTGCTAAAAATATACATTTCCATATTAAATATCTTGCTAATGATTGTATTAAAAGCAATAAATGTATATAACGTCTTTTGTGCTCTACAGCATGGTTTGAATAATCAAAATATTGTAGAGTCTGGATGAAATACGTAGCCGGCGCCGTTTTTTATACTGCCAATTTCTCCACAAGATTAATTCATTTTCTCTCCCTCTGTATCACTTTTTTTCTCGCTGTACAAATTAAACAAAAAAAAAAAGAGAACGAGAGCAAATGAGAGTTTTTAGAAGCCATTATATGGCATGCAGTATAAAGCATACATTACCAACTTTTCTTATGTTTTAGTTTCGCTGCGGATTCAGCCTGGAACATGCATCTGGAATGCCTAAATAAAACAACCAATAGAAGGTTTGTATTTATCGAAGATATTTCAATTAGTGAAACAAACTATTAAGCACAACTTTGAATGCGACGCTTATTGTGTTAAAAAATAAAACGCTTGTATGGCCTGAAATCCCCGACAAGAGAACTACTTGACAAAATAAAATCAGCACAAAGCCTAATTTCTCTCTTCGTTCTAAACAAGTGTGATTCGCGGCAAAGAATTAAAAATGAAAACCTACCTATATACCCTAGTACCGAACAAAAATAATGATTTTTTTCGTCCTGTCTCACAATGAGAGAAAATTGCTGAAGCCTGAGAAAGGCTGAATGACGCCGCACAATGATGGTTCAAGACGCCTGGGGAGCGACCGGATTGTTGATATAAAATACACATTTTTCTAAAGGTAATCTAGTGCACCTCTTTATGCGCTGCGTCCAATTTAAGCTTCCCCTAAAAGAAACTTAATATGTACATGCAAAGTACGCTCAGAAGCAGAGCTTTGTCATTTAAACTTATTATCGCTCCGCAAACTTTACACGTTAAACTAGCTTCTTCTTTTTCTTTCTTATTTTTTTAGAGTGTATTATTTTGGTCAGGTGGATACAGTGTATTTTGACATGAGTAAGGCTATTGACATAACCAACCATGATTTTCTTTTGTGTAAATTCTCCTTTTTCGGAGTAACACCGGGACTTTTGGGTTGGTTCGAGACGTATTTGACTGAACGTCAGAGCACTGTTGGGCATTCAGACAGATATTCTAGTATTTTTATACCAACATATAAGGTTCCTCAAGAATGGAACGTGGAGCCTCTCCCATTTTTCGTCTTCGTGAAAAATCAAAGTCAAATTGGACGTTTGAGTGATTTATACAGCGTAAGGTTGGTCTGCCAGTAGGGGCGACACTGGTTTACACTGTAGATGAGCAATTTAGCCAGTGCAGTACAACCGCTAGCCTGGGGTCTTTAACGTGCGCCACGCAGTAGTGATACACGACCGCACGCCGGTACGATGCTCATCCAGATCGAAACGGGCAGGGGTGGGGCTCGAACCCAGGATCCCTGGGTTCTGCAGCGCGAGCTTTCGCTCCAGGCGCGTCGAGCTGGGTGTGCGCTTCAGCCCACTCGGCCACCGATCCTTTTTTTTTTTTTCTTTATTGCAAGATTTCGACAGTGAAGAAAGATTCACAATGCACGATAAATTTCACTTGAACATGTGCAATATTATATTGACGACGCTAGTGAAGGCGACGATAGAACGTCGCCTGTAAGGTTTAGAGAGGCGGTGAGAATTGTTAAAATTCTCTCATCATCGACAGCTTCAAAAATGCAGGCAACCACTCCAGTTCCAGACATACTTTCTCGTAGACAGCTGCTATCAATTTTATATTTTCAATGAAATAATACCGTACTGGACGGGCATCCAGATCCGCGTGACGAACTGCCATCCTACATCTCCAAATAGCATGCAGGCCCAGTAAAAATACAAGGTCATACGGGAAAGGTGTCCCTTCCACAGACAAAAAGCGTATTCCCCGAGCCGTGAGCGGTAGGTCTTTTTTAAGAGTGCGTTGGAGCACGTCCCAGAACAGGATAGCATCCCAGCAGTCCAGGAACACGTGCTCCACGGTCTCCGGTTTCTTGCACAAAATACAATCCTCGCTCCATGGTACAAACATGCCCCTTTTTTGCTAACCATGTCTTTACTGGAAGCGTGTTGGTATGTAGTTTAAAATAAAAGGTTTTCACAGATCCGGGAACTAGCATTCTTTTCACGCGGGAAAGCACATCACGGTCAGTACTGTCGGAGAACAAAGAGCAATACAATGGGACGGGAAACAGGCATTCAACAAGATCTCGCCTCAGACGCTTTCGTGTGACAGAGTTTAAGTACTCTCTTGAAAATCGCACACTAAGAAATTGGTACGCACAAACAACCTCTCTAAGAAAGCCCGTTACTTGGCCTTCACATGTGTCACACGTCGAAACAATGAACTCGGGTAACTCTCTGAACAACCGTACTTGAATGACGGTTCTCAGAAACGGGTCAGCCTGGTCTCGCAAAAAGAAAAACCTCGATACCAGCTGTCGTATGAACAAATGCGACAAACTAAGCCCACCCGACTTCACGCGGCGAAAAAGGTTATCTCGTCTAGTCCTTTCCCAGGTAGACTCGGCCACCGATCCGCCCTCGTCTTCGTGAACGACATCACGTTATGCATACTAAATTCACACTTATTATTATTTGCTGACAACATCAAAACCTTTATGAATATACGGTCATCCTACGACTGCAGTCTTTTACAAGCCGATACGCTACCTATGTCTAATTGGTGTTCTGAATTTTTTTTTGTTTCATTTTAATTTAAAAAGATTAAAGTTCTTTCAATGTTTTGAAAACGCGATCTTACACTTGCGTACTCCAGTCTGCCAGTATCGCACGAGCCGCTGTGGTTCGTGACCTTGAGATATTTTTTGATGCCACACTTTCTTTTTCTTATCATGTCGCACAGATTGTCTTCTTTCCAATGCGAATGCTGGGTTTGTTATCTCGCTTGTCTCGTGACTTTGAGTGTCATTTATACATTTTGGCTTATTTTCTTGTCTAGTACGTACTAAACTTAAGTTCAATAGTGTGATATGGAACTCGCTGACGGTCTCTGATGCGCCACAAATTGGATCCGTACAGAAACGTTTTGTTCGCATTGTGAATGACAGGAATCTTAATAGAAGGTTTTATTACTATTACTCACGTATTCTTAACACCTTAAGCTTACAAACTTCATTTGCTCAAAGACTCTCGCGTGATATTTTTAAGACCCAAGACGGAGGCTACAAAGAGGGGACAAACACAAGACGTCTCAGCGAGACGTCTTGTATTTGTCCCCTCTTTCTAGCCTCCATTTTGGGTATTAGAAATGTTTAACTTTAACCAGCTCGCCTGCCTTATTACGTTATCTTCAAACTCGCGTGATATTTTATTTTTACTCAAAGTGATCCACGGTCAATGAGATGCTGACCTGATAAGCTGTGTCCATTTTTACGCGCCTGCTCGTGTCTGTAGAAAACACTCTGCATTCTATCCGTCCTCGAGGACAAGGACACACTCGAAGCGTACTGAGGGATAGATGCCTCCTTGAGGTCACGTGACCTCAGGGGGGAGGTTGTGTGACGTCAGGGGGGTCAGGCATAGAGATCATACATACTAACTCTATAGGAAAAGGTCCGCCATTTTCCCATACATTCTGGCTGCCGCAAGCGGCGGATCATGCAGGCAGACCCTCGGGGTCCCAAACACGGTTACATCATCAGAGCAGTTTCGTGAACTTCAACAATCCACGAACTTACCGGTAGAAAGATATTCGCGTTCCTTTCGAAGCTTTTTTTTTTTCTGCATAGCGCGCAGATGTACGGCCTCGCGTTAACGCTAAACTAAACCATATACCCGGCTTCGCCGGTGGGGCGCGGGTGGGCGCGGTTGAGGAGTACGAAACTGCGCGACCACCAGATTTCCGAGATTTCGACAGAAGGGAAGTTAATGCAGCGTAATGACTTTATTGCTTTTTATAAGCGTTAGAATAGCTCAGAATTTAGTTTACAACGTTAAATTATTACTGTTTATATTGCTGAAAGTTTTTACTCTTCGCGTTTACCATGGCAACGTTGCTTTCTTTCTCTCGTGTTCTGTCGCTCTCTTTTGCGATCGTTCACTCGGGACCCCGGGTGTCGGCGCACGGGATTTGCCACTCCTCCTCACCCACCCTTACCCCCCTGGGGTCAGGCAATACCACCTAGAACACAAGGCCTGCGCGTTTCCTCCTCTAAACGTCATCACTAGTAGATCTCCTCAGCGCCCCCTAGCTAGCCCGGATGAGCAGCATCGTCTGCTACGTCGTCTGTTCCATCGTCTGCTCCATCGCCTGCTTCAGTGGTTTGTGTAACAGATAATGAAACAGATGCTCACGCCGAGTTTCTCTTGCAAATAGCATACGATGAAGTTAGACGTTCACGTGGAGCGTCAAATGCATGAGCGAAGGGCTGAAAAGCCCTTCGTTGGACGCTGGACGCTGACACTGGACGCCATTTTCGAGGGCGCTGTTTATACTCCGGGTAGCTGCTTCGAAGCGTTCTACCGCAGAACGAGCGCGCGCGCTAGAAATACGCGTCTCAAAGCCAGGAGCGCGTGCTAGCTCGCGCTCCTGGCCGAGGGAGCGTTCGCGTGCACGTCGCAAATGCACTGGAAGCTCGCTATCAGCTCGCGCTCAACAGTCACGCACACAGCTGCGGCCGCAAGTGAATGCGACGTAGTTGCGACGCGGCCCCTACTCTCGTCAAGCTTCGGCGTGTTTGCCGCTTGGGGCGGGTCGGGGATCTACTAACGAAACGTCATGCGCAGGCCTTGTCTTCTAGGTGGTATTGGGTCAGGTGACCTCAGGGGGGGTCACGTGGCCTCAGGGGGTCACATGACCTCAAGTGGTCACGCGACCTCAGGGGAATCACGTGATTTCAGGGGGTCACGTGACCTCAGGGAAGTCACGTGACCTCAGGGGGGTCACGTGGCCTCGCGGTTACGCCGACGGCGACGCCGCTCAAGCCGGAAACGGGCCCCTAAGAGCTGCGCTCTAAAAAAGCAGCGGACCTTTGACCGGCAGCAAATTATATTTGCGGTGAAAATTTCGCTAGGGGCGCTTCTGTTTTACTCACTATGGGTAGTCCACGTGCCACGGCTGTGTTTTAATTTTGACAGTGCATAGAAGTTTGGAAATGCACGTGCTTGCACCAGCAGAGGACATATCCTATCTCTGGGTTGTAAAAAAATTCCCCCAGGCGGCAATACCGAAACTTCTCGCCGCAAATACTGGTAATAACATTTTTTTTCACTCATAAATTATTTAGCATTGAACTTCCTCGAGTGTACATGTTACGACAATATAGGTGTTGGTGCGATTATTAAAGAAACTCTACTTTCATTCAATAAATCTAAAAATATCCCCAGGCCACTCCATAGCAGTCCACTCACATATCATATATTTTAAGTATTCGGGGTTCATTTGTCGGCACATTATAAGCATACAGTTTTCCCTAAAGAACTGATGCAAGACTCCAGCGAAATTGACGCCGCGTAGCGGCAACACCGAGAAGCTCAAGTGAGAAGGTTGTTTCTACTCTGCCATCTACTATCTCTGCTTAGTTCTCGCAGGCAGCATAGAAACAGACATCGTTTCCAGTAATTATTTATATATGCTTCCACCATGTCATTCCTACGCACTGACTAGGGAAGGTTTCTGCCGTCGAGAAATTGCTTCGCTTTCATATGTCACACCGATATTATGCTGCAGTGCAAGAAGTTGTGGTGGTTCGAGGGCTGAACGGACAAAAACGACCTCCTTTCGTCCGTCATTTTGCCCGACCAGCGAGTCCCCTACAGTCCGCTAAAGTCAATAATACATGCAGCGTTGTTCACAAAACTTAATTTTTTTTTTTTTTTTTTTGTGCGCAGTGGGCATTTCTGACGCCTCATGGCATGTCCTCCAAGATCCCGAAGCGTCACGGCGTTGTCGTTCCGTCCCTCGTTCACAGATGGCACCACTCGCCAGGAAAACCCCAAAGTGCAAACTGCCGCCTGTTTCTAAATATTTTAAAGCGCATTCATCCGTTCACTGCTGAAGGGCGGCGGTTTCAAACTTCATAACAAGCTCGGTTTCCCACCGATCTATTTCTCACTTTCTGCTCTAAGTAAAATATTTGCCTTAATTTTAATACTGCGGGGTGTTAAGGTAGTTTCGTATCTCCACTGAAGATTAACGATTTATCCAATGCAGTACGACTAAAAACCTTACGGTTATTTGACGTACTACATCATACAGTAGTTATTACACGAACGTACTCCAGTACGATGTTTATTTACATCGAAACGAGCAGGGGTGGGACTTACCGATAAATATATTTTGCAATTAAGGGCAAACTGAAAATGCTTTGATTTGTTTTTAAGAATTTGCGTATGTAAAGCTTCTGTTTTTATATAGAAGGGATCTTAAAAGATTCTAGAAACTAGAACAAACAGGGTCTTTACATCTCGATTTTACTTTCGCCTGGATATAATAATAACTATTGCTGTGGCCTCAATTTCAGCATGCTGCACCTCAACTTCCTTAAACTCAACTCACATGTTTCACATTTGCATCACCAAACATGTAGAGCTCCGCCGTTAGCATCTCCCTCCAACACACACAACATTCTTTGAGTGTGCATGCTTAGAACCCTGACATCGAGCGATAAACCATTCCAGATAAATCGGGGTAGCTCACGTTGGCAAGAATTAATCCAAATACGACGTTAAATGTATGACTATTCTCCGTCTCACTAAAATCGTGATGAAAATGCAATAAATGCAGAAGGGCAAGCGAGCTGGACAAGGGGAACAAGGGAAACAAGGGGGACAAAGGACAGAAACAGACCGTGCAGCCTAGGGTGCCTTCATGTGCGCTTTGCTTAGGGTGGAGACATCTGTCCATTTCGTCTCACACTTTGATTTTTATTTTTTGTTCAGAAGCGCGTGAAAAAACGTGTCCCTGCACGCGCTCGTGGCGCTGACTGTGCTACGGCGACATTTTGTTTTCGTCGATTTCTTTGTATTTTCCCCGTGAGCGCGTGCTGTCGGCATCGGGTACTACAAAGGGTGGCATCACCCTAAACAGAAGGACATTGAGGCACCCTAGTGCAGCCCAGCCAAAGCTATAGTGAAGCATAACGTAGGTAAAACAGCGCAGGAACGACAAAGACGAGAAGGAAGGAACTTTGCTACAGGGGAGAAAGCGTATGCCAACCTCTTCAAGAGGAGGGAAAGAAAGAACGGGAGAGAAGGGCTGGGATTCCCCCGTTCTTCCTTTCCCTCCTCTTGAACAGGTCGGAATACGCTCTCTCGCGTGTAGCTTTGGCCGTACTGCACGGTTTTAGTGAGGCGGAGTATAGGGACTAGTCATACATAACGCTCTTTCTTTTTTCTTTCTTTATTTTTGCCTAAAGTTTAGGCGATTTACTTTCACTCATATAACATTTATGTTCCACACGCACACATGCCAGCCGTGATATAAATACTCTGGCATCAGATCATTGACGTGGCAACGTCTATGCGCGTCTCGGTGGCTCGACGGTTCGGAGTCTGGATAGCCAGTTGTTCGAGGCTGTCTTCTTCCTAGATTTCCTCATCGTCGTTATTAGGAATCACTGGAAGCCTATATATTGCTCCCTCGTCTCAATATCAGAGGCTAGGCTGGGGTATTACGACCGTTGTTAAATATGGCTCATACTCCGCGGATTGCAAAGCCCAACACTGTCTCGGACTCCATTGACTCCACCACTTGTCATGGGTGTTAAGGGGGGACACAACCCAAAAATGTGAATGTTTGAATCACTTGTCTGATTTAAATGGCATTTACATGGCTTGTTTCTGCTGATGCTGGGAACATTTCTTCTAAATATTGTTAACCTGGGTGAAGTACAAAAAAAGTTGCAAACGTGCAAAGATGAAAGTGGGCGTTTCTGCGGAAGAAAACTATTGTTCTGAATTTACTTATACATTTGTCGTTTTCATGTGTTATATTGCTTTAGGAGAGTTCAGAGCAGATAGTTGTGGAGCTGTATTTTTATATCACACCATCTTTCATCACAAAAAAAGCCGCATAAACATAAATACTCTTTTTTTTAGGTTTCCATCCTTTGTCCAAAAGTTTTAGTTCTTGAGCATAAAAACGGACAAAAATAAAAAAATACAAGCTCATAGCTGTCTTCCCCTTAACATTTCGCCCTAGAAAAACGCATAAAATTCTAGTTACGTAATAACAAAACGATAGTTTATCTAAAGTGAAATTTATGCCAAAAAGTGGGATGAAAAAAAAAATGCGTTCAAAGTGCTGCAACCTCTACCTTTTCTTTAGCATCGGTGGACAGAAAATAATTTATAAAAAAATAACTGTGGAGTGGAAACTAAGGAAACTTTCTGGGAATACTGTCTAGATGTTGGTGGCTGTAAATATGGCATTTTTCAAACTCAATGTTTTTGCAGAATTTTTTTTTTTCTGAATTAGAGACACGCACCCGGTATACAGCGCACAAGCGTCGACTTCCACCAGTGAGCAGAAGTTGGACCATCGGCTTTGTGACTTAGGGCATAATCCGTCACACAAATTAGAAGAGAAAAATGGCGCTTCGCCTCTCTCGGCATGTTTGCGAATAATCTTTTTATTTTCGTGAAGTTCGAAGAGGCGTTTGTGTCTGAATGTCAGTTGTATTTCTTACTTTAACTTTTAGAGCGCAGCTCTTAGGCGCCCGTTTCCGGCTTGAGCGGCGTCGCCGTCGGCGTCGGCGTAACCGCGCGGTGCATTATGGGAAATGTCCCATAATGCACCGCGCGAGCCCCCCACCGGGGTCACGTGACCTCGTGGGGGGGGGCACGTGACCCCCCCGAGGTCACGTGACCCCCCGAGGTCACGTGACCCCCGCCGACGTCGCGTGACCCCCCCGATGACGTCATCGTCACTGATGACGTCACCGGCATCCACATCGTTATCGTCATCATCACTGATGACGTCATTAGTGACGTCACTGAGGACGTCACCGGCATCCACATTGTCATCGTCATCATCACTGATGACGTCACCGGCATCCGCATCGTCATCGTCATCATCACTGATGACATCATCAGCGACGTCACTGATGACGTTACCGACATCCGCATCGTCATCGTCATCATCACTGATGACGTCATCAGTGACGTCACTGATGTCGTCACCGGCATCCGTATCGTCATCGTCCTCATCACTGATGACGTCATCAGTACGTCACTGATGACGTCACCGACATTCGCATCGTCATCGTCATCATCACTGGTGAAGTCAACAGTGACGTCACTAATGACGTCATCGGTATCCGCATCGTCATCGTCACTAATGACGTCATCAGTGACGTCAGTGATGACATCATCGGCATTGGGGGGTCACGTGACCTTAGGGGTCACTGACCCCCCAAGGTCACGTGACCCCCCCTGGTCAGTTGAACCCCCCACAGTACCCTTCCCTCCTCCTCCTCAAGAGCTGCGCTCTAATTCGGCGTTACAGGGAGTTGTAAACGGCTTTCACTTTTTGTATACTGTAAAACCCTTTATTTTCGCGACCCCTATTTTTCGCGAATCGGTCACAGAGGTCATAATCGCGGCCACCTAATTTCGCGAATTCCAAACGTCTGCACTGAAATTCTTAAGTGCCAAAATTTTCCCGTGCCCTTATTCGGCGAATTTTTGAATTCCCGAAATTTGCGAAAATTAGGGGCTCGCAACATCAAGGGTTTTACAGTATAAATATATAGGAAAGGGAAGGGGAAAGAGAACAGGCTCCTGGCCATATTTTTCGCCTGCTCTCTTTCCTTTTCTCTTCTGCTAACTTTAATGCAATAAATTCAATAAACACTCTCTCCCCTTTTCGTTCGCAATATAAAACTACGGCTGCATTTGTCAATCTTACTTCACTATATATATATATTGTTAAGAAGAAAAAGAAGGGACTGTTTCGTGAGGAGACAAGAGAAGAAGAAGAGGCAGAGGCACCGAGCTTTGGATGATTGTAACCGCCATTTTCAGTCTTCACCTAATGTAAATTAAATCATTTTATATATATTCGTCGTAACAATATATATATATATATATATATATATATATATATATATATATATATATATATATATATATATATATATATATATATATATATATATATATATATATATATATATATATATATACAGGGTGTTTCAGGGAACGCAGGCCAAATCGCTCCTGCGAAAACTACTCATCGCAACTAAAAAGGCTTGCGGCGTTTTGGTCCTGGGCCAGGGGCCCATTTAGGAAAATTATTAAAGTCCGGGATAATTAAGTTGTTAATTATTTTTGCGTAATCAACTTTTTTGATATTGTGTTTAAGGGCATGGTTTAAATTAGAAAATTGCTCGTAATTATCTCGAACTTTAATAATTTTCCTAAATGGGCCCCTGGCCCAGGACCAAAACGCCACAAGCCTTTTTTCGTTGCGATGAGTAGTTTTCGCAGGAGCGATTTGGCCTGTGTTCTCTGAAACACCCTATATATACCATCTTAAAGTTAGGTTCCAGAACATAACTTACATGACGGCCATTCGAAACACAACTTCAAACATATATATATATATATATATATATATATATATATATATATATATATATATATATATGTTACATATATATATATATATATATAAACGAATATGTGCAGATGAATGAACCATACTTAACCCAACGAATCAAAGAATGGAAGTTTTCAGGAACCCGCCGAAAGCCAAAAAACGGCGGAGCCAGGATTGGAACTCTGGGCCTCCCAATGTCCGGTCGGGTGTGCTAACCACTAAACACCCGACCGGACATTGGGAGGCCCAGAGTTCAAATCCTGGCTCCGCCGTTTTTTGGCTTTCGGCGGGTTCCTGAAAAACTTGGATTCTTTAATTCATTGGATTAAGTATGGTTCATTCATCTGCACATATTCGTTTATATCCTTCTCGGAGACCACGTACGATGGTGTGAAGTGCCCGCGTTGTATATATATATATATATAAAATTTGAAGAAAAAAACCCTTAGTGAAAACAGCAACAACGGACGATTTTGTTTTCACTAAGGGTTTGTTTCTTCAAATTTTATACCCACGCCTTCGGCCTCCCGCCACCATGCCCGTTATATATATATATATATATATATATATATATATATATATATATATATATATGTGTGTGTGTGTGTGTGTGTGTGTGATATTTGAAGTTGTGTTTTGAATGGCCCTCATGTAAGTTAAGTTCTGCAGAATCTAACCTTAATATGGGATAAACTTGATGATTAACGGTGACGTATATGAATGGCAGGAGTTGTTTCTTTTTTTTTTATGTAGTTAGGAGCACACGGCAACCGACTTAACTGCGTGTGAAAAAATGTGTTTCTTAGAATCGCTTTTGATGTAATATTTTGTGTTCACAATTTTACAGGAAATAGTTTGCGTTCACTTTCTTCATAACATCATCCGTCTTTCGATGTAATTCCTTTCAATGTTAAAGAATATTTTATATCGCGGCACAATTTTTTGAATAGCTGCCGCCTGAGCCTTGAGACAGCCTATTTGGCATCCACAATGAAAATAAATTTCTGCTACTAGTTTGTCTTGAAATCATTTAGTGAAGTAATGATTTCGAAACTTCAGGGACACGTGTTGCAAGGTTAGAAGTTGTAAACGTCGGCTCTTCAGAATTTGTTCATTAACATTCACGTAAAATTGTGCTGTCAGCATACATGATTTGATCAACAGCAAAGGTATTAAGTTAAGTATATCATTGATATAAGTGAGGAGGAAACGTTCTCACATCCAGCCTAGAGGAACGCAAAATTTGATCAATCCTGAGTTTGATTTTGTCGTCATAATGGGAAATATAATTCCTGATGGGTTGTTGTGTTCTAGGCCGTATGCGTATATCACACGCCGCAATCTTCAAAAGGCGTACGTCGTTCTCGATTGAATCAAATACTTGACAAAAATAAATAAACAAACAAATTAGGAGTTTATTGTTGTTATTTCGTCTAATTTCTTTTCAAATAGAATAATGTAAAAACAATCAGTTTTTTTTAAATTATGTTTGAGTTTTGAATGATATTGTAGAGAACAACTTAATAAACATTTAGGTAATTATTTTTCCGAATAGTATTTTTTAACAATGAAAACACTGATATATCGGTGGAAGTATTTAAAGTCCTTTTTTTTAGCCACGCTTACTGACCTTAGAAACCTTCGCTTGTTTTAATTGATAAAAATAAGACTTTTAAATATTCCATTCTATATATGAGTAAGGGCGAGTCAATCAAGAGGAGAAACAGACTTAATATAATACTACAAGCACAATTGCTCTTAAGGGTCATAATGAAGTGTCCATATTTAACGTAGAGGTACTGATATTAAACGATGAAATTTGGGGTATTGTTTTCAGTTACTTTTTATAATGGCTGTGATAATTTACGTCTGACAAAAGTGTGAAAAAAAGTTACTGTTGGCGAAAGAACCATTTTACCTATCCGCACCGAAGGCGGTGTACACTTCCTAGCTTTGTTCCCCAAGCTCCGAAATATTTCGCGAGCGCAAACTATCGTATCCTCTCATCTATTTTTAATTAAGAACAGCAGGCATGGGAACCGAGATCGCCCTCTAAAAATATCGACTGGGGCACTTGAGGGTCTCAAAGTTTCAAAAGTTGTGCAGCTCCCCACCTCCCTAGGTGGGGCGTTGTGCTTTCCGGAGTCGTCGATAGATGGCGCCAGCCTTCTGCGGTCTCGCGCTCTATTGACTACAATCTGCGTAGGCCTCCCCTGCGAAGGCCCTGATATTTGCACGAAATTGATGTAATAGTTTGCTGCGTGGCAATATAGAGCTCAACTGTGGGTTGCGGGTACAGTGCATCTGGCTTGTTATTCTTGAATGTAGAATAAAAATGCGGCGTCAGTACTGGGCCAAAGTCTGACTAATATTTGTAAATTCCACAGCCCGGCGTGCCCGAGTTGAAATCGATGGCATAACTTGTAAGCCTTTCACAAACAACTTCAGTCAAACCGTACGAGACAAAGAGTTTAAAACACGAGACTATGAAAGCAGGTTGGATCTCCTTTGTTTCTGCTTTTTTTTTTTTTTTGTACTTATTTCTTTCAACATTTGACGTAATAAATTGACGCTAATTTCACAAACATAAAGTGAATCTTTATCTGGGTTCATTTTCTTTAGGGGGAGGGGCGGTCGGGTTTTAGTCTGTTAAATTGGTGAACAACGAAATAAGTAGGAAAACTGCAGCGCAGACAAGCACGCGAGATTACAACTGCATTAAAGGGATACCACAACGAAATTTCGGCGTTTATTTTTTAATCGTTTCGCGTTCAAGGGAGCAGTATCACATCAGACATATTAACCTTTTGTTGAAAAAGACAAAAAAAAAAGGAATTTTAAAACGAATTAAAGTATCACCAAAGAGCACCTGGTGAATGTCGCTACCGCCTCGATTGTAATGTCCGTTTAGGAACCTTTTTAGGTAGTGACGATGTCTGTCTCGCCTCCGGCCACCACGAGAGAAGAAGGGAAGGAGGAACTCTCCTCTCCTAGAGAATCTCTTTTGTGTGACCCAGGCGTCACTATTGTCCCTCTACAAGATTATAGAAGATTCACCCGTCGCTCAATATCTGTACAAAAGAAGCTTTGGGGTCAGTTGCGGTGGCCCGATCGCTGACGTGCTTTGACATGCTGTCGATGTTAGCCTTGCCGCAGCTTTGCTCGTTTCGAGACAATCTACGTCACGATTGTGCCGGATGTCACGTGCTTTCTATGACTGCTCTCCGGGCACTTGCCAGAGTGGGCCGTTTATAACGAAAAGAACAGCCATCCGGCTCAAAATACAAACGTGTGATTGTCATTTACGGATATTTTGGATCATATTCAGCCTACTTCTGAACACGACGGGTATATTTCAAATTTCGTTGAAGTGTCCCTTTAAAGGGCAACTCCTGTTATAGTCGAACCGAAATTGATGACTGATTTCGCTTTACGGAATCGAAATACGAGCACTGCCAAAATATTACAGTAATGAGAAACCGCAATCCACTCTAAAACCGATATTAACACTGCTACCACCAGCTACCGGTCAGCTGTTTGTCATGCAACATTGTGCCCCAGTGTCATGTTCGTACTCAAGTTATTTGTTCGTATTGCCCCCTCTTTCGCCATGTTTTAGAGCGCAGCTCTTAGGGGCCCGTTTCCGGCCTGAGCGGCGTCGGCGTCGCCGTCGCCGTCGCCGTCGCCGTCGGCGTAACCGCGCGGTGCATTATGGGTAAATTTCCCCGCTAAATCTAGCGGAAAAATTTCCCCGCTAGATTTAGCGGAAAAATTTCTCCGCTAAATCTAGCGTAAAAATTTTCCCCGCTAGATTTTGCGGAAAAAATTCCCCGCTAAATCTAGCGGAAAAATTTCCCCGCTAAATCTAACGGAAAAATTTCTCCGCTAAATTTAGCGGAAAAATCTAGCCCCGCTGTCTAGCGGAAAAATTTTCCCGTTAAACCTAGCGGAAAAATTTCCCCGCTAACTCTAGCGGAAAAAATTCCCCGCTTAATCTAGCGGAAAATGTTTTCTGGGGGTCACGTGACCCCCCAAGGTCACATGACCCCCCCTCCCCCCCCCCCCCGCCCCGAGAACAGGTAACCCTCAGTACCCTTCCCTCCTCCTCCTCAAGAGCTGCGCTCCAATTCGGTGTTACAGGGAGTTGTAAACGGCTCTCATTTTTTTCTGCTGGTTTTTTTGCCGCCCCACCGGTCGATTTCTGCTTGTTCTAGCGTCCGTCGTTTGTAAGGGTTCCCCAGCAATCGCGCACGAATGTGATTGACTCGCTGCTCGCTCAAGCGCGTCGTAATGTCAAGTGCAAGGAGCCAAAAAAACTGCAATCGTTGTGCTTTGGTTGTGCAATACCGAGCACGTATTGCTGTTCCTGCTCAACCTTCTGCGCAACGCGAGCTTACGATAAGCTTCCACAACGCTTCTGCAATGTGCATTGCATACCGCCAAGATTGTAGTTCTTCTCAGAAAGTAAGGAAGGGTCTCGTTCGGAGCCTGCGCAATAGACTCGTTTCAAGAGTCCGCGCCAACGCCTGTCAGCCATTGTTTAGTTATATACTCTCAGCATGTATTACTGTGGCTAGAAGGGGAGGTGCCAGAATTCTTAGTGCGCGGCGGCGCGCTAGTGTATCGTGACGACGATAGGTGGCGCGCTCATCTACTCGTTGCCAGAGCCGTTTATACTGAGAGAGTTTGGCCAATGGATGGAGATTGTTGCCCGCTAGAACCAGCGGATTTCGCGATAGCGCAAGATGGCGTTACTTCTTTGTCTTATTTGTTCCTGAGAAACCGTATATATACGGTTTCTCAGGAACAAATAATAAGAACAAATTGTGGCTCTGGCTCATACTCTATAGAGTATGAGCCAGAGCCACAAAATGGCGAACGGAAGTAGTCACCGCTCGGGTTGTCAGACTACGCTGCTGTGGTTGCCAGACTATCAAAATCTTCTTGAGAAGTCCAAACTCTCTCAGTATAAACGGCTCTGCTCATTGCCAATTGCAGACGCCACGCCAGGAAAAGCTTGTTTGCGTCGCTAGAAGTGCTTGTTTGTGGTGCTCATCCTGGCAAGATTGCCGAAGCCGCCCAGACTTCCGCGATGGTAAAACGGCAAACACACTGCTTTGTTTCCGGATGCACCACTGGGTTTTTACCCAGTGGTGCATCCCAGTGGTGCAAAAACTTATACATTTTTTCGAGAAATAAGAAGAAGAAAGCCTCCCTCTTCGCCGCTCCCGACGACGATGACAAAAGCGTCGGCAGGTTTATTTTTGCGTTACGTGAAGCCTTTGAAGCATACTTTTAAGCGCGCGCCCGGGTGACATCGTGACCAACGTTACTGTAGAGTGTGTCAGCGTGGCCTCAATTGATTTACTGGACAAGGAGCGTGCGTTCCTCAATGACGCGGCCTGGCACCGGGTTGGCCAGTGACGGAGCAAAATCAGAAACTCGGATGGTATAAAAGTGTCGTTTCACGTAATAAAATCAGTTGTGAGTAGCGCACTGTGCTGTCTGTTTCTCGCCTCTTTGTCCCTGTTTTTTGAGCGCTAAAATGTATTCCAACGTTACTGGATCGGAGAAGTTGACAAGCTCCGAGAAAAAAGTGACGCGCTGCCATTCACCGCCGCGTAGCGGCGCTCGTGTTCAAGCCCGCCCGACCCCTTCGGTCTGACTGGCCTCGGTACCCGTGGATACGCAGTGGAATATCGTTTTTGTCAGGGTTCACAAAGTGTATTTCTAAGGACTGTTGCCAGTGTGATAATGTCCGGATTGAGACAACATTTCCTGGGACTTTTGAGGTAAATTTAAGCCCGCCGGGCCTTCTTAGTTTTGGCAGCTTTCCGACATTCGGCACAAGGCAAACAGCTCGGAGAAAAGGCTGCGTCTATCGTTCGTGGTTTCCGGCACATGGGCCGTTGTGTTTTGGTCGTTTACGGACTAGAATACCGTGAGCTTCCTCTTCTGGTGTTCCGTGTTTTTGTCGAAAGTTCAAGCGTAAACTGCTGGCATACGTACCAATGACAATTCGAAAACGTTTTCGTCATTTGAAAGAATCGGGCTGTTTTTGTATTTGTATTCGGCTACGTCGAGGCCTGCCACTGGTGAAAACGACTGAGTTATTCCTCTCGTGTGTTCTTTATGTGTGGGACAACCTCGCTCTCTTGCGTGTGCGTTCCATTTCGGAGACGTGTGATTAAGGGGTAAGAATTTCAAGACATCACTTCCGATCAGCTGATCAGCGCAGATTCGTGTGTGTATATTTGGAGATCTACGTGTGAACGTGCGGTAGATATTAGAACCGTTATAGACGACCTCATTTGTGTAAGTTCATTTGACGTGTTTATAAGCGCGCGTTAATTTAAATTCGATTTATGTTAACTACTATTAAACCTGCAGTTGTCCATAAATGATCATGTTGTTTTATTGATCTCGTGACGTTTCTACGATCTATTTCAAGCCAAAATAAAGACATTTTAGCTACCCTGAGAATGCGACATGGGATAGCTGGGGTGCAAAGACCACTTTTGAAAACTGCAATGCGTCTTCGTTGAACACAAATGATCTCCTACTAGAGATACATCAATCGAGAGATGACGGAGAAGGTGGCAGTAGCAAACAGGAAAGCTCGGGTCCTGTGATCGCCAACTACTGGTATCTTCAGTCTTGGTGTCTTGCATTCTGCTCGCGATTTTTTTCATGCAAAAAGAAATAAACGCTGCACATTATTCGTCTACAATTTTAGCCTTGCCGAAGAGTTGTTGTGGTAACAAATAAAAGGCAGAAAACGCATTTTGTTCGTTTTCTTGTGACAAGTGGAAGCGTTAATCGAGAAGTGCATACGGCGCTGACAGCGCACGTGGATGCTCATAGACGAATATGAGAGACATCAACTATGACATAAATCCCGTTATACTTTAATATTACGCGAACATAGAATGGCGCTCGGAAGCCAGACCCAAAGCTAGGCATCCATGCTGCTATGCGATGAATTATAGAGTAAAAATCGAAGAAACCGCTAGCCTGCATAATTGCAATCGTGACTGCAGCAGAATCTACTTACCCAGTCCATTTCTTAAAAAGAAGTGCGCAAGGGCCACCGACGTGCCGCCGACCGCCTGATTTCGCGATAAAAATCCAGCGTCCCGAGCTTGCCCAGAGCTTGGCCGGCCTTGCTGTCCGGGCGGGCTGCGACGACAGCGCCATCATGCTCGCGCGAACGGAGGGGGCCGGCTTTCCGAAGCGCGACAAATGCGGAGCTTGTCAACTGAGCTGGTCTAGTAACGTTGATCGTGACCGCGAGGTGTGGCCCGGTGCTTGCTTAAAAGCATGCTTCAACGGCTCCGCTGTATATGCGGAACACGGTATAACGATTTGCTGAAAATTCCTACTGCTACCGTACGTTTTCCGGTTCGGCGGTACGAACTTTGCGTCACATGATGGCCTGGGGATTCGGGGTTTTAGGGCTATTTCCTTTGTATCGGGGGACCTCAACAAGGGTGCTCTATGCGGCTGATCACCAGGGTTGCCGTCATGCTCGAGTCGGTAGGTTTGGTTTGGCCATGGATTCCCGAAACAAAACTATGAGATATCTACAAAACTACACGAGGCATCGTAAAAAGAATTACACCGCGCAATTTAGGGACTCTTCATGCACACAAAAAAGAAAAAATCAAGAAAGAAAAAGAAGAAAAAAAAAAACAGTTGCAGTCTTGAAATCGAGAAAGTGCACCGGAGTTACTCTTTAATATATGTCGTTACATTTACACCATGGTATCAATCAGGCACGTAGCCAGGGGGGTGGCCCATGGGGCCCGGGCCCTCCCCCGAAATTTTCCATTTTGCTGGGACCTCCTCTCCCCCCACCCCCTCATACAACATTTTGTCATGGGCGCCCCCCCCCCCCCCCCCTCCCCCCCCGAAACAAAATCCTGGCTACGTGCCTGGTATCAATATCGGTGAATACGTTTCAATACGTTCCACAGTAACACAATCACAATATTCATTGTTATCACAACACCTGGAACATGTAACATCACATAAGTACTTGGGAATACATTTAACAAACACTCTATCATGGAACGACCACATTGAATACATTACAAGCAGTGCCTTGAAACCGCTTGGCTTCTTGCGACGAACATTATATCTTGCCCCACCTAAAACAAAATTACTCGCATACAAGACAATAATCCTTCCCAAATTAGAGTATGCATGCACCATTTGGAACCCTCACCAAACTTATCTTCTTCAAAGACTGGAATCTGTCCAAAACAAAGCAGTACGATTTATATGCAACAACTACTCACCGGAAACTAGTGTCTCGGCGTTAAAAACTAGCAATAATCTCTCTCCTCTTGAACTAAGACGTAAAATAACTCGGCTTTGTTTTTTTCATAGCATATATTACAGCGATTCGCCTTTTAAATCAGTTTATTGCCGCCCTGCCAGTTTTACATCGCCAAGACTAGATCATTGTCGGAAAGTAGAACCATTCTTGAGTCGCTCTAACACTTTCCTTTTCTCCCCCTTATTACTTTGTATCAGAGACTGGAATGCATTACCTGATCATATTGCTACTGACAGCAATCTAATTTCATTTCGAGATCAGTGTTCACTATTGTATAATTATTCACCTTGATTATTTTTATGTATAATAACTTTTGTGCTTTGTTCGTGCTTTATTCTTAATTTATTTCGATTTGTTCGACGACATTGGGTGCATCCGCGATCACATTTCACGTTTCCGTGTTTTGCTGTTCTGTTTCTCTTTTCTTTTTTTAAACCTTTGTTATTTGTTTTTGAATCTCCCCTCATGTAATGCGTCCATCGGACGCCCTTGAGGTGAATAAAATGAAATGAAATGAAAAATCAACTCTCGCGACGCACTTATTATGATATCAAGAAAAAACTATCATAAACGTCGAACTATAGGGAATATTTTTGGCGTCTGTACGTTCCCACTGATCGGGCAATAAATTATAGATGTTTTTTGGCCAAAAGTTAAAAAAAAAAAACACTACAGATATTAACTGATCCTGACGGCAACATCATAAAATTTGACTTGATACTGTAAAATACTGTTCTTATCTGGACAATACTCAGTAAAAGCAAGCCTTCAGCCTCACCGCCCTTGAAGACGGGACCCATTCCCAAGCATGTGAGTCAACTCTCAACAGAAATTTCGCTCCTCCATCTTCAGATCAATTGACTTTTCAGCAAGCCGAAAATCAACGTAAAATAATGATGCTAGATTTACACCTAACCGTGGTGTCATGAAACAAGATGTATAAATATAAAAACAAATGCACAAATTGAAGGCCCAGAAAACAATATGTCGACAACTTTAAAGGGGTGGTGCAACGATATTAAATGGTAATTTATTTTTCACTTACACGAGCTTACTGGCACTAGTGGGGTTAAGCATGCTCGCACGCAACGCCACTGACCAAAAAACTCCCTTGTTGCGGTGTAATTTCAAGGGGAAAAGCGATCGGTTTCTTTTAATCTCTGCTTCGCAAAACTTGATGACGCAGCGTGGTGGTTTGCAGTGTAGGAGGCATCGTACCCCCAATTATGATATTTTAATGGTGCTCATAGATTGGACTCGAGCATGGCGTATGCACTACATTTGGGCTCGTGATAATTGATTGCTCGACAAGCATTCGGGTAGTGGCCCGTGTTCAATCGCTGCAATGCCGACAATAGCAGAACCAGAACAATGTCTGGAACTCAGCGTGTGTCCTTTAATAATTGACGGTATCTTTGTGGACAGAAAGAGACCTCGTTTCCTGTAAAGGTGTGTCCAAACAGGAATCATGAGGCAACACGGCTTCGATATAAGTTGTAGGATGGTCCGCATTCGTCCGGTTTTTTCTGCAGGGGGTAAGTTCCCTCCGTCAAATCTCGCCCGTTCCCTCCACAGGGACCTTGAGCATGCTTATGATGTGGGTTCGGACAGCCACTCACAAGCTCTGTTGGCTGTCGGTCAATCGCTCAAGGCCTCCGCTTCTCTTCAGGTCCGAAAACGGAAAGAGAGGGGCTGTGTTCCAAATCTTATCCAAATATATCCCAGACACTCCGGCGGGTCGTGTCACGCGATAACACAGATAGAGCGACACTGGACGCGCGGAGGCTTTCGAACGCAAAGATACAAAACCCTTACCCTGGAATAAGATCGAGTAAATTCTAGAACACGGCCAAGGATACGAGGGCCCGGCAGAACAGATGGACAGCATTGGCAGGTGGCGTGTGACGTCAAGGCTGACGAGTACCGGGGTCACCGAAAAGCGGGGAAAGCGAAGAGGATTTTTCTCGGTAGTGTTCAAACAGGCATCGGACTGTCGGACTGTCGGACGCTTCAACTTTTACGATTGTTGTCGGAGTCGTGTCGCCTCACGATTCCTGGAGTGTCCAGTTTGGACAGGCTTTTAAAAGTAGTGCTCTGAAACGTTTTGCATGGTCCAATCCTGACTTGAGTTCTTTATCTCGGGGATGGATTTCGGGGCGCGACAGCGAGCGCGTGTCTTCAGTTCGCACTTTCCAATCACGAGGGCTCATCCACAGAAAAGCGTCCTGCCAAGTCGCGTCTACCTCGGACGCCTGCACCCTCGACGTGTGTGAGATGCGTCGGAGACGCTTCTCCAGAAACCGGCGAGCAATTCCGACGGCGACAAGAGCAATTGTTAAACCTCGCCCACTCCGTTGCCAAACTGACCACCAGTCCCTGCCCCGGCCTCCTCGCGCCGTCAGGGCGACGACCAGAGAAGACAACGCGCGCGTCGGGCCGGGCCCTCTCGGGACCCCAGGAAGAAGAGGACGGCGCTGGTCGTCGCCCTCGCAGCAACGAGAGGTCCCCCTCGCCAAAAAACCGCGTCCGTGCGTGCCCCTGTGGGACCGGCTTCTCCTCGCTGCAGCCCTTCCTTGCTCGCCGCATGTGGGGCGCGCCGTCGGGCGCTCGCACACGCTCCTCCGCGTAGCTGCGAAGCGTTGCTTGTTCCTCTAAACGCGAGGAGGGGGCAGGAGTTGGGCGGCTGGCGGGCTCGCCTGGATGAGCCGTTTCTTTTTCTTTTTTTTGTTCCCGGCGGAGCGCGCCTTGATAACCTTGAAGGCAAATAAACTCGGGTGACCCCGCCGGGGAAGTGGCTGACTGCGGCGGCCGTTCGCTGCTGGATGCACTGCTCCTCCGCCGACGGTCTCGGAGGAGCGCTCCCTCGTCGCTTACCCTTTCACTCTTTCGTGCTCCTGCTTCCGAGTGCTCGCGCGTCGTCCTCATCTGCACGTGCGCGAGCTTCTCCACTGACCGGGAGTGGTCGGCTACCGGAAGGACCGCTTCTAGAAGTTGGTACCGAACAATTAACTCGGTTAAGGTTGCAACGATTCAATGTCGGTACCGGGTTGCAGGAGTGGAAAAGCATGAAGTTACGTGTTTGAACTCCCCGCTTCCACGGGCTTATGCCTGTGAGAGTCTTTCACTGTTGCGGGAGGATATTTCTGCTTGGACATGCCACTTTTTTCAGACTTGAAGTGCGAATGTATTTAGAGTTAGGGTCTAAGTCACTATTTAAGATTGACTAAATATTTAGACCCCGCCCCCTTGTTTTTTTTCTGTTTTTTTTTCCTTCTCACGTGCATTACAATACACTAATAACAACTTCGAGGTTAAAGTAGCAACCCGGAAGTTCAGTTATCTGTACAAAGTAGGAGCTGCATGTTACGGGGGCAGCGGTCATTGGTTTGAAATTTGTATGGATCGGATTGGATCGGATTCGAATTCATCGAAGTTGTACCTCAGCACCGGCAAATAGAACATAAGTCAAATACAATCCCTGGGTTCATCTAAATAGCCCGAAACAGTCAGTATGAGCTTACTATGCAGCCAACGAATGTGATGGCTCGTCGCAGCACCGAGGTTTGCCGTTCATTCAGTAGTAAGTAAGCAAGGAGATGGATCGCGTGCTACATCTATGGTATGTAACGCACGCAAAAGAAGCGCATCTCGAACAACGAGCCATTGTATGACGATGTAGGCTACCGTTGGGCGCAACAAAAAAGTCCTACACGGAGGAGGCGCTCGGTGCAACGTCCGTCAACCCATCAAGTGGGTTCTGGAATGTGATTTTTGTTGTCTTCTTTCCGTTTTCTTCTGCGAAGTGACCTTGTCCCTTTGCCAAGTGCGCTCGGATAGCCGCGGAGGGTTCGAGCCTGGAGCGGTCGTTCGCATCCCTTGCGAAACTGCAATGACTGCTTTTTAGAACTTGCCTCCGTCGGGCCCCGAGACGTCGGAAGAGTTATACTATCGCCGAATAAAGTCTCTCGGGTGTGTTGTGCGACGAGTGCAAGAGAAAGTGCCACTTCTTCAGACGCGAAGTGCGAGCGTATTTAGAGTGCGTGGTCTCTTTCGGTCAGTGTTTAAGATTGACTGAATATTTACCCGTATTCCTTTTTGAGATAACATTTAGGGACGTAGCAAGAAAGATGGTTTTCAGGATAATTGGTTTAACGTGCATTGCATTTTGCACTACTGCGAGCAGGAATCGGCAGTACTTTAAATACAAGTGTATAAAATGCGTATTTAATGTACACAATGTGTTTTGTATTTCGTATTTAATTACATATCGGGGGATGTATTTGTCCACTGTATTTAACACTTCACATTTGGTATTTTAAATAAATGTATTTCAAATACAGCCCCAAATAGAATTTTGGGCGCCGCTCTTCGCAATCAAATGTGATAGTGGGCACTCTTCGCGAAGGTGGTGATCTGCAAAGAGTATGAAATTTGCTGCCCCTTGCGCAGAATAAAAGTTAAAAAGGAAGAGTAGGAACAAGGAATAAATGAGATGAATACGAATATTTCTATTTGGTTAAATGATTTAATTTTTAAAATACGTCGAATCGACAACATGTTGTTTGAAAAGGCTTTAATGTATCAACTCAGCCTTTTAAATTGATTTTGCACTGAATAAAGTTTTTTTTTCTTCCTAAGTTGTATTTACCTATAATGTTATGACAAACAAATATTATCTTTAGAGCAGCAGCATTCTTTCGAAGCATTTGGCTCTTAGTTTATATGTAAACTCCACTCTTTATTTGGGTATGGTCTTTTTTCCTGGGGATATGTCCTTGAGAACAAAATCTAAATTGAAAAATTATTTGAAGATGAAGGGGTACTCTCGTTGTATTTGTTTCTTATATTCAAATACCTCTCTTAAAGTATAATTACATTTGTAATTATATAAAATATTCTTCAAAGTATTTTGTATTTGTATTTAAATACATTTCTGTCGTATTATTTTGCCCATCTCTGGCTGTAAGTATTCTTGGTGCCACTTTAACACCTCACTTACAAACGACAGAATCATTTCTATTGCAGAATGGCCACTCTACGCGTGTTTTTAACCTTCATTGACTGCCATTTCCTTTTCTTCTTCTTTTTTTTTTTTAATGTATTCGTACGCACTCTTTCAGCTGTCTCCTTATTATTGAATGTTGAGTGACGGTTTTGCTCCTTGGACATCCTTACATCCGTGCAATCGACTGTTTGTAAACGTGTTCAATTATTTCCAATTTTAGCTCCGGCAAGGTAGTCTTTCAATGCCTCGCTTCCAGCAGTCGGTGAGCCTTCAACTCCTGCACCACTAATGGCTCTCCTTTGAAGCATGCCGGGATTATTCGGGCTCTAGAAATCAGGGCAGAGTAAAACTATCGTGGCGAGCCCCCTTGCTTCTTATTATGGTTCCGCGGTCGATGAGATTGCCGTATTAACCGATAAGGCCACCGAAGAATGAAGAACGAAGCAAGAAGCGTAAATATAATAAAACTACGCCCTGCGACGGATATGGCCTCTTCTTTGGTGACCTGTCTTAGGCCGTTGGTTCCAGCGAGGTTCGGCACCACCATCCACCTGCTCTGGAAATCTCCAAGACCAGAAACAAGTTCGAAGGGCGCGTTGCGCCCTCATGAATGTCACATCTCGGTGATTTCCGTCACTTCACACATAGACCTCTAGGCGGAACAGGTGGGCTTTTATTCATATCGGTTCTCTCTTGAAGCCTGCCCCGAGACCCAACGTAGTGCACGTATCGTTGCCAGCCACTTTTGACCCGGTGATATGACGTCCCGATTGAGCGTGCACGGATATAACCGTTTGGCACCGGGAATCTCGTCGGAATTTACGAAAGCACGTCAGGCAAGGTTTCCAATATATAGGAAAGAGAAAAAAAAAAAACGCTTACACCCCTAGTCTGCGTTGGAAGTAACTTTAAGTGTCAGTAGGCTCGTATATGATTGCTTAACATATATACGCTCGTAAATACAATTGGGAATATAATATTTATTCTATGGTTTGTTTAAGAGCAGGGCCACGTGAGCTGACCAATCAATGTCAAGAGTCCAAGTAACGGACATTGCGTCCACTCATTCGTGAACAAAAGAAGTACATCCAACATGAATACAATTTGCGACGGCGCATTACTGTTACTGAGCCACTTTCGTATGGCTCGAGTGCGTAAAAAGGGCTTCATTTTTTTGCGACGTTCGCAATACCTCTTGGTATCTTATTATTTTTTAGAGCAGAAGATATCATCAGAGAACATGTTGCGTTACCATCGATTGTAGAGGACTAATTAATTTATTTGTAAGAACGAATCATCGCATATGACACCTCGCAGTTTCTAAAATATTATTCGACTGCATGGGGTTTCAAAATACGAGAAAGAAACAGAGAAAAAGAGAAAAAAAAAGCTATACAAAAAAGAGGTAGGCATAAAAATCTGGTGCATGATTGCATTCGTTAGCAAAGCAGGAGGGGTGTAGTCTCCCTTGCTTTCTGGGCGTATCTGGGGAACGCCCATGGCTGACGAGCAAGGTAGTTTCTTCGTTTTGCCCCGACCAATTTCATCTAGTTCTTATCAGAGACTTGATGGCGTTAAAAAGAAAAAGAAGCATACATAAATACAAGATATTTGCCAAGAATTCGGACTATCAAGCGAACCAAAGCAACGCCCGTCAGGTGAAGCCTTAAAGTCACCGCTCGGTGGAATAAAAAATAAGAGCCACATGATGCGAGACAGGCTCACAAGAGCTCCTCTCCTGTTTCGGCGAAGTTCATTTTTGTTGAATAATTCCAGCACTGCTTTTCGTGTACTAAGGCCCACAATATGAGCGGGTTAATAAAAAATTAACTAGGATTTGCAATCATAACACTATTATTTTTTCAATTACAGAGTAAAAGTGCAAACAGCATAAAACAGGGCGTTTGAGGGTGCCATCAATTCACACGTGGTGCCGCTGAGTCGGTACTAGGATCTTGTCAATTAGTTGCCGTGCTCGCAAGACTAACTTTCGTATCGTTCTTTTATTTGCTAAAGGCAAATAATATGTAATAGCAACAGAAAAAAAGAAGAAAGTTACAAAAATTGTGATGTAAATGGGGGCTATATAGGGCCAAGCATGTTAATGTATTGTATTTGCCAGTAGCCATGTCATGAACAGCATGGTGCACGTCTAAGATGCAGGGTTTGCACAGTTGTAGGCAACGCAAGCATGACGGCAAGAAGTCCTCAGAAAACAATTATAGGTCCGCAACACTCGGGAAAGTGTGCCTAGATTTCAGAGTGTTTCGAACTGCTACATCGGGGTTACATGGTTTATGGGCCGAGTTTGCAACAAGATCTGCCAGGAGGTGAAGAAAGCGTTTACTGACTGCAAGCGTGTCGGTATTCTGCCCGCGCTTTCCTCCTCATCACATCGACAATACATCCGCCAGGAGGCGTCCGCCATTAAATTGCAAATACTCACCGTGGTTTGAGTTGTACCGCCCCTTAAGTGAAGGCTCTCCATCCTGGACATTCAAACCTTGCACCTTGCACTCTCGGAAGTTCTCGGCAAAACTCGGTAGAAGTCTATTTCAGAAGAAGAACTGCATGAATCGTTGTTTTCCCCCGCATAATTCTGAACGACAAGAGTGTAATGTCAATTAACATTTCTCACAAACTCATCGAACGTGTAGACGTTTGCAAGCTGCCGCGCTTTGAGAGTTAGTCTGGCCGCCGTGGATGAAAAAGGCTTTATTTGTACGCCTCAGCAATGTATGTATAAGGGTACGTTTCAGCAATGCTTGAATATCAGACGATTTACCCGCACAAGCATCAAAATGGCGGCGCTCAGAAGCCGTACCTGCAAACGTCACTTCTGCCCAGCATATATTGAAGAAATGTTATATTCTCGAGTATAATAATAGTGGAGATTCATTGTATACACACCAAAATATATGTGTCTCTATTCCCATAAATATTTTTTATGCTTTACGAACTTCTAAGATTGACAAAAAACACACCCCTACTTTGTTTACGAAAACAAGCCGTCACTTGCCTCCCAAAAGTTTTCCGTTCGTTCCATTTCGTCAAGCCTTCCGAGCCTCTTGACGTAAAAATTCAGAGGACAATGAAGTGTACAGAAATCACGAAGTTGGGGACTTAGCCAGATCCGGACGCAGTGCAATTCAACACGCAACAGGGTATCAGTTGTCCCACGGGAGTATTAAAAAATCCCCAGCAAATTTCTAGTTAACCAGTCCTTTAGGTAATCAACTGGAGAACTTGCCATAAAATATGTCACGATTCTTCCAAGAAGCGGTGCTATGCTGTGAATTGCTAGTCCTAGTTCGCGGGGACGTGAAATTCAGTTGCGGCTCCCTTCGGCGCTTTTACAAAACAATAAGGGTCTATCGGCTTCAGTAAAGTTTCCATTCCCGTGGGCAAAGAAGAACTCAGGACAAACAAACTTTACAAGCGCTCATATCCAAAGCATAAATGTCACGAGGCTTTTGTAATCCCGTTAACGTTCAGAAATTACGTGGGTCGTCGCTGTGAAAGCAAAACGGAATGTCTCGCGATGTTGGCCATACTATATGTCACGTTCTGTCACTTGTGGAGTAATACGCCATTTGGCAGGTGCAGTCCGACGAGCCGTGCCGGTCGGAGATAGGTTGGAAGTGATGGGAGAGACATCGTTTGCTTCATTTTGTGGGCCAGCGGCTTGGTTACAGCGGAGGAGAAGGGACATTGATTGGAAGGCAGAACAGAAGGATCATGTCCTTGGTATAAATGTAGCGATCGGGAAATCAGTGGCCGGGATGAATGACGCATGCGAGGACCTCTCAAACTCCGCCACAGCCCCTGATTTGAATTCAAGTGGGGATACATTTTATCTTTCTTGATACCAGCATGAACTCGGTAAATGTGATTAAATAAATAAACAGAGATTAGAGTCAGAGGCCTATACGAGGGCGCCCCCTGATGTCCGCGCGCACGTTAAATTTTAATGTTTTGTAACTTGTTTTATTCTTAATTGATATCTTTGCGATAATAGAGTTTTAATTGTTCGAATTGGACCTCCAGCTCTGTCTACAGCGTGACCTTAGTACGAGCGTTGAATCCCCTTAGGGTATTGCCCTATCGCCGCTTTGTAACTATCCGGACCGCCAGCAGTAAAAGTTGTCAATCTCTGAATGAGAGGAACAAAAAACGAATGGCATCACAATTAGTAGGATACGGCGTTTAAGGATACGGTTGTGTACCTGATAAAAGAGGACAGTATGTGTGAATAAAAGTATCCTTTAACAGGCAACACACATACTAAAATGGAATCAAATAATATAAATGTCCCGCAGTGGTATGAAATGGGATATGGACCAAGCGATGGGGAAGACGCAGATAACCTCTACAGGTTGCGGATCATGTTTCCACTCCCTACTCCTGTAGACATATAATATAACAATGCGACACCTACTACCGGACGGTTGAAATGAGGAGGCACAGAGATGACGCAAGATAGATGTGTCGAATATACAATAGAGAGGGAGAATAGACCACAGCAAAGTATAAGACGAAATAGGATCTGTTCAGGTGATACAAAGAGGACCGCCTGGAATGGGTGTGGATTGTAGTAAGGTGGCCCGTTGTACGAGGAGATATGAGAGGAAATGGATTGCGGTAGGCTAGTATAGTGGAGGGTACGCGACATAGTGTAACGAGATTAAACTAAAAATATGGTTGTAGGTGACTTTGGCGCAAGTTGTTGTAAGACGATATGGTATGATATGGGATAAGGTTGAGTCGTCTAAAATTGGAGGGGATGGCACAGGAAGGTATGATCACATGCGGGATAATAGGAGATAGGGTGCGGTAGTCTAGCGTTACAAGGAATGGTATGGGATGGTATAATGCTTGATGAGTCAGAGTAAGCATAGGTTTGGCAGCAAAAGGAGTCGAGATGGCACAGAAGGATATGAGATGAGACAGGATAATTTGAGAAAGGGGAGTTGACTAGGGGCGGACAAGATGATACTGACTGTTATGAGATGAAGCGGCTTGATATTAAATACTCTAAGGTTGGCTGGTATTGATACGCACCGGGTTGTATGAAATGAGATATAATGTTATAAGAGGGCCGGATTTATGGGAAGGGGAGAAGCGCAGAATGGCATGAAATGAGATAATTTATGATATAGGGAGTTGACTAGGAGTGAGGGGGATGGAACGGAATGGTTTGAGATGACACGGGTTTATATAGGGTACGGTGGGATTGAGTGGAGAAAATGACACAGAACGGTAAAGGACGAAATAGGTGGATATCATATGGTATGGGAGTCGGCAGGGCATGGAGGGGATTACACAGCATGATATAAACCGAGAAGGTATAATACGAGATAAAAAAAGCTGAGGGTAAAGGGGATGGCATTAAGTGGTAGGATATTAAACGAGTAAATAAAAGATACAGTCTGGTTGGTTAGCATTGAAGGGGATGGCATCGGATGGTATGAGACGGGACCGCATGACATAAGGTAAGGGGGGGGGGGGGGGATTGGCTAGGAATGAATGGAATGGCATAGGATGGCATGATACGAAATAGAATAGTATGAAATACTGCAGGGGTTGGCAAGGAGTGGAGGCGATGGCACAGGATGGTTTTAGATGAAAGCGGGGCTGACTATACTTCGTGTCAACCCACGCCCAGACGCAGCCAACGCTACAAGCTGATGCTACCAATCAGACATCGTCAAAAGGGAACCATAGTGGTGTTCGTCGTGTTTCTTAACGTGTTCTATCGTCGCTGAACCAGTCATGGACAGAAAAGACCTAGTGACTTGCGTTTTTGACGCTGCTTGATTGGTCTTAGCTCATATACTGTCGGCTGCGTCTGAACATAAGCTGAAACGAAGTATAGTAATGGGGGGAATGGCACGGGGATGGTAGGATATTAGTTAGGGGTCCATAGGGTTAGAAAGGGACGGCACAGTATAGTTAATATGAGACGAAATGGGATAATATAATATAGGTAAGGGTTGGTTGAAAGCGGTTCAATGTGTGTTGTATAATACGAGATAAGTTGGAGCGTAGACTTGATATGTCTCGAAGTAACGCGCTACTTTTTGAACCATTTTTGTTACTGCCAGGTTATGCATTCGTGGCAGTTTTTTTGGAAACTAATCTAAATACAAAATTTGTGCAAATGTTTTTATGTTATTAGTCGCTATCTTTTTATGGACAGTATAAGATCTAGTTCGAAAAAGAGAAGGAGAGGAACTGCACGAACAACTGCCACATGTCTCAGTGAAAGTGCTAGTGAACAAAACCCACCAGCGTGAGCTATTGATCTACACGTAATATTCCAAGTACCTAGAGGCCTAGCTCACAAGTAGACGTAAAGCTGGGCTTCATTGGGTGCGCCTAAAAGTTGTATATACGAAACGTTACGTCTACTGCATTATTCCCCGAACTGCGGAACCACCAACGATTTTAAACACACATCACTAAACACTTATTATTAAAAAGAGCCTTAAGTAAATAAATGCTCAAATAAAAAAATAATAAAACGATCCTTAGAGCGAAAATGACTATACTCCGTCTCACTAAAACCGTGCAGTAGAGCCAAAGCTACCGGGGAGAGAGTGTATTCCGACCTGTTCAAGAGGAGGGAAAGAAGGAACGGGGGAATCCCAGCCCTTCCTTCCCGTTCCTCCTTTCCCTTCTCTTGAACAGGTTGGCATAGTCTCTCTCGTCTGTGGTTTTGGATGTACCCCACGGTTTTAGTGAGACGGAATATAACTTACCGTTGTCTCGATAGACCGATCTTACAGTCAGTTTCATTATGTCACCGCTGCCGCCATGCATCGTGGGAACTGTAGTGTTTCTGCACGCGCACAGATCCCGCTAAGGGTTTGCGCAAGCAGAGCACGAGGCAGCACGAGTTGTCTCGTTAACTGGTGCCTGCCTCCTATGAACTACAGTTATGGCGGCGTCACGCGTGCGTGGAACGCTTTCTGAGGTCAGTCTGTACATTTCTTTCGAGCGTCATCATTGTTGGGTATTGACGGTTATTTCTAGTTACTGGTTTCTTTGAACTACTACTTCTCCAGTGTGAAACGAACTCTGTAAACCGAACGCTCGCGACGCATAAAATACTGGCGTGGCCGTGAATGGCGTCATATGCGAGCTATGTATTAGCGGCGAGATGTTTTGGTGGCGCCCTCCTAGGGTTCCCCCTTGTGACGTCATTACCTTGCAAACAACAAGCTCGATGGTGTTTGTAAATAGCATGGTGGAAGCTTGAAATCATTGCGTTCTCAAAGGAACACTGCCAACACCGTCAAAATTAAATTTCTTTCATTCCTCTTATTTCCGTCGATGATAAATCCTGTTCTGACGTCATAGTCAGCGTTCGGCCAATCGTGGAAGGCCGACCACGGCGACGCTTTCGGTCGCGCACGTCGCCAATTGAACACAAATCGAGGAATAGGGACTTTTGGTAGATCGGACGGCGAGCTCATCCACTTCGAACACGGCCTGAGCGGGCACCAGCAAAATTCGCCATCCGCAAGGAACGACCTACGAAAACGGTCTAAATAAACGTTTTCTATTACTTCTACTGGAAAGGCCCCTACTGTTGACTGTTTATTATTGACTATATTGGTACACAGTCATGTCTCGTTAAGACGGACCCCGTTAACATGAACATCTCGCTATATCAAAAAAGGTTTGTAAAACGAACTATATAAAAAAGCTTAGGACTATAGGAGGAACGCGGATATTTGCTTGGTTATTATGACCGACTTACATTATTAACGATTATTGGGGAAACGCGGATGTTCATGTTCACGAGACATGACTGCATATCGCGCTAAATATCGTCGTATAATTGCGAATATCCTTATTTGACACATTGAGATTGACCGCGATCGGACACGGCAGCGGAAAACAGTTAGCAAAACGGCTGACACAAGCGCGTGGTTAACCGTCACCAGCGCCGGAAGGCACCGGAAGCCCGACCCCGAAGCGGCGTGGTCCGGCGACCTGAGCTGGCGCCCCTTCCGGCTCGCCCTCGGCCGGACCGTCATGAACCGACGGATAACAGCCGAGCGAGGCGTACCTAACGGCTTCGAAACGCGCAAGCACGCGAAAAACAAACAGGGTCGGCGAGCGGAGCGGGAACCTGCCTATTACGGCTTATAACTGGACGTCCGCAAAAAAAAGGTCTTCCTACCTCCCAAAAGACGCTCATCGTTAAAACAGGAAACTGGTTTTTTAACATAACGCGCGTGCGCGCGCGCGCGCGCCCTGTTTTGTGAGCTACAACTTGCTCGTTCCCTCTTTTCTTTATTTTTCTGTCTAAATTACCGAGTCCTCGTAGTCTTGCTGTTCTCCACTCCTTGCTCGGATCTCATCCTTTCTGTTTCTTTCTCTCGGTTGGACGCAACTTTTAACTGCGCCTTCTAGCGAGACGTCGTTGAGAGCGGCGGCTGTGGGCTTCGTGAAGCGGACGGACATGCACGCGCGAAGTGATGGCCGGTGGCATAGTGTGTTTCCGTTTCGGAGCGTTGGCCTTCCTCTTCCCTTCTCCGCCCGCCGCTTATTCCATCCCCAACCCCGTCCCTCCACCCTGTCTCTTCGCGGTATAAATCATAATGGCCCCCACCACCACCACCGTGGGCTGTGGCCGGGTCCGCCGCAGTCGTTGTTTTCCTTTCTGGGCCCCCCTGACGCCTCGCGAGTGCGGGCAGCGCCGCTGGACGCCAACAAAGGCCCCAACAGGTTGCATGGGACGCGCGAACAAAAGCCGATCGGACCGATGCGTCCCTCTCGCTCCCCCTCTCCCTCTCTCCCTCCCTGATCGCGCTCGCTGGCAAAGCTACGGACGTCGGAATAAAGCGATGGGTAAGGTGTGCCTCTTCGCGTGTCTCACCCAGAGCCCGAGGATGAGGTGACCTTAGTGAACCTCCTCCGTTTTTCGGTGTTACTTTGCTTTCTTGCTTGTCTTGCTTCGGAGCCAGCGTAGCTGCTCTTGGGCTAGTTGGCTCGGACGGCTTTCCTCGTTGATTTGTTTGTTTGGTTTATAGTCCAGAGCGTGCGGGCGTCTTGCTCGCGAGAGATCGGCTTTCGATGTCCATCAGATTCGAGATTAAGATCAGCTGGGCTGTTCTTCCTCCGTGAGCACGTTTCTGATTGGACTCGATTGTGGCTTGAGTGGGATTTGAGTGCGGATACCGGAGAGCGATGGAGAGGTTCGCGAAGCCGCCCGCCATCAGACGACGGTGCAATTTTTTTTTTACCTTGCCGATTTAAGATGAAAACTAATACGCAAATACAAAATCCACGGGTCTTTATAGTATAATCGCCGCCACCTGCTCAATCGTTTTTAAGTCTTCGGTTAGCCCAGTAAAGACTGGAACCTCGTCTTCCTGTTCCTGAAGTTCCATCTGCATAAACGACTTCGGGTTGGGTCGCTCCAGCCTTTGTCCACAATGGCAAAGACATCATAAATATCGTCACTTCTGGTGCCCGTTAAAACATCGTTTCGATCTTTCTGCGCCGCTGGAAGGTGCTCACGAAAAATGCGCGATCGTAGCACATTCTTGTTTTGCCTCACCTATATTTTCTCGTGCATTCTAGGTTGAAATGTCTTATTATCTTTTCGTCCCGCACACTAGATTTGGAACCCAATTGACTTAGAATGAGAGAAATAAAAACGCTGTATACCTTATAATGGCAAAATAATTAGCCCAAATTCAAGCTTTCTTTGGACGTCACTGCCCAGCGGAGGACAGCTCGGGACACAGAGGGGCTTCGCAGCGGCGTCCGATCTCTTTGTGACGTATAGGTATAGCGCACTCGTGATCAATCCTTGCTCCGCGTTTCCGGTAGGTGTGACATCTCGGCGGATTGGGCGTTCTGTCAGCTAGGCGTTGGCTAGGCGGTGTTGGTGCATATTGTCGAGTTTATCACACTTGACAGCGACGTTGTTGAGAATTGGGCGTAGGTACCGAGCCCAACCAATCCCGCTTTGACGCACGTTGAGAATTTCAGGCGCCACTTGTGAAATAAGAGTCACGCTCGGCTAAACGTCGAAACAACGCTGCAACGAATTTAACCTCTTGTCTTTGTCGGCCGCCTTTTTATTTATTTATCGTCATTGTTGCAGTTATCCTTGCCGGCTTGTCACGAACGCAACATTTATTTGAATAATTACGCATTTCACTGGATGCAGCACCTGATGAGCAAATCTTGGGTCGGAAAATCGACGGCGGAGGGGAACAACTCAAAGGATTTTATCGGCGATATTTAAAGACGTTTTATCGGCTATTACTAACCATAAATTCGTTCGAGGAGATTTACAAGACCATTACACGAGCAAAGTAGTCAGCGTGATTTTAGCAGTAAAATAGCGAGGTGCCTTTATTTTTTTCTCTCCTTCGGAAATATCTGTTATGTTACTGCGATCCTCCCTGTTCTAGCTGAACATCCGGGATTTCTTAATATATTGACTTATCTTTCTCTCCTTTCTCCTTTCTCCTTCCCTCCCTACCCGCCTCTCTCTTTCTTTCCTTATCTCCCATCCTGTCTGTTCGGCGCCTCTTTTCCTCCATCCCAGAGAGCAACGCAGAAGTGCCGTATTTTCAACGTCACCTACTGCGCAGAACACATATTGCACACGAGCGCCGCGTCAGTGTTCGGCTAGGACTCTTGTCGTCGCTGATTGGACATGGCTCCAAGGTTAACGCTGACGCACTACTCTTGTCCAATCGGTGCCCTCTGCTGGAATCCGGTAACTGACGTAAACAATCCGGCACTTTGCGGCCTTGCTGTCTACATGAGATGTTGCGCCAGCAGGAGCTCTTCCCTTCTCATGACGCCATAAGAATGCTGCGTTCGTACTGAGTGGCGTAGTAATGTCATTTAATTTCCTGGAATTCAAAGGTATATATACCCGTTTTCACTTCAAGAAAAAACAAAGTTTTGCGCATTATTCATACGCTGCGCGAAGTTGTTCTTTCGAGATTTGGCTGTCGGAGGAAAGATCGATGCTTTTGGCGTTTGGAATATGTACTTTTTAATAAGGTAACATACACCTAATCTACAATTCACCTACATATATCTTAATTCCCTACATTGAGGGGGAAATCAGTAATGCTCCGCGAGAAGCCGGATTTTTTTTTACTACGGTTCATAAGGTGAAAACGGGTAAGACTTTCCTCAAGGTTACTAGATTACCTCAGCTGTGTAACTCTCGCTGAGGGAGAGTTCCACAACTGAGCGACTCCAGCTCAGTCCCTTCAGTCCGCATCCCGTCATTTGAAGCGTCATCTAGTTTTTGTTTGAAAACTGTTTCCCGTAGAGTACGGTGAAACGCCATCTACACGCTTTGCTCTGAAACATGCGCAACATAGAATACACTACAGCTATCACAGCAGCCGTTTCCCGAAAAATGGTGGCATGGTGGCGCGTCGAACGGCGGGAGGTTAGCCGAGGGGGGGGGGGGGGGGGGGGGCACGAGCCGCACGAGTCGCCTCATGCACTGCAGCCCGCCTCCTATGAACTAAAGTTACGGCGTCGTCACGGATGCGCTGAACGCTTGGTGAGATCGGTCTATTGTAATAGCAATAAATGCACCGCACTTCGGCATACAAGTTGGGCTTCACCTTAAAACGGCATGTGTTGCACCGAAGCAAACGTCACAGAGTGGATTCGTTTATAAAACGTGGCCACTCTGTGAAACGGCCATGATTAGCGTGCACAACCGTTTCAATGATGTGTAAGCATAATTGAGCGCCGTGCAAGTTACGAACAAGGTGCTTCTCCCTCCCTCTTGCTCTCTCTCTCTCTCGCTCATTTTTTCTTTCTCTCTCTCTCTCTCTTTCTTCCGTTGTGCCATCAGTCCTTTAAGCCGCGGTGACACTGCCATACATCATACAAAAGACAGTCTGCAGACACTGGCGTGTTTGTTCCTTGTGTGACGATCATATTGGTTATACGAAGACTGTCTGCAGCCATGTTCAGGGGATACAAATGTACGAAACTAACATGCTTCCGACATGCTCGGGGCGTGCCATTCATATAATTTTGTCATCGTGCCTGCAGCGAACATCTTGTGTCTTGTATGATGTACGAGTAGGTCGACTGCGGCTTTAGCGCTGTCCTTAGCTTCTGATGCCAAAAATGACGCCGTATCCACTCTTTGCGAATATCCCCGCATTCTCCTCTATAAACCGACCGAAAGCACGACTGTAAAGTGGCCATGATTTTTGTCTGCCTCTGGCCACTTTGTCCCGGTAAGAGTAGAACCAACAACTGACACTACACGCATGACTCGCTACGCCCAGCAACCTTTAATTCTTGGGGATAATTAAAGGTTCTCGGGTGGGCGTGGCGCGTCTACGTGTGGTGTCTGCCGATCGTTCGACTTTTCGTCACGTTTGAAAATCTAGAAAAAAAAAGAACTTGTTTTTGAACAAGCTCACTTAGTTAATATAGCTTCTTATCTAACTTCTGTAAAGACGTCCCGAGAATTATATGTACAGGAGAAGATAAAAGGTTATCTGGCAGCACCTGACGTCATGTGTTGTCGAGTCAGGTGACACCGTAATGTCACGTCATGGGACGGCAGGTCATGTGACCTAAGTCGTGGTGTCAAATGATATCCTGACGCCACGTGAAGTCCATTTTCCCACTAAGTTTAGCGGGACTACGCAAGAGCAGACGAACGGGCGGACAGACAGACGAAATTATGGGATATGTTGCCAATGTACTGTTTTATTTTCTTCTCGAGCTGGGGCATGCGGAAACCGAGTCTTCAAAACGTCGTCTTTACTACGTAAAACATGCAGTGCCAAAGTTCGCGTTCGTGACGTCAACTGTGTTCAACTTCTCCCGCCGATGCTCTCCAATAGAACCATGAAGAAACTTCCGACTAAACTGATTGCAATCCCGAACCTTCGGCAAGCTGTATACTACGATAGTATTTCCCTCTGATGTGCTACGGCCGACCCGGGACTACAAGAGGAAACAATCCGAATGGGACTGGGCGTCATATACGAGCACACACATACCATGGTACTCCAATGCTCCCCAGATGAATCTGTTTACGTTGTAGTCATCAATCACCCACGAGAGAAAATTGCGGAGGACCAGAGAACATTAATGATCCTCCACATAGTAGGCAGAGAGATCTTTCGACACCTAACCATTGGAATACTAAGTTTCATCTGGCAACAAGACGGCAAAGGCACAAAATGGACCACACAGACAGTCATACAACTCAACAAGATCTTCCTAATGATAGCACGCATCACACGTTGCAAACGAGGATTGAAGGAACATGAGCTCAAGAAAATAGTGGAGGCGACGGCATACCCCAGGGTCATGCACGCAAATCTATACACACAGCTAACTCAAGTGCCAAGAAGGAAAATCAAAGTTGTGCAGAGAAAATGCCGCAGATTAGATCTGGGAACACCCGAGTACGCATCAACCGAACTGGTGAATGCCACAGCAGTCCGAAACACCCTAGAAGAAAAATCCGACGCCCAACAAGAGGCGCAGAAACGCTGACTAACCACATCCCAACAGGGGCGAAAGCTTCTCGGCAGTCTGGGATACGCAACCGAACAGGCTCTCAGGGACCCCACGGGCCACTGCACTGCCTACCCTGGGGATTCATGGCGCAAATTACAGTGCTCCCCGTCCCCAAGCACATGCACCCGACAGAAAATTCTGAAAGAAGAAAACGCAGAGCAACACACCTAAAAGACCCTGGCCACGACGTCTACTGCAAGGACGCCAGCTTCCCGTCCGGAAATGCCACTACCCCATTGGTCGGACCTTAACGCCACGTGGTGACGTGTCAAGCCAACGTCCCGTCAGCAATGGCAGCCGAAACCCAGACGATCGCCGAGGCCGCAATACTGTACTCACATAAAACACATGGTATTACAATCAAAACGGACAGCCAGAACGGACGCCGTTCAGGGCGTACGCCACGAACCACCTACTCGAACACATCCTAGTACTCTTGACCCAACACACGATAAATCACCCCAACCTGAAAATCTACCTCGAGTGGATACCGGGTCACCAGGAAATTGAAGGGAACGAAAGAGTGCAAGCCTTGGCTTAAGATAGCGGGAAACCGAGCAACCCGATCAACTGGCCGGAGACCACTCAATCCTAGAGAGGGCGGAACACAAAACACAACGAAGAGCCCTCCTAAGAAAAAATAAATTAGAGAGGAGCAACGCAAATTCCTTACCCCACCACACAGCGCGTCACGCATACAAGCCACGTACCTACATATGACGAGCACGAAAAAAATAGCTTCCATGCGACATAACGTTACACTACATAGACAATCTCCATAGACAACGCAAATACCAAGTATGTGGAACACAGCCTCCGGAGAAGAGGCACACGTACTGGGAATGCCCGAGAGCACAAAACTCGCCAGATATCCTCAAACAGTTACAGCTATACTACCCGACGTCACCCACGCATGGGAAAGCTGGGCCGCGCCAAGGTACGACTTACGGACCTTCTATATGGACGCAACTTCAAAATCATGTTAAGTCCATCCTCGGCTTAGCACTAACGGCAGCAACAGTGACGCGGAGGAAAACGGGCATTCATTTTACTCGGACGGCGACTAGTATTTAATGGTGGCAAATAAGTCACAAAACTATGAGATGCTGCAAATATAGTCATTTCATTCATTCATTCATTATTCATTTACTCAACATCTCCCGTTCTCATTTATGGCCTAATCCGGAATGGGACTTTAAAACACCTCACCGCTTTTGTGAAGCATAACTGAACATCCACTGTGAAACACGGTTTTATGTACGGTCAATATGACACTAATGTGTAGCACGTGAGTGACGCGGCTCATGCGTTCCCGTTTCACGTAATGTAACATGAGCCCATGTTACGTGTTGCATGTAACATCAGCAGACGTTCACGTCTCCTCCCTAACTTCGCTTCATTGATTCTCAAGTGAAAAACAAAGTCGACACAAGCTATTGCGTAGGGCATCCTCGTTCGACGTCTCTGGGCACTATAAAATACAATTTACATACTCAGGTAAAAGCACGCCAAAGAGCGCAATAGTAAAGCTGACGGACGCGAGTCAACATTAACCACGAATCACAGATGAGGAGCAAGGCAGCGATGTATACATAGGTCCGTGCTTTGAAGTTTGGTTCGCCAGGTAGAGGTATCCAGTACGTCATTTGCGTAATTTTGTAGGTATTCTACGGTCGCACTCATTAGCCCACGTCTGAATCTCGAGCCCCTGAGCGCCTCTCCGAATAGTGACACATCGCGAGTATCCCATCCCATCGTGGGAGGCCGCAGGTGCTGCCGAATTCTGGTTCCACTTTAGTGATCAGCAGCAACCACCACTGGCGACCAACCTCATGCAGATACAGCATTCATGCGAAGGCATCTTTGGCAGGCTTAGGGTCTCTTGTGCTTATGAGAGATTGGAAGCCTCCTGAAGGTACTATCGCGTATATGGTGCACGTGCTTGTAGTTGATCGCACAAGCGGACTAGCGCATAAATGAAGGTGGATGCTCTTTGACGTCATGTCGGTGTATGGACAGCCCTTCGGGTTCTCGCGACGAAAGTTTGTCGAGGTTTTCCTGCTGCCATTACTTCGTCTCTGTAAGTTATAAACCGTGAATAGGGAGCAGCAACCATGAGCACATCTGGATGAACCAGGAAGTCATGGCTCGCACGTGACTCTATTCAGGGATGATGGTGGTTATTCCTGTACTTACATTCCTGCGTCATTGAACAAATGCACAGCCTGCACTCTTCGTCTTCTGCATTACTAACGGTGGTTTGAATTTATCCTGAAACAAAAACATGTTGCTCTAATTGGAATGAAAAATCAAAAATAAAAAGAAATTAAGAAAACAAAAAGAGAGCTTAGAGCGATATATAAATAAAATCAGCGAGAAAATAGAGCATTGCGTAGCTTTGGACAGGTCCACAGGGGTGGGACGGATAAAAACGAGCGCGCTTGTTTATCTTGTCTCTGTGTACAGGCCAGGAGGAGTCGGTAAGATATAGCAACTTTTTGAGGGGTTAGGTGTGCCGGTGTCCCATAGCGCTATTTCGGGAACCCGCTCGCAAAATCACATCCCACCCGCGCAACGGGGAGCGCCGCTGGAGAAAAAACCATCTCAAGGAGAAAAACAAAAAATACTGCCGAAGACTTTTATTTTGTGGCAAGCGGCGACAAAAAAAGAAGAAAAAAAAAAAAAGTTCGAAAGCAAATGTCAAGCAAAAATAAGTGTATATAGAAAGCAAACGGCGAAGCGAGAACTATCGCCATACGCTGGCTGCTGCCATAACCGCATCGAGTACACGAGGAGGTCTGTCACGATCGAGGATCAAGAAACCTTTGTTTCCTTTTTTTTATCATTATTACTATTGCCTCATAAATGTTTATTTCCATAGGCGAGGGGAGAAATCTAGAGAGAAGCCAACGAGGGGGGATCTGCTGCGCGCCACCAGCGTGCCACCGCTACCACAGGTGGCGCATCGTCGCACAACGCCAACTACAAAAGAGAAATAATACAACTCGGCAGAGAAGGAGAGCGGCATCTCTCTCGTTCTCTCCTTGCGTCTCCTTCTTCCCTGCCTTCCCCCACATCGCTGGCCTCTCGGGCTACGAAGGGAAGGAAGCAATTTGTTGTTTTTCTTCTTTCAGTCTCTTTCCTCTTTCCTTCTTCTCCTCCCATCCCCCCCGAGCCTCCCCCCTTTTTTTGATGGCGCTCGCCGGCGAGTTTGAGGAGTCGCTCGGCTCCGGAAGGCCGCTCGGCAGCGCGGAGCAGCGTGTAGCAACGCCGGCCGAGCGCGGACACAGCGCGCGAGCATGCAACGTCGCGCTGGTACGAGACCACTGCTTCAGCGCAGCAACACCGACAGACTCCGGCGGGCGATGCACGACTGGTGTCGGACGTCAGCTTCCCTTCCTCTCCATCCAACCCCTCCTGGCGGTCAATTCACGAAACTAGACACGTGCTCTTTTTGCAGCGAGCTTCACTCGTGCGAATCACCGGCTTCATTTATATTTTTTTCTTCTTGCCGTCTGCAACAGCGCGCTGCCATAAATGTCGGCTACATCGTAGAACGCGCCACGGAAAGCGGACGGAGCGGTTAACGAGACTAAGAAAAAAGAAAGAAAGAAGAAACAACGTTGAAGAGCTTCCACGATTTCACGTCAGCGGTGCTGCGTTTCGTGACCGATCGTACGCCAGTGCGGGAAAAGATGCTGCCGTCGTCTGCTTCTCTGCTCTCTTGTCGTCTGCTACTCTGCTCTTTCATCGTCTGCTGCGCGAGCATCTTCTACTGGCAATCGACATTCGACTTTGGCGTCGTTATGGTGGGCGTTGAAGTGCAATGTGAAAGTGGAAGTGCCTTTGGAACAAACGGAAAGTGATAACAGCAATGAACAGGTAGTCTGCTCGGAACTTGGAATGTGCATCGACGTTGTGTGTGCGTGTGTGTGTTTTGTTTTGCTTCCTCTTGGTTTCGGAACGTGCAAGCACTGTGGTGGCTCTTCCTTGGCGGGATTAGTGGTGCGCAACACGTGTTGATCGTGAAGTGCAGCAAACGTGATTGCTTCCCCTTCGGATTTTATACGTCGGCAATCGCGGCGATCTGGTCAAAAAGTGATGGAGTGTTTCCTGAATGGACAAGGAGCTTGCCGAGCTTTGGATACCCGCCTGACTTCAACGGCGAAAGCAGGTGAGTGATTCGTTTATTCGTGTGTTTCAAAAATATTTCTTTCGGTCTTTCTTTTTCTTTTCTTTCTTTACGTTTTGGAGAAAATACAAAGAATAGCAGAACGACAGGTTATATCTTTCAGCCTCCTTTTGACTGTACTTTGACCGCGTATGAACACGATTGACGTGACTTCAGTTTCGATTATGTTTAAGCGATTTACGCGAGCGATTACGCTCTCTTGTGCAACCCTGGGTGGCCTTATAGGATGGAACCTCTAAGGACAGTGGCACCGAAGAATATTTTGTTGTGTGCCTTTTGACAAACATGCCCCATTTTTGAACTGTCAATTGCTTATACAAAAACAAATTGCTGAACAAGTACTTAAAGAGAAAATACACAGGGAGTCCCCGAGAAAAGTGAACCGGATTTTTCGGTCCAGGTAATGAAACTACGCATCGCAGAAAGCTCAAACTCCGTGAGGATGGGACGCTAGCGCTTGCAATTTGATAGGAGGCGAAAGTAAGACGGACGTTGGCTAATAAAAGAGCTTCTCCTTTCTATATTACCTTTTGATCCAGGTAACGCCATATTATCAAACTTACGCATTTTATCCCAACCGCTGGCGTCCTATTCTCACAGACTTTGAGTTTTCTGCGATGCATAGTTTACTTACCCGGGCCGAAGAACACGGTTTTCTTTTCTCGGGAACCCCCTACATATACAAAGACATCTATAATGTGCGCTTCACTTTTTTATGGATATTTATTTGAAGTTCTCCGAGGATTGTAATTAATGTATTTGCCAGACGTAGAAGCACTGTTCACGTTTTTGATGTTCTAAGCTCAGTCCGTCTGCTAAGCTATGCACAGTGCTGCCAAAATATGCTTTTAATATTTCTAAAGTAAACTTTCTGAGGTACGCTTTTTTTTACACAATTATCATGCTTTTAGAGCACTGCATCATTTTCACAATAATCACTGAATTTTGTGTTGTGGCAGAGTATTAAAAAAAATAGCCCGTTTTTTAGCACCTTTTCTGGCTAGTTGGTAACGCTTGAGTGTCAAAAACTGTTCACAAGGTTCCTGTTTGGGGGATTTGCTGCTAAGTATAAGGAACATGAAAAACGTGTTTAAGATTCTTGTTCTGTATCCTCAATATGGACAATTCCCTTTTACATAAAATGATTGCCATCAAGTTTGAAGACTGAAAAATTCTTTGATACAGGAACCAAATTTTAGAGGGATGGGTCACTAAATGATATGGACTCGTTTACTCATGCACTTCATCGCAAGACGACTATGTGCTTCGACGATATTATTGAAACACTTTCAAACTTGCCGTCCTGTTTTGACACCATACCGTCTTTATCAGTCTTATGAGTCAAGGCAGTGTAGAGTACTCTTATGTAATAACTGGTAAAAAAAGAATAGCTGGGTAGTTGCCGAGTGCTTTAGCGCACCGCAGCTCGGAGCACGCGGAGCGAACGCTCGCGCTGCAGAACCCAGGGATCCTGGTCTAAATCCCTACCCCTTCCCGCTTCGATCTGGATGAGCGTCGTACCGGCGTGCGGTCGTGTATCACTACTGCGTGATGCACGTTAAAAAACCTATGCTAGAAGTTGTACTGTACTAGATAAATTTCTCATCTACAGTGTAAAACAATGTCAAAGCCACCTCAAAGGCAGACCGACCTTATTTTTTTAATCAACACGAATGTCAAATTTTGTTTGATTTTGGGCAGCTTTGGGCGATCTAAGGCAGAATCAGGCGGAGATTGGCCAGCTGGTTAGTATTCTTAAAATTTTCAAAGCCTCGATTTATGGCGATCTGAAGTCTCTAATGAACTCCGTTGCCTTAGATATGGGCTGCTGCGAAGACCAAACGCGTGACGTAATATCTTTGGTACACTCTAAAAAAGCCCACGCATCTGCTATCCCGCACAAAACTCGGAGAGCCAATCACCGCAACTTACGGAGGCAGCTCAGCGAATGACGATTCCGAAACATGTTTAGACCAAAAAACGCGTTCTGGGTTGTGACATTGAGCAATACAAAAGTCACGCTTGCATTGCCTAATGGCACGACCCGGACTGCGTTCTTTTTTATTTTTTTTTAAACAATGTTTTGGCATCGTTATTTGCTGAGCTGCCTCCGTAAGTTGTGGTGATTGGCTCTCCAAGTGTTGTGCGGGAAAGTAGACGCATGGGCTTTTTTAAAGTGTAAGTGCCACCACTACACAAAAGTGCCTAAAACCGAAGCGCGATCAAGATCAAGTATACAATAGCATTCGCTGCCTGCGGTCTATGTAAAAGGGGCCATGCAACGATATTGGGTTGGAATGTTTCTCACTCTACACAACGGTCCTGTTACTTCAGTGATTCGGGTGTACTCTCACGCAACGCCGCTAAACGAACAGTTTATTTTTTTATTTTTTTGACACGGTTTAAATTTAGTGGAAGAGGCGTTTTTTTTTTTTTTTTTTTTTAGTCTTTCACAAGTCCTTTATAAAATTTGACGACGTAGTCGCGGGAATTGACTCCATGGTAACGATATTTAAATTCGGCTCGTAGACATGAGCACTGCGTACAATTTCCTTTTCTATCACCTGTTATCCCCTCCCCCCCCCCCCCCCTCCCCCCCTTCTCCAATCTAACGATAACCTTTCGGCCTCTGGCTGTAACTCTAACGTTGGTCTTTTTCCTCTTTTGCAAGACTTCTCTCTCACTCTCTCTCTCGAGCACAGCGTGATCTATCGGTTTGGGGTCGTCACAATCAACGCCTCGACCAGCATTCGGGTAGTGGTTCGTGTCCAAACGCTGCGATGACAGTAGTAGTCAAAACCTTAAAGGGGTGGTGCAACGATTTTTGTACTTTCAGTGAATACCGCTTGAAATTATTCCTTGTCGTTTATCATTTAAAATGTGGGGAAACAATCCAAGCACATCGTGCTTAAATTACGACCGTTTAAAGTAAAGTGCAAGTTCCAAAGTAAAGTATAAATTTAGAAAACTTGTACTTTACTTGAAGTACATTCGTTGAGTTTTTACCTGCACTTTACTTAAAGTATTTATTTATGGTAGTTTCCGAGGAAAGTAAAACTCCCGGCTTCAAACCGAATTCCCCAAATTTTGGTATTGTTAAATGTGCATCACTAAATTATGCTTTGTAAACTCTGAAGCAATGCTGGGGGAGGGGGAAAGAAAGGGGGGGGGGGTAGGGGGTATTCTACTTTTATTAGAAACACGCTCAGACGACGCATCGCTCCGCTTGTACTGGGGGCGGCTTTCCCACGGCATTTCGGACTCGGAACTTCTCGCTCGGCGATGAGGTTAAAAATATTAGGAGAGGACACTCCTCCACGAGAAAATTGCTTAAGGGTCTGGCGTCATGCTGTCTCCACCAAGAAAGGTTGTGCTATAAAGAAATACTGGTACCTTACTTTGAAGGCACATTGTATTTATAGCACTTTACTGCGAGTACATCGCGCCCGGTGTACTTACTACTTTACTCAAAGTACATAACCTCTCATTACTTTGAACTTCAAGTACTTTCAAGGTGTACTTTTGCCAACGCCGATATTGCTTTATAAAACAAGCGTTAGTTCCTTTCTCTACGCTGTTGGCGACGTGAGCGATCGAAAGCGTCGCTGTGGTCGGCCCACCACAATTGGCCGAATGCTGACTATGACGTCAGCAAAGGATGTCTCATCGACGGAAATAATAGGAATGTTAAAACTTCAATTTTGACAGTTTTGGCAGTGTTGCTTTGAGAGCACTATGATTTCAGGCTTCCCCCATGCCCCTTACGAACACCATCGAACTTGTTTTTCACCAGGTAAAGACATCACGAAAGGCAACCGAACGAGAGCGCACCGAAACATCTCGCCGCTAAACAGTTTCTTCGAAACTCCACCAAGCAACACTGGCTGTCGCTATTTCTTGGACACGAAGCGCCTGATCAGATCCAAGTTGTCACCGAATACTGACGCATCGCTTGTCCTCCCTACGAGCTCAGCCGATTTCACGCCGAACGCTGACACAGTCGTTCTCGCCAAGGGATGATCAGAGTGCGTGCCAAAACAATGGCGTACTCCGACAATACCGAAGCAGTGTCTATACTCTGTTTCACCTCATGATGTCCCGCAGGAAAGGCTACAAGCGCAAGCTCCTTGCTCTGGAGGACATCTTGGTGGTACAAGCCCTCGTGACTTAAGAGCAGCTACCAACGCTATGAGCTCGAGCTTCTAGCCTTCGTTGCGGTACAACATAAGGTGAAACGAAGCATAGATAACGCGCACGTGCGAAAAAAAAAAGAAAAAAAAATTGGGAAAAACAAGCAGTGTTCACCTCCTCAACTCGCAGCAAGAACAAGCGACGTACCACGTGATCTGGAACCGATTATATGCCGCCAATGTTTATCGCGCATAGCCACGCGCTGGGGCTGGCCAAATACAGGGCACGCGCCGAGTTCCACGCATTGTTGAAGTTGGGCTGCTCCCGCCATTGCAGCGATTGGTCACGAGTTACTGTACCCGAATGCTTGTCGCGGCACCGATTTTCACGAGCCCAAATCGAATGCTCACGCAGAGCTCGTCTTTACTGCATGAGCCACATTTAAATGTCGTCACGTCGCTTTTATCGCTTGTATTTTTGAAGCTATACGGAGCAACAAGCTGGTTTCTCGGTCAATGGCGTTCCGTGCGAGTTTACTAGGGTCACAAAAGTTCCAGTAAACTCGTGTAAAGTGGGAAAAAAAGCCCCTTTAACAATCTCTGGAACTCAGCACGCGTCCTCTGCATTGCCGACGCTAGCGCGTGGCTATGGAACATTTTCGAAATATCATCGACACCAGATCACATGGTCACTTGTTCTGGGGGCAACTGGAGGGGTGAATGCAGCTCGTTTTTCTCGTTTTTATTTTTAAATCGCCATTACGTGGAGAAAAAAAAAATGCGAACGCATGTTCCGTAGGTAGCACCTTATAAACGCCAAAGAGGAATTTTAAGCTGTATTCACTGAAACTGCAAAGAGTCATAACTATAGACAGTTTGATCATTTCCGATCGTCTCTGTTACAGCGGCTAGATGTAGGGCATTTTTTGGTGAAAACTGAGTGGTTTCATTGGTATCAAACAGGTGTGTCGGGGTGGGTATTTTCATTTGATTTAAAATATACATTTACAGGGTGTCACAACTGAAAATTTACACGGTCTTTCTGACCGCAAAAATAAACGAGGCATCGCCGAACGCTCATTCTCCGCCCAAAGGTACAGCTAGAGGTCACAACCAGATGCCAAAGTTTCATCTCGATCCGATAACTTAATCAAAAGTTTTAAGTGATTTTCTGAAAATGTCAATGGGAAAATGGAGCCCATTTTTGCCTGTTTTCGGTTTCTGGTGCCATAGAGCCCCATGTGTTTGAAAACTCTGTCGGCCGCCATTTTCCCATTGAAATTTTCAGAAAATCACTTATAACTTTTGAGTAAAATATCGGATCGGGCTGAAACTTTGGCATCTGGTTGTGACCTCTAGCTCTACCTTTGGGCGGTGAATGAGCGTTCGGCGATGCCTAGTTTATTTTTGCGGTAAAAAAGACCGTGTAAATTTTTTTTGTGACACTCTGTATATGGAGTATCAACTCTTTCGTAACAAACTACACCTTCCTCATTTTTTATTTAATTTATTTTCTTCCTCGAAAAAATTCTTACATTCTGCAAGGAGAAAGCTACTTTTTGGCTGCTTGATTTTTGTACCCCGTTCTGTCGATTGTTACGAATAAGTAAGAATTAAAAAAACGCGAAATAATTTTTGTTTATGAATGTATAATGTGGGACTTATTTTTTTGGTTTAAATGAAACATTGTGATATAAGTCACGCAATAAATTAAAATTAAAATTTTAAACTCGTACTTTTGATGCTTTTGGCAGTTGGAGCAAAAGCTTAGGATTGATTGCAAATATTGCTTACAAAATACTGTACACCTGTAGTCCTCTACAAAGGCTATCGACTGGTAAGACTTTAATTTATTTTGCAAGTAATTACATACATTTTTACATTTCTTCAAAAATTAAATTTAGCCCTATTTTGAACCCTTTTTTTTAAATTCCATTTTTTTTTCTAGTTTCTTTTTAAATATTATTCCAGATTTTGTCATACATCTTTTTAAATAATCAAAGTTCCCCCCCCTTTTCTTTTTTTTTTTGCTGCATTTTTTGTGCAAGTGACCAAACACACATCCACGGACCCGGATCGACAAAATAGTAGTTTTGCAAGCAGGCTTTTGTGCAAGGCTTTTTAGGCTCACAAAACTAAGGGAAATGGCCTTGCAAGTATTTGGGAGGTGACGAGGTGAAGGGAGATGACGGTGGAGGGGATAGGGGAGAGGACCGTGTTCTGTAAACGTGCCACCATTAGAAAAAGAAAAGGAAGATAGAGAGAGAGAGAGGTGTTTTTCTTGACCTTTCCACCGTTCTAGCACAAATGGCTGCTACGCGTGTTTTTTTTTTTTTTTTTTTTAGTTAGGACACTTGAATCGGGGTGTGTATTGTTGTTTATTTCAGTACAGAGAATATGTTATTTTTGTATGTCTAGTCTTATTTATGTTATTCTGCTTGTCGTGTTCTTTTTCTCCCGAACAGTGTATTACTGGATCCAAACGGCTTTTAAAAATCAGAAGACGAGATATACCATTCTGGTGTTGTAACTAGCAATCCAGTCCCCTGCTTCAATTTTTCTTTACTTTGCAGTGGAAGTTGCACGTGTCCGGATTCCTCAATGTCTGACGTTCACCGATTAGGTGTAGTCTCTTACGATGGTCGACATAAAAAGATGAAATATTGGAATGGAAGTTTTTGCTCTGTGAAGCACCTCAACGCGAATCCAATGAGGTCAGCGGTGACAAAGGCTCATCGCTATCAGCTCTTGTTTTGTTATCTCTTCTCCTTCAATATTTGATAAAATAAAATAGGAGGAGATTTTGGTCCCTCTAGATTGCAGCTGGCTACTTTATTATAATCTACAAACAAAAAAAGATTTATAAAATTATTATCAAAAAATATTTTTAACAAATACTAACAGAACCAATCCTAAACTTTGAAATTCCTCTACAAAATAAAGGCTTAGTTTTACAACCTAAATGAGGGCCACACACACGCGCGCGCGCACGCGCTCGCGCATGAACAGCAAAAGAGTTTAGCGTCGCTGATTGTCTTTCGGCGAATAAATGTCACCTTTGTAAGTTTTCAGCAGTTAATTTTTTTTTTCTTAACGCATTGGCACATGCACAGTGTCAGTAGACACATAAATGTTGGCGAAGCTCAATGACACACCAAAGCATAAACTAGTAGCTATTTAAAATACCACTGTCATCCACGAATTTTTTTATTGCCAGGAGAGCCCGTTGTTGTGATATTTCCTTCGGTGATGGTTCCAGCAACTTACTAAAGGTGAAATGTATTTTATCAATATTATCTTCGAGCCTAACTTTCAGTTGCAACCGATTTCGTTCAAATCTGCGGTCTGTAAGTGTATGGTCCACTGTTTCCACCTCACAACCGCAGTCGCACTTGGGGTCGTCAATTTCATTGATTCTATAACTAAATTTTCAAAGCAACATTCGGTCGCAGTCGTTGAAGAAGTGTTTCAATTTTTCTTAAGAGATTACCTGGGATCCCTAATCGCAAGTCTGGATCCAAACGGAAAAAATTGGACTGCCGTCCTTCTTTATTAAACCATATATCGGTTGCCGTTTGCTTAGAATAATGTTCAATTAAAGTTTTGATGTTCGCCCTAAAAAAATAAATCTTTCCGTTCTTTTTCTTAGTGCATGTGCATTTGTGGCTTGTTTGTCCGCTTCCACATTTCCGGGAATTCCACTATGTCCTGGAATCCATTGGACATTTAATCAGGGGTCATGTCGTATTGTTCGATCGGTCAAGCCAGCTAGTTGATAAGCCAGTGTAAATGTTGGACTTTTGGGCTTATTTATAAAAGAAGCCCTAGAGCTGCTTTATAATCTGAGAAAATGATCCATCTATTCTTAGCAGGGGTTTCCCCAGGAATTTAAATTAGGGGGGGGGGTGCTTTAAAAATAGAGGAGTCATTGAGAATTAAGGGGGTGGCTTTGGAAAACCAAGAAGGGCTCACTCCCTCGTAGGAGGGTTGTACAGAAATCACTGATTTTAGGCTCAACGTCTTGTATATGCTTGACCGAGGCAACAATCGCGCAAATTTCAGCCACGGTTGATGATGTCCGGTGTGACAGGCGAAAAATACTTCTTAACTCGCATTTATGGTATTACAAAAGCCAAAGTGGAACTCTCATCTAATGTAGAGCAATCAGTGTATAAGGTATGTAACCATCGGCAAGTCATGTGGATGTAAAAGTGAAAACTCATCTTAGAACGAGTATAGACAAACAAAGAGAGATATTAATACAGCGCACGTAGGCACATACAGTTTGCTCCGAGTTCATCTTCATCCATTATGAACGGAGTGAATGAAACGTTATAATTCCCGATTCAGTCTTCGTAATGGCTTTCGGGACCATCAAACACGTTTGCCAAATAGACCTCATTAGGTATATTTTGACTACGACCTTTCTCGTTGCAATCGTTAATAATTTTCAAGGCACATTTCACGTTAGGCCTTTGATTTAAAAATTCAAGGTCGTCCACTCAGTGGGCAAGTACGATACCACGTCTTTAGTAAATTACTTTTTTGGTGTTGGTATACTGTCCTTGCAGAGCAATACCTCGACGCTAATCTTGTGCCAAAGTGAATCTGTAGGTTGTCCACCTTCACAGCACGAATTTCGATGTTTCGGGAATTAGTTTTTCCGCATCAGTTATCGTAACGCTGACATGTGTAAGTATAGGACGCTGGCATCCGATAGCACACTGCCTTGACAACTACTTGACGCATAATGATCAACCACTTTCCACTTAAGAAGCAGAATAAATAAGCTAGGAAGTTTCAGTTCCTTGAATTGATCTGATAGACAGTAGTTAATATATTTTAAAATAATTAATCTGAATAACTTCTCTAGTTTTCCTAGCTTTCTGTTTATCTTTGACTGTCTAAATAGTGTGCTTTTCGCCAACGGAAATCTCCGTGAAGTAGTGTCTAGTCCGCCGCCAGTAATTTCTTCCTCGAAGTCAGTGAGCACATACTACTCGGAAGCAGCACTGAGACGAATTTGGGCTCAACTCGCTGGCACAGGGCGCAGAAGGTTTTCCACCCAGGCGTGCAAAGCAATTCTGGCAGGGTATGTCAGTATTCCTTATAGCAGCAGCGCTGTCAGGGGACTGTAATGACCTCAGAAGATCTACATTCAGGTGGCTCTGGGAACGAAAACGTCCGCTTTAATATATTTCTTCTTATGTTGGCCATTCAAGGAGGCTCGGCGAAAGCTGTGAACGTTGGACATTGATAGAACTGGAGACAAGCAATTTCTAATACAACGTCATCTGGTGACTGGGATTCTAGCCACAACTCCAGGAGGACCACTTGTAGATTTCGTCTTGTTTTCTTTAAACGTCGTTAGGGTCCGGTTGGTGCACTCTTCAGGGGGAAAGAGCAAGAGATACAAAAATATTATATATACTAATTTTAGATAAACATCATTATGCACACCCACTGAAGTGTCCTAATTTAAAATAAACGGAAGCAGATGAAAACTCGCTCGCTTGAGCATGGGACAAAAACCATGCAGGCTAGCCACGGTGTGGCCCGCGCGTCCCATATATAGGCGTGCGAGACACTAGCACAAACCACTTTCTGTGTGTTCTTTCTAGTAGCTTTTTCATTGTGCACCGTAGATCTTAGCCGAGGCGGGAGCAAAAGCAAATTGTTGTGTGTATGTTTATACAGCCGGAAGTTAGTCTGCCTCAGTGGGCGTCTAGTGTCTCAGCAAGTGAACAAGCGCTCCGCACGGCACTTGCATGGCTCTTACGCGATGCATGGCATCAACGACGTGAGCGGTCCAATTCCATGGCGTCACATCGCTCCCGCCGGCACATTCCGCCGGAGTCCAATTGTGCTACGCAGCTCAGTGTCTGTAGTACCGAGTGCCACCTCATCGACCCAGGTTTGAGCCCGCTGGGGCTCAAACCGGGGTCTCATCGGAAAACGACACAAAATCTCATTCTTCCACTCGCTTCTTCTCAGCGAGTCCCCGTTTTAAAGGAACCATGAAATGATTTTGAAAACTCATTCCTCCGTAGCTTTCCTCCCCAACTCAAAAGCAAAATGAGAAATCACGTGGCCATGATCTGCTTGGGCGCCTGATGCCATGACTCCAAGCTTTCACCGAGCTTTTCAAGCTCACCATATGAACTTGTCGTTCGCAAGTGAGGATAAGTCCCGTCACGGGCACTCATTGGACACGAGCGCGAACCCAAATATTGTTCGACGGATTGATTGTTGACGAGCGCATACGTCCGAGTGACGCGCTGCTCGTGCTTAATGTGTGAGCTGGGGCCTACTGACGTGCTTTGGGTGTCGCGGATGCATCACAGTGAAAAGGTGGTCAGCTTTCGAAGAACAGGAGGTACGAAATAGCCCGCTATATTTTCAAATTTTCTTACCGAAAAAAAGAAGGATTTTGACTTTCTACCTGTTTTCTTTGGCCCACTAAACGATATGCGATTATTAAAACACCAATCTACAATCGTTTATCCCAGCCCAAAATTCGTGTAGTTCCATTGACTTCAAAATGAACACGTTTCCGAGCAGTAATTGGAATGTAACGTATCTTTTGTGATTGTTTTACACTTAAAAACCGAACCGCGGCACGACCTTAATCACAATAGCGTTCGTCGGAATAAGGCGATTAAACTATATACTTAATATTAGGGAATTTACCACTTCCTGGAATAAACCGTAATTAGAACTAAACAGAACTAACAGATAATTGTTTAAAACTTAATAAAAAAAATCTAAGGACACTTAAGGACTTGTTATGAGTTGTGAATGCGAAAGCATGAATGTCGTTCTTCAGCTGCCTTGGTTCGTCTGCGGCTTACTGGCGTGGACGGCCACGTTTCGCTACTGCCAAGCTAGCGACCGACGGCCGAGCGCGCGCTCTCGTCAAGTGGCCGCGCCGCGCTGAGCTCGGCCGTGCAGCCTTTCTGGAGTTTGCCCGTGCGGGCTTTGCGGCCAGGCGGCCCGCAGCTCTTACCGGCTTCCGGGCCGCTGCGTGCTCTGCGCCGCAAGGGAGAGGGCGTCTCTGGTGGCGTTCCTTGGAACTGCGCCGCGCGAGAGCCAATGGGAGCCTCGTTCCTTGAAACTATGACACGTTCCAGTCAATGGGAGCCGATCGCTGCTATAGACGACAGGCTTCGCTCCACGGGGACAGGGGAAGGTGCCGTTTGGCGCGGCTTAATTCAAAAGCTGGTGACATCGGTTCGCTCCATGGGAGAGTTCATTCTTTTGCATTAAAAAAGGTATTTTAATTTGAGTTTGCCGCCCTCTGGCCTTATCCACTCTGAGAGGGTCTCGGGGCGATGCCGAGCAGGAATGTCAGATATTATGGCCCGTCGTGTTCGTGTACTGGACATCTCCAAAGGGGATGCTCCATGGTGGCTAACTCTTCGGTACCGAATCGAGTGCAGTACGGCTCTAAAATTAATGAGCCTGATTGACCGGGATTAAAATGCAGCTGATGCAGCAGACAAAGTAGTGAGTACTAGAGCCCTGCAAATCGCTAGGTGTGGGTGTTACTTCATTTTTGTTCAAAGAGGTGCTTGTTCTTTTGAAATGGTTTTGTTGATGATTTTGTGGACGCTCAATTTTAACGAGGGAATCACCCGAATGAGAATTGTATATATGGTAATTTTATTTCTGTGCGGCTTAAATGTTTTTTCTCTTGTATTTTTTCAAAGAAAAACGTTTCTGAGACAGCTGGAAAGGGCTAACAGCATTGTAAATAAATAAAGATACCACCCCCCCTTCCTCCCCTCTCCCGCCAAGCCTGATTATTAACCTATTCCCGCAAGAAATTAATGCAGAAGGGCCAAGAAGCATGATATCCTCACTAGACATTATCATCGTATTATGAACTGATGATGACGTGTCTGGTTCACTTAAAGGCATGGAGGGCCTTAGAGCGATAAACTGGCAGCTGAAAGTGATCCCCAATTGGCTGCCGCCATGTTGCACATTTTGATCACTAAACACGTGACTGTACCAAATCCTGAGGCTTTTACGCAAAACTGAGCTCAGATTTGTATTGCAATCGCTGTAAAAAGCGCGATAAACTTTTCTCTTTTTTTTTTTTTTTTTGCAATGCGGTTAGCTCCAGAAATCAGTGTCTAGCTCCGATAAAAGCCCAATATACAGCACAGCGGCTGTCTGTATCTAGCTGAGGCATTGCGAAGCTGCCCGAGGTTTTGCCGTAAGAGCACATTTTGGACCTAAAACAAACGAAATACAACTTATCTCGTCGGTACTCTTATTAAATATAAATAATTGAGCTATTATTTGTGCGCGGTACTTTGTTAAAACCTAGACGTAAAACTATAAGGTCACGTGTCTAGTGGTCAAAAATGTGCGACATGGTGGCGGCCAATTTTGGGTCACTTCTTTCTGATGAACGGGATGCCAGTTTATCGCTCTAAGCCCCTCCACGTCTTTGGTTTCACTGGAGCGTCGAGGTGTCTACAGTTTGAACCAGGGATGGACAAAATACTTTCAAAAAGTGAATCAAAATACAAATGCAAAATACCTCCACAAAAATTTATTTAGCTAAAATTACAATTGCAACATTTGAAAACAAAAATAGAAGACATTTCAAGGCAAAATGTAAATACATCGGGAAGTATTTGACTTTTAAAAAGGATTTTAAGAATACATTCGGTTCCAATAGCTTGGTATATGCGCATGAGAATTAACTCTGTGTACAAAGAGCCAACGCCCGGATGAATAGTGGAGTATTTATGCTTCGCACAGTCACTGTGTAAGAAGAAAATTGCAGCTCTTACAATAAAATTCATTTGACGTAAACTAGACGATACAGCCGCGTGAACTTGTGCGCGATATAACAGTTCATGCAGCAGTGTAACGAACACCTTTTGCAGTGCACTCAATCATGCAAAAATATTTAAAAAAAAGCACGTCACCTGACTGCTCATAATCATTCGCGTTTGACAAACTACAAGCCGGAGCAAGAAAAGTGCTAAACATAGCTTCAACATAAAAAGTTTGCTCACTGGTATTCTCGAAGCAGTTTGGGCGAAAATGAGTGCAATTAAAATCTGTCCATGCGTTCCCTCTTCCTCCATTATGTCTTTTTTTTTAATTTATTTTCTAATGGGCTTCTTGTGATCGAACATACTCTAGACATGCTCTTTACCCCCAAATGACTCACATCGCCAGGTAGAATCGCAGGCAAGGTGAGTTAGCGCACAACAGCACAGACAACGTGGAGCGAACACTCACGCTGCAGAACTTTTCGATCCGCGTGAGTAAGCGAAGGTGACGAGATGTTTCGGGGTGCTAGCAACATGGCGTATGCCTCAATTATTCCAGCATCCCATTGTTCGCCATAGCAAGGTGTGCTCATCGTGTGAAACCCGGTTTCGCTCTGCGCGGATTCTCGGATCAAATAGAGACCGCTACGGGCACGAGGAAATTGAGGTATGCGCCATGTTGCAGGCATCCCAAAACATTGGGATGCCTGCAGGCATCAACAAAACATGTTGCAGGCATCCCAAAACATTTCAGAGAGGGAGGCAACGATGCTGCGTTTACATGGATGCGACTGTAGCGCATCGAATCCACTTTGACCAGGGCGTTTACATGAATTCGCATCAACCGATGGCGACACCTCGTGTCGAATAATTACAACGTAACCCACGTGACCTATCGGTCGTTTTCCGTTAGCTTAGCGTGCCTAATATCGCGATGACGGAAAGAATGGGGATTAAGGGAGTCCATCGGCGACAACGTGGCCGGGAGTCTGGACGGTGGCACAAGGTGGGGGGAGAAGGGGGGGGGGGGGGGGGGGGTGAGAGCTAAGTGTCCCCAAGGCCATCTTAGCCTTTCGTTCCTTCTTCCCTCTTACCACGCATTGTTCTTCAGGTACTCGATTTGATTCCCTAGAGCAGGGGTCTCGAACACGCGGCCCGCGAGCATCCCGCGACGGCGAGCCCCCGTTCCGATGCCTCGAGCTCCACGCGCGCCATAAATAATGGTTTCATATCGTCAATTTACTTCCGCTCAAAGGGGAACTCTGCTCATATAACGTGTTCAAGCATTTTGCTCTATTCTGCTTATCTTTTGGACGGGCGGTCTTGCTCCGTCCAAATAGTGGATTGGCTTGTCATTCTTTTTTCATGTAAATCGACTGGAATGGCAATACCACTACTAGGCTACAAGCGCGAGCTCTTTGCCCAAAGAGGCACCTCGGCTGCACTAACTCATGTTCAGCAGAAGCAACTGCCCAAAATAAAGCTATGAGCTCGGGCTTCTAGCTTCAGACAATACCTTTAAAAGGAAAGAACGTTCTTATAACGCTGCTATAGAAATTGTCGGGCAAGTAGAAACTGCCGTATGAAGATAAAGTTTTGTATGCCTGGTTGAGCCTAGTGGATTGTGTGACAGTGCAAGGACGTTTTGCTTGCTCTTGTTCTAATGAAAAGATGGCAAAACGATGAGCTTACAAAAAGCAGACATGGTTTCTAGTCCACAAAATCTCTGGAGAGTCACTGGGGCGTGAAACGTGAAACACCTCTGCTATTTCTTTGTTTAGATTGTTTGTCCCAAAATAGCAAAATATTGATCCCCCTTCCCCCCTCTCCGGTTGGCCCTCATCCTATCTGGCCCCCACACTACAATCAGTTTCAGTATACCCTTGAGCTTACATGGAGGAGGTCTCAACTCGGGTTGAAAATCTTAAACCATCCCCTTCAGACGGATCGGATCGGATCGATAGGATGCACTTGCCTAACGAATGGAGGCGTTTACATGTTAATAGGTGGGAACAGCGCAGGAAAAACCGACGAAGGACGAGTAGAAGAAGTGCACAAACACAGCGCTGACTAACAACTGAATGTTTATTTTCAAGCGAACCAGAAAGTAAACACTGGGTGTGGAGAGGAAAAAACACAGAAGCCAATGAAAAGGAGGGAACCCGATAAAACAAGACACTACCACGCCATATCACTTTCACACACGTCTGCCACAGTTCTTGATAAAAAACACTTCGTCAGCCCCCAAGTTAACCGACGGAGCACTGACGCATTCTTCCTCCCCCCTTGATAAAATATAAAAGGCCTCATCAATCTCCCGGGCAGTCTTGTTTTTGTTGCGCGCCAAGATCGTCAACTCATTGAACAGGGGAACGCAGCCGCACCTACTACAATGTACCGCAAGGTGGCCAGAGGGTGAGGAACGGAGAGCAAGGGAATGCTCCCTCGCCCTCACGTTCACACACCTCCCTGTCTGTCCAATGTAAACCCGACCACATGTGAAGGGGATCTGGTATACAACCCCTACTGCGCATGAGACAAACGGATCGCGGTGGTTAACATCACAGTGGTTATCCCTGTTCAACCCTCGGTTAACGGCGGAGCATAGTCGCCTCTGGGCCTCTGGCCACCTTGCGGTACATTGTAGTAGGTGCGGCTGCGTTCCCCTGTTCAATGAGTTGACGATCTTGGCGCGCAACAAAAACAAGACTGCCCGGGAAATTGATGAGGCCTTTTATATTTTATCAAGGGGGGAGGAAGAATGCGTCAGTGCTCCGTCGGTTAACTTGGGGGCTGACGAAGTGTTTTTTATCAAGAACTGTGGCAGACGTGTGTGAAAGTGATATGGCGTGGTAGTGTCTTGTTTTATCGGGTTCCCTCCTTTTTATTGGCTTCTGTGTTTTTTCCTCTCCACACCCAGTGTTTACTTCCTGCTTCGCTTGAAAATAAACATTCAGTTGTTAGTCAGCGCTGTGTTTGTGCACTTCTTCTACTCGTCCTTCGTCGGTTTTTCCTGCGCTGTTCCCACCTATTAAGATGCTTAACCAACTCGCCCAACTCTCTGCCGTTTACATGTGACAATTCGATACGCTAACTTGATTCAATGAGCTACTGTTTATTGACGTTAACATGTAAGCGCAGTCAGTGACCCCAACTAGCGGCCGTGACGCGAGCCCGGCGGGCCCTTGTTCGCTGACAACGTCGCGTCGCCTTGGTGTTTAAAGACGTCTCCCTTCAGCCCCTCTTACCGGGCTAACCACTCCCTCGGTTTCTCCTGCGGCCCTGGACCTTGTCTCCACTCCCTTTTACTTCTCATCCTCTCTCTCTCTTCCTTCATGGTCCTGTGTGTTCGACGCCAACGTCTAATGTGTTGAAAGTCGAAAGATGTCAGCTCTTGTCCGCCTTTTTTGTTTATTCTTTCTGTAACAAGTTATTGAAAATCAATGCGCTCACGTTCAACTCTGTCAACCTGTTTGACCTCAAAACACATATTATCGAAAGGATCAGTTCTGCGCTTCTAATGCTGCGAACGACAGCCTGGATGCTCCGATTCGTTAGACTACACTTTGTTTCAGCTTTAGTCCGAGCGCAGCTGATGTTATGAGCTGAAGGGCCAATCAAACAGCGAAAGAGGCACAACGTCATGGCGTGCTCTCTGCAGTTGATAAGCCCAGCCGGTATTCGCCGTCTCTCTGTGCGTGCTCCTCCGCCGGCTAGTTCTATCAAGCGCAGAGAGCACGCCATGACGTTGCGCTTTTTGCGCAGTTGGATTGTCCCTTCGGCTCATAACATTGGCCGCGCTCGGACCTAAGGTGAAACGAAGTATAGAAGAATGGCCACTGACACTGGAACATTAGCCTGTGATGAGCTAAACAGAGCTGAAAGGTTCTGATCGAAAAAAATTCAAGGATCGTCTTTTGCCGCAGAGATTCATAGTCTTCGAGAAGGCCACGCACTTCCGATAGAATCAGGGCTCAAAAATGTTCTTCTTCTCGTAGAGAAAGACTTCTACGCGGGGCAGAGAGACCTCAGTTTCTAGAAATACCATGTAACAAGCAACATTCAGCTGTATGCCAAAAAACCACCCCTTCAACAGGATGTGGATAAATTAAGCTCACCGACGACTATTCCATGCTGAAGTGTCCGATACGTTTTTGCAACTAAAGGAGCGGTTTAGATTTCTATGGGCTAGGCGACAAGCGAAGAAAGAAACAGAAGGTACATAATAGGCCAACGACTCAGTGCAACTGGTATAGTTCCAATGAGCCGAGAAACTGAGGGAGAGGAGGATACGACAGCGCGCGCGGACGTCAGAATGCTGAGCTCAGGTTAGTATGATTATAGTGGGTAAGCCAGAGCCACTGAATGTTCCCAGAGTACCAAAACTGCCAGGCTGGGGTCGCCAAGGTGGCGGCTAAATTTTTATCTTTACTGTGGTCACCATGAGGTTTCAGAAAGCATGTTTTTGAGTGAAAACAAACGAGAAAAGCTCGTTTCGTAGGAAAGTTTATTGGAGGCAGAACGAAATGACACAAGCGTGATGTTTTCATAAAAGTTTAGTTTACAGGGTTTTTCGACAGTATTAATACTGTATTTATACAACCATGTCTCACCGGTGACTGCAGGCAGCGCATCCCAACCTGGCAGCGTTTTAACTTCGGTGATCAATTGCGGCGCGGTCGCTTGAAAGATGGGGATTGGCAGCTGCGCCTCCGATCTTCTTCGCGGGCAGGCTGTTCCCTGGTCCGTCGTCCGTGTCTTTTGCATATTAAGAGACGCAGCGTCATAGCTGCTGCGTCAGCACCGTGCTCCCCCCCCCCCCCCCCCCTCCTCCCGCCGGGCACCATGCCGGATGATCTCATCCGTGCGGTCGCCGGCATTGTCGGACTTCCTGAAGTCTATTCAGTGCAGCCCCTTGGTAGGCAAAGTTTTAAAATCGTTATTAGCTGCGGTTCCGCCGCTGCAAACCTCAACGAAGGCGGCGGCGTCACCATCAACTCTACCCAAGTTCAAATAGTTCAAGCCAGACCGCAGGTGTCGAACGTCACTTGCATGTTCCTGCTCACCTATATCCGCAACGACCTGCTGGTACAAAACCTGTCCGTTCACGGGAAGATCCTGGAAATCACGCATGCCACGTACCGCAGCACGGCAACCGTGAAGGCCGTGAAAAGGTATGTGAAATTTGAAATGAAAGAGCGGACCCGGTCCCAAACTTCTTCGTAACGGAGGCCACCGGGCGACCTTCGACTACCCGGGCATCAAGCGGGCGTGCCAGCGGTGCCGACTGGAAGGATACATTCGAGCACTGCGACCGGTGCGCTGTCTTTGGACACGTCACGGACGGTTTCACGTCCGACTGCCACCGGTGCAGCGGCTCTCACTCGACTGTGCACTGCGTGGCTCAGCAGAGCGACTTGTTTATAGTCGCAGGGACAGCCTCGTCTGATTTTCCCGCGTTGTTATCAGCACATGAGGTGGCTCCCCCTCGCCCAACCGCCCAGACTGGAGCGTCCACAGCCCGAACCAAGCCCCAAGCCCACGTCGAGGCCTCTAGCGACAGCGAGCGGCTCGTCATCATTGATGAGGAGTCGCCTGTGGCGGAGGACCCCTCCCTTTCTTCTTTGGGAGTCCGAAGTACGTCGGTCGCGCCAATGACGGCAGGCACCAAGGAGGAGACCGACATCTTAGACCCCTCGTACCGTTCGGATGTCACGGACCCCCTCGGACCCCTCGCACAACTCGGACCCGACAAATACATGCCGGGCTGAGACCCAAGACGCCAAACGCGTCATCTCAAGCAGCGGCTCTCGTTCCCTTCGAAGCCGAGACAACGCTGGTCTTCGTCCAGAGAAGCCGCGACAGGGATCACCCGACACCTTTTTCAGCTCGGCTGAGGACATTTAGCGAGTATATAGTGCAAGGTTCTGTCTAATTTTTATTTTCCTTTTTCGTTTTTTTGCATGCTAACCTTCGAATGATTTCCTTTAGAGTTTGTAGCTTTTGCGACCGGGCGAAGCAGACGAATATATTGCACTTTGCCAGACAAGCGGCTGGCCATATCCTCTGCCTTCCGGGAAACAAACTTTTCCAGCCGGCGTGAGTTTGAAGAATTTCAGGTTGCTTTTTCTGCGACGTCTTTTTTTTTCGCATCACAGCGTTTGTGTGGTGTAGGTATTCTAGTTCCGAACCCATGAACTGCTGCGTCATGGCTTCTATTTGTTCGACACAGAAGGTCGGGTGATCCGTTCCGATTTCGTTTTTCAGGGCATAAAATACAAGCTTATTAACGTTCACGCCCCCGCGAACTACGCTTTGTCGCATTCTTTTTTTAACAACCTCGATGTCCATCTGCTCTATACGTGTCTTTGCGGGGATTTTCATTGCGTCTTTGACTAGATGACAGAAATCCGTGGTCCGGGTATGGGACGATCAGTTTAGTATGCACGCGAACTGCAGAGACCGGTGCATTATTTCGAGCTTGAAGATGCGTGGTCTTTCCTTCATGGCGCCACTTTTCAATCCACATGGAGCGACGGTAGGACCAGCTGTTGTTTGGATCATGTTTACGTGCCGCGTCGGTTGACTACGGCGGTAACGTCATGCATTATGGTGGGTTTGCTTCCGACTCGGGTTCGCGTGTCGGATCATAGCCCCGCCATCGTCGGTCGCTTTACCCAAAGCGAGCGGCACGCGACCTTGGCGTCTGGACGTTCGAGTTTTGCGCTATGAATCCGCCAAGGGTACGCTGTCCAACCTTATAAAACAGTCTCTTGTTGGAATGCCCCCGACTCCCGCTACGTGAGACCATCTCAAGGGCAGGTGGCGGGATTTATGCTCAATTCAGGGGCGACATCTTCGAGCGGACCGTCGAGTGCTCCTTCAGGATACGATTCGCCTCTTACGAATTGTCCGCAGGGGTGATGCTGCCACCTCTCGTATTCAAGCGTACTTGGCACAACTTTACAACGCTACCAATGCCTTCTCCGCACTGATACAACGGCTTTAATGGTTTCTAGGGTGAACCGTTTTCCAGCGACCCATCCCGAAGTCCTGTGATACACCTGACGGGCTCAGCGTTGTAGTCTGGTTTTGGCGCGCACTTGTGGCGCCCTGCCCCTGATCCCTCGACGCGCTCCTCCCAGCCGCAGTCCACCTACCAACCTTTGCCTGTCACTTCAAAGCTCTCACGCAAACAGAAGATAAGTCTAGTTGTTCAGAACTGATCGATCACCCATTTCTTTCTGAGCTTCCGAGAATTCTCGACGATTTTGTTCCGACCTTAAAACAGGCCCCTACCCCGGTTGAGCTTCAACACGCCCTTTCTCGGATAAAATCGTGCTCGGCGTCCGGGCCGGTCGGTCTTCCAACAAAATTTCCTAAGACATTTGGCCTGTTCTTTGCGACGTATTTCGTGGAGTTTTACGGGTTTTCTGTGAGAAACAGAACAGTGCCTTCCGGCATTCTTCCGGCTTGGTCTCCTTCCCTCCGAGAGGGGGGAAGCCCTGGACCCGGGGGCCTGGCGCCCAATTACGTTGTTGAACGCAAATTGCACACTTCTGACCACTGTTCTTTAGTTGCGGATTCAGACCGTACTCCCAAGATTGATTAACTTGCGTCACACGTGCTCAGTTCCGCGTCGCACCATCCATTCCCTGGTCGCCCTTACGCGAGACCTTGTGGAGTGCTCGCGAGCCCGACAGGCAGGCGGTCTGCTAGAATCCTTTGACCAGGCCAAGGCCTTCGATCGTGTGGTGGAACACATAGTGTGCTGGCCGCTTTTCGATTACCTTCGAAGGGCATTTCTTTGTTCGAATGTCTCTACAACGGTATGCAAAGCGAATTGTTTGTCGAGGGAATTCCGTCAGCACGTTTCCCGCTCGTGCGGGGCATTCGCCAGGGGTGCCATCTCTCCCTACTCCTGTTTGTGCTCAGCTTAGAGCATTTTATTCGGGGACTTGAGGGAACCTCGAACGTTCGTGGCCTACAGCTCCTGGGGACGGGTCAGGTGAAGGCGACCGAGTTCGCTTGCGATGTGGCGCTCTTGGCCCGTGATGGTGACAGTGTTCTGGGAAACTTCAGGTTTTCGCGATCCTACACGGCTTTCTACGGTGCAGAGTTAAACTCCACCAAGTCCAAGATTGTATGCATTGGCGCTTCCCTGCGCGATCCCTTGCCGCTCCCCTTTGACGCAACTGTCAAAATCTTGGGAGTGAACTTTGATGGAGACGGCGTGGCACGCGAGACATGGTCTGCGCTTGCGCGTGACCTAAGCTCGCGCGCGGAAGAAGCCAGGGAATATGCTTTCCTAATGGCCGTACGGCGTTATTTTGAACAATCAGCGTTTTGCGATCAACTCCGGTATGCCGCGCGCGTGGCTTCACCGACCTCTTTTTTTATACGCCAGGCGCGCTATTCTCTCGTGTCTTTTTTGGGGGCAGGCAAGACGGCTCTGGTGGCTTGGCCCACGCTCACTCTACCTCGAGAGCGCGGTGGCTGGAGCTTCCCTTTTATCAGACTGACAGCGTCCACCGTAGCGCTCAAAACCCTGTTGACTCTCCTGGATGATGCGGACAATCTGGCTCTTCCGATGGCCGGTTATTTTCTCGGAGCATTGTATACAGTGACCTGGAACCCTCGCAACCGCCCCTCATTGGCGCTCGTTTGGAAGCGGTTTCCCCATCTACAGAGCTGCTCTTGAGACTCTCCGGCAGCTCCTCGCCCATGTGTAAAAAGACATTCTTGAGGCTCCGGCGTCTCGTCTTGTTGAGATCCTCTACTCGTCCCAGTTTCTGGTACCATTGCCGGGACTTGGGCCGTCGTGCACGGGACCACCCCTCTCCCATGGTAGCTTGCCTGGAGAAGTGTGTGACTTCCAGTGGAAGAAAGGTTGGAAAGTCTTACCAACCAAGGATCGACTTCACCGCTGGAGTGTGGTCAATGATGTTAAGTGTCCCAACTGCAGCGAAGTAGAGACGAACGTTCACGTGGTGGCAATGTGCGTGGTGGCGCAGATTTTCTGGCGCTTTGTGCCGCATGTCTTCCATGACGTGCGCGCTTATGTCTGTCAGGGTCGTCGGCCCCGAGGGAATTTTGCGTTCCTTGTAATCGCGCTGACCGAATGGGTTCTGTGGCGCAAGCATTTCTACTCCAAGGTGCGACAGCGTTGCCAACGCGTGATATGGCCGCTTTTATAGAGTCTGCGACGCGAGCTGGTTACTTTTTTGGAGTTGATCTGTTCCTTTTTGGCAAGCGCGAATTCGTGCGGCGCTGGTCGTGCCGGTACCTGACGGCGCTGAACGTCCAGGGTCCGTTTTCTCGAACGCGAACCGTGGGTTAAAGTTAACTATTGTCCCTAGTAGAGGGAATTCTAGGTCATGTGACTAGGAGAGCAGGGGCGCCGAGGGAGGAGCAGTACCTACAAGCAAAATGGCCGCGACGTCGCTTATTGGGGGCTAATAGTTCGTCTTGGTTCTGCTGAACATTCATTTCGATCCGGCTGTTATATTAATGACGCACCATCTACCTATTAGCACGTCAAGCAAAGAGGTAGTTCAGAGGGACTACTGAACTAACCGACGGCAGCATTTCGCGAACGCATCACTCTTCAGCAGTCCGGGATTCAAGACATATGACGGTACATAAGCCTTGCAAGTGTTCTTATGGTGAGTAAAAACATGTTTTGCGAACGAGTGTTGGTATATGTTTATACTAACACGTTTAATTTGTTACACTATGCAAACCAACTCGTGAGCAGCGATTACTTTGCGAAGAAAGGGGGTTATCCTCGATAAGGTCTTCGTTCTGGGTGAACAGCTGGGACATTGTACTGTTTTTTTTTTTTTTGTTGTTTTTTTATTTGTTCGCAGTGCGCCGACAGTATGCCGACAGCATCGAGGTTTCCACATATCCCCGGTGGCCAGCAATTCAACGGTGACGAGAAGCTTAGCTCCTCGCCAGAGGTGGATCGGTTGGGCAAAGGGAAAAGGGGGCAAGCAGTTGAGATCAGCAGGGATCGCAGAAACGTGCGTCATAAGCAACAAAAACGAGACTTTAGCATCGGCGTTGCCAGACTGGAAGGCACACGGGAAAGTTATCCGTTGTTTATGGCGAAACATATTGAAGGAAATGTTTCTTACATTTCCGAATATTCGTCGGCAAACTCTAGCATAGTAGCCAACATGTTTTCGTACCATCTCAAGCAAATAAATTGGTCTTCAAGTACAACATTACTATATTTTGACTTAAAATACCATACTAGATCGATAACAACCAGCGGAAAAAGAGAATAAACAAAATGACTGGCTTGTTTCAACGATAGATCGCGCATCTTACTGCCGAATCAAAAATAAATATTGTTGTTCTATATCCAGCCGCGTGTTACAGTTACCCTAGGTACTTTTTCCTTCCTAGGCACCGTGGTTTACCAAAATGGGTTTACCATCGCTTCGAGAAAACCGGCCCAGGTGCACCGAACCTGTCTGCCCCTGGACATGTTATAACACAGGCACTTTGTGGTCCCGCCTCGCCAGCTGCGACGGCCCAATTGGAATCATTGCATCGTGCAACTTTGTTTTTTTTTTTGTGGAGAGCATGCATCAGCTGTGACCTTGTAGCATTGTAAAAACTCGCATGCAAATAAATTTTTCTTACCCTGAAGCCCCTTCCACTGTATAATTTTCGGCGCCAAAGCGGCCGATCATAGCCAAAATTGAACAGTAACAGCGGGCGCTATCAAATGCGATACTATGGCCAACATAGTCTCTCTAGGTACACCTAAAGCTAGCTGCCCTTGTCTCCGCTGCATTGGTCGAATGCGTTCGAATGCAAAAGCCAAACGCTGGACGCCGGCGTTCTGCCTTCTAACATGTTCGACGAGTGCTGTAAAGACAAGGGCTGCTAGCTTTAGGTCTACCAACTAATCATTTTAACCAGAGTTCGGCGTTTTGATTTCCCCGCGCGCTCTCGCCTCATCATATCCCTCAGTCGATCGGCACATAGCGGTTAAATTCCGACTTCGAATGCTGCATACCACTCCGGGAGCGCGCTTCACAGCATGCTTTGGGGCAGCGAGAACTTCTGGCTCCAGCATTCTCCAAGAAAAAAACTCGATCTATCAAATCTCGCCAAGAAATTCTCCGATAAAGTATCGCAATTTCTTGCCACGTAAAACGAAAAGCTACAAAGCAGATTTCAAGGGAGACGTTCATCGTGCAGTTTTTATTACAAATAAACTGAGCCCACCATGCCTGATTCGGATATTGTACGATTTTGCTTGCGATTTCGCAGCTGCGACGTCCGGCTGCAGTTTCCACCGCGCTTTTCTTATTTTTTTTCCCCCGCTCGAGCTAAGTCGCAACTGCAAAATCGCCAGTAAAATCGTCAAAAAATGATGTAAATTAAAAAAAAAAGAAAAAGATCCGGGGGGGTTTCTTGGTTGCATTTTAATATCTAAGTGTGCGTGTGTACTTTTAAGATGCATACCAACCTGCTTTGGCGTCACAACTGACAGTATGCTAAAATAAATAAATAAAATCGTAACATGTGAATCGGACATCGCAAGGTTCTCCTGAAAAAGCCGCGCGTTGAGGGCTTGTGCCACTTCTCATTCGCACGCTTTGGGCAACACCTCATATTAGTTCCGTCATCACTATGTGGAAATTCACGCGCCCCAGTTACGCGTGCTTTCGGCTATACAAATTAGAAACACGCGCACTGCAGAATACACCAGTGTATGCCGCGAGCAGCAACACAATCAGAAGACACGGAAATGTGTACGATTGCCCAATTTTATCTGTTATTTTATACAGTTTATACGGGAGGGAGATATCGCCCTGGTTCCTGTTTCCCGCTCAACTCAATTTCGCGCTGAGAAACAATTGGCCGTCTCCATATCGCGAATATGGCAAAATACGAGTTTTGGCTTCAGTTTTTATGGGTACTGCCTCGCGCTGTTGGTGGGCTCTTATACTATGTCTACAGTGATGTCTGGTCAATATGGACACCCCCGTTCCCCCCAAAAATCGTTTAGTATGTGGGTTGTTCATAATAACGAAACAAAACTGCTTGTATTTACTCAGTTCGGCATCGCGAATTCTGTCTATATGGCTGGGTATCTGCATTAACGGGGTCCATACTAACGAAACCTTACTGTACCTGGTAAATGTTTTAATGAAAACAGAGTCTAAAAAAAATAAGTGTAAATTGTTAGCTGGATGCCAACTTCGATAGGTGTTTGTGGAGTTCGGCCTAAAAAATTGATAATATATTTTAATTAGTGAAAACAAACATATGCTTTCCGTTGGAAACCTGATGCTGATAAAGTTTCTAATTAAACCCATGTTTATTTTCACAAATTGAAAGGATAATAAACGACTTTTAGCTAATTTCTCAACAAACTGTGGCGGCTATCCGCTCCTATAATGTCCGCCGAACTCGACAAACACCTAGCGAGAACTGCATTCAGATAGCGGTTTGCACTCTTTTCTAAAAAATTGTTTCGAATCTATATATATATATACAAAGTGATATTATTTCAGTGGAAACATAATCTCTGCGATCTGCGAAATCAGCTCAGCGAATGATGAGGAGGAACACCTGTTTAGACCTCAAAATTAAGTCTACGCTGTGGCATTACGCAATGAAAGCATAACGCTTTGCGTTACGTAATAAAACAGCGCAGACTTTATTTTAGATCTAAACGGCTGTTCCGCCCCATCATTCGCTCAGCTGATTTCGCTGATCGCAGAAATTAGCTCTTCAAGTGTTTTGCGGGTAAGTAGACACGCAGGCAGTTCTTAGAGTCTATGTATATATGTTTTATGATTACACGCGGTTTTCAGAGGAAATATTAAAAATATATTCAGATGAACGCATTGCCCTTGATCGAATGAACCAAAGTATACGACCACCTAATTGCACACATTTATTTTCAGCGCAATGTTAAATAGGATACGCCAGAAAGGCGGGGCGCAGTGGTGAAGTGGTGAGCATACCCGACCAGATATTGAGAGACCCGGAGTTCGAATTCCGGCTCCCCCAAAGATTTTGTCTTTCAGCGGCTTGGTAGATTTAATTTCATTCTGTCAAGTACACGGTTAACTCACCTGCATAATTTCGATTATACATATTTTGCCGTTGTTGGTCCTGGCACCATTTGAACTGTTTTTGTATATCCTAGATGAACAAGAGATGTAGTGGTACTAATGGCTCAAAATATTCTTGGCCTCGATGCATATGTGCTCATCATATCGTATAAAACCCGAGTGGTAAAGAGAGAAAGAAAACTTTCGAGTGAAAAAAAAGAAAAAAGTCAACCGGAGGGGCAGATCTCGAGAGACTCCTGCCAGCACCCACTTTTTTTTTCTTTTTTTTTTTTTTTAATAATACGGTTTTGGCGCATTCCCTGTCCTTTCGTTGGATATGCTCACGCGATCTGCGCATTTCAGTGGGGCGTAGTATTCGTCAGCCAAGAGAAAAGAAACTTGAGATAATAATCATTCCTGTTTTCCTGTGGAGACGGGTGCGGTGTTAACTCGCATCTCCGACTGGCGTGTCCACCGCGTCTTCATTTGTGGTCCCTCGATTTCTGCCTGATGATGTCATAGAAGTGCCATGCATGGAATTAATGTAATGTACGCTAGAGATGCGCTATAGTGTGCTGTTGCAAACTGAAGCAGAAGAGTGAGCAGTCTGAAATTGACTTCCGAAATAATGCAGTTCAATAGAAAAAAAAAAGTGAGTTCCTTTTCTCTCTGCGCTAGATTATTAGAAAAAAAAAATATATTTCTAATAATTCTGACCTAATAAATAGCTTGGAACATTTCTCAGTCACGTAGCCAATTAGGTACAGCGTTTTTATTTCTTCACATTGATAGCATTAAACACGATGCTAAAATGGCTTCATACGTGTATTTGTGTACTACCCAACAACAGCGCGAACACGGCTTCGGCGCTTTTCTGCAGGAAGATTTACATGCCTAAGCTATGAGGGTATCTCGGAAATCAAGAGAGACGCCAAAAACTGCGCACTAACACTCGATCAGTGACTACCTGTGCATGTAGACAATCAAAATAAAGTAAAAGGCGAGTAATTAGGGCAGTTTAAATAAAATGTGTTCGTTTATTTTCTCTGCTTATGTTCCATACCGTTTAAACCATCATGTCCGCATGCTGGCAAACTTTGGGAATAGGGAAAACCCACAAAACGCTTGACGTTAAAAAAGAAAGCGATCCGGTATATGAAATAATAATAAAAAAATAAAATCACTGTCTATAGCCGGCGTACTTTTATTGTTTTTTTTTTTTGTTTTTTTTTTTGACCGCTCGTAAAGTTGCAAGTCGACGTCATCATCACATAGTGACATATGAATGTCGAAAATTATTAATATTAGCGTCATCGGAATGTTGGCGCTTCTTGTACAAGCCGGATACGTTCCTTTCAACTATTATCACGTTGCTTATATTCGCCACTCGTCTTCACATACCTAGTCTGGAACATGGGCTTGGGTCAGAAATACTGCCAAGTTAAACATCTCTCTTTGATGAAAACAAAAACAAAATGCCTTAACTAAATAACTTACACTTCTAGAAATTAAAATTTTAATAAAGTTACCAACCACTCGCTACGATCCAAGAAACCAAGTTGCTTTCTGAAATTCTCCGGCGAAGAGACAAAAACACGCGCGTTTTCCTAAATGCACAGATGCACAGGAGCACCGCTAAAGTAGGCTGATCGCCGTCTGCTTCAATTTGAAACCGGAAGTCCCGTAGACACTAGCGCCAGCTGAACCTCTAGGGTGCATTACAATAACTCTATGGCGTTTCTTGCCCGCGATCCTGATCAGCTGCTGATCGTTGTCCGTCTATAGTCCTATAGCACTCCACGGAAGCTTCGGCAGTCAGGAGTTAGTATCCGCGCCAACGGCAGTGACACTCGCGTTCTTTCGTATTTTTTGCCGGAACTTATATGGCCAACCTCTAGGATGGCGACATCCAGCAGCGTGACACGCTGGATCCTGTGACGTCATTTGTTGCCACTTATGGATTACTTTGGATGCATGGGTTATGTAGGACGCTAGTCTAGAGCTCTTCGCGAGCCCGGGCCAACGCGAAAGTCCGGTTACGAAGCAGCAGAAGTTATTCCTGAGCGGACCGAGCCTGGCTGAGACTTTTTCATGCACGGGATGCTTCGGATTTGGAGATGAGGCATGCCTCGGCTTCTTGTTGGGCAGAGACGTGCTTCACTCTCACAGTCTAGGCGCCTCCAGCCGGACCGGACACGGGCCGGGCCTCATGAGGTGGGCGTCCCAGCGAGCAGGGCCCGGGTCGGGGAACACTGAGAATCAGCGGACCCGAGTCGGGTCGAGTCCCCTGGCTATTAGTTTTACTTAACCCGAGTCAGCCTGGACGGTGTTCTACGCTAAACGCACCAGTCGCAAACGCGTTCCAACCACGCATAGACCTTTAAGCAAACAAACTGCTTGGAAATTTGCGACTCCAGCGGTGATGAGGCGGGAAAAGGGTAGAACATCCGCCACAAAGCATTCGCGATATCTTTCATCCGCTTACGCGTAGTATTGGTGTGAATGTTGAATTTGGTGGTATACTAAACAATACAAAAATACCTTGTGATAATTTCCTAGTTTAATGCTTTAAGTGGGATGAGATACGTTAAATACATAATGTAAAAAGAAAAACAGAGAACGAATAGTAAAGCCCGTACTCGCTCGCGCTCTCCCTTTTATTTGTTATTAACTTTCCATCAGTTACAGAGAGTACGATGTCGGCTTCCCCAGAGATCAGTATACATAGAGCCCTCAAGATAAATGTAACTAGCATTACCTTGAAAGCTTGCCTGACAGGATTCATCAAAAGCTCTATTCATTGGCGTCGCTTAGTGTTGTTCACTTACTTGCGCACGCGGAAAGCTTTATATTGATGGAACGTTGTCAACCTGTCTATCTGCTATTTCTATGGAAACTTCCATACCGGTCACCTGACAAATACCTGTGCGACATCTCTAAATTATGCCGAAGTTCTGTAAAATTGCGATGCATTAAATCTTCTCCTAGTCTTTCATGTATACGTCCTCCACCGCCGGTCAGTCTTTTCGCAGGTATCTATGTATGAGCCTCTACCTACTCTTCAGGCGCACTTTTTTTCTCGCTGGTATTATGCTTCGTTTATAATTTTGAAGTTCTACACTGTGGGGAGTTTACGCCGGCCAAGTGTCAGGGTTCAGCGCATGCATATTACGAAAGGGAACGCTACACACGCAATGCGCTGACACGCGATCTTGCCTTTCACACATTCACACTTTCTCTCTCTATGTGTCTCTCGTCTCTCTTCCTTTCTTCTTTTTTTTTTTTTACTTTTTCGTTTTCTGGCGTTTTTCGTGAGTAGCTTATTATGGTTCGTCACCCATCTTGTTTTTCTCGAGTTTCCCTGACATTGAAGCGTGGTGCCGGTACAACCGCAGAGCGTCCCATGTCTGTGGCGTTTCCTCAGTGAGCGAATTGTTTCGGCTCGTAAGCGTGGTTTTGTTTCTTTGTTTCTTTCTTTTTTTTTTTCTTGTAGCGTTGCAGTGTATGCGATCCGCTGAAAGCTTCACGCTCTGCTCGTCGTCAAATGAAAGGGGCGGACAGAATTTTGACGCTTGCCTGGTTCGTAAAAATGAGACAGTCCTTCGGGTGAGAGCCCGCACACCGTGAGAGAAAAAAATATAGTGCATAAGAGAAGACAAGGAGTGTTGGAAGCACATTCAAAAGGAAGACAATGAGTGGAATGGGAGGAATAATGCTGGGGGAAACTGGTCTTGTTGCGCGGGATCATCTCCGTGAAGCGGGACATGCCGATCAGTGTTGCGAGGCATTCTCTCTAGAGATCTCAGGGTGCAGTGAACTCTGCCGAAATTCGGTTCCCATGTATAAATCTAAACAGTATCTACCCTGCGTATATTGTCGATTCTAAATGTCACACACACATATATAAATATATTTGTGTGTGTTTGTTAGAATGCTTCCCCATGCTCGCGTTCCTTCTCGCACTATTGAGCGCAACGCATAAGGATACATTTTTGCTCACTGTCACGAAGCGCGACATCGTATGGTCATGCGACATTAAACTCCGCACACGTAAAACACAATGACGCTTTGTACCCTCCACTTCAAAGCCGGAACTAACTCGCCCCCATCAACATGCTCCGGCTTCCTGCTACCCTCACCACTTACTGCTACTACAACCTCCACTTCAACCCTCAAACGACCTAGAAACGTGTGCGTTGCAACAATGTAACAATGCAGTCTTGGAAATCGTACCGGGCACGTGCGTAGGCCAGTTTTGATGTCGGCTCGTGATTGTTAGAAAGTGCACGCAATCTCTACTATACCTGAGTCGGATTCTGTACGAGAATGGTTTAGTCGCTGACAGCAAACTTACAAAGGCCACGAGCGACGTGACCCCACCCGCCGTGCCTTATATGAGCGCTCATCTGTCCGCTTCAATCTCAAAGTGTTTGCGTATGGGCTGGCCCATACGCAAACACTTTGACACCGTCGATGCACTTCTTCTGTTGCTCACCGCTCGCGCCTAATGAACGGATCCATAGACGGCTGGATACGGCGGTCGCGGCCGCGGCTGACCGGTGCGAACCGGGCGGCCATCTCGGTCCACCCCCCTTAATGAGTGGGCCTCCAATGGGACAACGACATCGATCGGGCGTGCTTGACCGGCGGCGCTTGCCCAGGGAGGGACCTCGCCCGGACTCATTGCTGCTGCGGGAGGGCTTCCCCACGCGTAGCCTTCCTTCCCCTCGGTCCTAACGGGCAGGATGAACTCCCCTCCCTTTCCTCCCCTGGCTCCTTGACGCCGCTCTTCCGAGCCGCTCTCTCCTGATGAATGAAGTGGAGCCACTCATTGGTCCCCAGTCCGGCGCGCACCAGAACTCCCAGGCTGGAGTCGGCGAGGGAGTTGGGGAGGAAGCTGGGTCGAGAATGGGACGCCGTGTTGTAGGCACCCTCGAAAGACTTTAGTCCGGGGCCGAATTTCGTCGTAGAAGGTTCGGACAGTGGGGAGTTACGGCTATTTCATACACTCGCGTTGGACTTGGACCGACTGCGACACAACCGGTTTTTAAAGCGTGGTTCACACGATTGCGCGAGTTCGACCGAGTGCGACGGCAGTGGCCATTGCAGTCGCACTCGGTCGTACTCACGCGAGTGTGTGAACCAACCTTAAGCCTCTTGTGACTGCTTACGACCGGTTGCGCAGCAGTGTTGCCAGTCGTAGAAAACCAGTTTTGAAGCACTTCCACGGTAAGCAGTCGCAAGCGCGTGAACCAGCCTTTAGTCGGCCTTAAAAGGGTGTCTATATATATATATATATATATATATTTTAAGTGTTTTTAAGGCGCTTTTCATTAAGATTGGCTGCGAATTTTTAACAGAATTGTTTATCTGACGCTTCTTATAGTGACGCAACTACTGCGTGAGTTGGGATGATGACAAGATTCGCGTTGTGCGCGCTCCTCGGAGAAACTAAATTAATAATGTTCTTCGATTTGTAAGCAGCAAAAATGCGTCATTCGTTCCTGTTCACATAAAATAACAAAGCTCTTGCTAGAAAAGAAGAAGAAAAAAGAAAACTGCGTTACTTTTGTGCTTTGCGTACAAGTTTACAAAAACCTTCGTCCTTCAGGAGAGATGCTTAGCTCGTACTGCGTTGCGACAAGCAAAGATGACTAACCTCATCTTTGGGAGGAGGTAGCGCGCAATAAGGATTTGAATAATCGGGATCTACAGCGGGCACGTAGCAACTCTTTCAAGAATCTGTCCCCACGTGTCGTCTGATCTAGAAATGTATCATTTCAAAGTACTAAAATAACCAACATTTCCTGGCTCTCGTCACAATGCACAGTATCGTATAAGCTTAAAAAGGTGGATGCAGAGCGCACAATGCACAGTATCGTATAAGCTTAAAAAGGTGGATGCAGAATGCAGAGCGCAAGTTCGTCCGTACTTCCGCAGGCGTTGCTGTGACGTTAGAAGAGCGAGTTCTGATTGGCTCTGATCGGAAGGATAGGGGGTAGACCTCGATAGCTGTCTCGAGGTCTATCCACTATCCTTCCAATCGAGCCAATCGGGGCTCGGCGTTCCCACGTCACCGCAACCCCTGCGCAAGAAGCGGACGAACTTGCGCTCCGATTTGATTCGAGAACTCGTTAACCACAAATGTTTTATATACGAAATTTACTCAAGAGTGGGGGAGCTGGTGATGCTGGTGTAGTCACCGCCTGCTTAAAAAGTGCAGAGAGTAGCGTGTCCCGAGCATCTCATTATCGGTCCGCAGCCATTCGGGTCGCGGCATTTGCTGATAAGAAGGTCGAAGCACCGATCACGAAGCAAGAGGCGCGAACGTAGCAATCCACGCTCTGCGTCTCTTATGCAGACTCAAGTTCCTCCTCCGGAGTAGTGAATATACAAACTTGCAGATTCACAGTAGGTAAGCTTAACAGTGTCATTTATGTTTTAATTATGCACGCAGCTATATGCCAGAAGATGGAAGCGCGTTTAGACTAAACAAAACGCTCAACTGTTCGTCATTTTCTTCTTTTTTTTTTTTTTTGCGAACGATAGTTACGGCGGTAGCCTCACTAGCTGAAAGGCTAGATCTGCTTCTATCTAGAGAGCGCAAGTTCGTCTGCTGCTTTTTGCAGGCGTTGAGGTGACGCCAGAAAGCCGAGCTCTGATTGGCTCCGATTGAAGGATAGTGGGTAGACCGCAAAGCAAGCTGCATTGAGGTCTACCATTATCTTTCAATCGGAGCCCATCAGAGCTCAGCTTTCTGACGCCACCACAACCCCTGCAAAAAAAGCAGACGAACTTTCGCTCCGCATATCATCCTAGTCGAATTCAGCGCGCCGATAGCAAACTCGAAGATCAAATCAAATTGCCAAAAAATTGATGAAAGGCGAAGGCAAAAATGTCGAACAGACCCCGCTTTCGAAACAGTCGTATATGGGACGCAGATGAGCAAAATACTTACTGGGTTCTCATGCATTCTCAACCAAATAAATACTTCGAGGACCAGTTAACTTAAAAACGAAGGTAAAAAAAAAAGAATAGGACGGGAGTGGGAGGTTGCTCTAAACTTGGAATGACTGTGTGGTGTCTCAAGGCCTGTTGCGTGCGAAATCAGTGCAGCCGCCGCTACGACCCGATGGGATCAATCAACCCGCGGCAAAAGGGCATCGTCACGGCACTCTTTGTCTCCCTGGGTTTGCTATCACACACTAAACCAATCACTAAAAGGAACGCATTATCACGGCGCATGCGCTGTGTGTGATTGGTTTTATCGGTGATAACAGCTACGCATAAAGATGACTATAGGAAAGCCGACAGAAAATACGTATTTCAGCGCTGCTGGGGTATTCCTATTACGCTCTCCGATCGAGTATGGCACGCACGACGACATAACTCGCAGCCTAGCTTTTTTGACGACCTTATTTTCTTTTGTACATTTCGTACAAGCCGGTATATACAGTTCTCGCTTTTACAACAACCAGCGTTCAATAAAACTGGCCAATAAAAGTGCGACATCGGAGTGTAGGGGGGCTTTCACGCGACCGGGCGCGATGGCGACCGCTCTGAAACTTGGGAAGAACAAACAAAGATGCAACGCGGCGCGGGAACCTCGAGCGACCGGCCACCATGAGCGCCCGTCGCCGACCCGCGTTTTAGAAGCGCCTGAATTATCGACGAGCGCGTTTCTTTTTTTAGAGAGAGTCGCGTCTTTTTGCCCCGTCTCTCTCGGACACATCGCTCCCTCCTCGTTGTAAAGTCAGCAGCGTGCGAGCTGCGTCCAGATGACCGAAGGAGCAGACTTGCGCCGAGTCGCATACGAAGCGGCGGCGTCCCAACGAACGGCCTTTTTGTTAAGAGGAATCGGGGAACGCCATCTTTGGTATTGATGGTCCCACTACTTTAAAATGTAAAATGTTGACACAATGTTGTTTTACAATCCTCAATAATTTTAAAAAATTTGGGCGATTTTAAAGGCCTTAGTTACACTGCTCATACATCATACGAAAGACACGATGTTTGCAGCAGGCATGATGTCAGAATTATCTTCATACGCTCCTCAGGCAAGTTTGCTTTATACAGATGTGTGATTCGAACATGGATCCGGACAGTTTGTTTGCGTGGCAGCAATGTGACAGGACCACCATGCAAGGAAGAAACAGGTCTCAGACAGTATCAGCAGACTGTCTCTTTTGTATGATATATTATTAGTGTGACTACGGCTTATACGAGACAAAACTATATAAGCTTGTCTCTTTTAGAAATCTGGTCAGTGTAATTTGGTTGCCACTTCAGCTCTTTGGCAGGTTTACCATGGGCTGAGGAGTTGTTTAGATTGGTATTGGTTGCCCGGATGGATTTTGCTGGTACTATGGTGACCGCGTTCCTTATGATTTATCGTGCCCTCACATATGAGATGGGATTCGTCTTCAACCGATTAGCTTGTTTGGCAAAATGGTGATGACGATGTCCTGTCGATCGTGTGAGGTAACTTTTTGGTGTACAGCAACCCCAAGTGTTATGCGATGAAGTGTCGTCTTAGTGCGTCGGTTGAGTTCTCGCGGTATCCACGAGGCTGGAGTCGTAGAAAAATATTGTAGAGCAGCCTGTAGTGCTATGGGGGATTATACTAAAGAGAAGAGCGGATAGTGTTTCCGAGGCGAGTTGCCAGCCGCCTAACGTCTGCTCATGAATATGGAATAGCAATCATAAAGTCTTCGAGTCTACCTTTTGTTTTGTTTTTCCTTCAACGTTTGCAAGGTTATTCCCCGCGATTTCGCAGTGTTTTGATATACAAACAAAGTTTTATGAATATAAAGTCCTGCGTAATATCCATCGAGATAACTAGATAAAATGTATCGTATAAAAAAAAAAGAAGACTCATAAAATCACTTAAATGTTACCTATATATCTAATTCTTGCATGTGGCCCTTCAGTAAATTGCGTGAAATTAATCGCAGAATCTGCGAACGAACTGCATATAATTGAACACTGATGCGTGCTTCACACACTTTGCATTCTTCTGCACGAATTAACAATGCTCAAAACACTGCTTCGTGCACGACACGCTGCGGAGAACATACAGGACTCCTGTAAATTAACAGCAAAGGTACAGGGGAACTGGTGGACTTATTATTGTGGCAACTAGAAACCTAGTTACACGCAGATTAATAAAACCCAGATAAAGCGCGCGCTGTCGTTTTATGTGTTCATGAGTCTCGCGTTTTTGCTATGATAATACTTTCTATTCAGGGTATTTCGTTCCGTACAACGTAGCGGTGACTACGTTGTAAAGAAAGTCTTACCGACATACACGTCTTCCCGATGCACATGAATTACGTTAATTCTTGAAGTCTCGTTACGATCCGAAAAAATATTTAGCAGTCTATCAACCCGATCGCGGTCGGTAGGGCTTAAGGGGGTACCAACCGTTCGTCTACGAAACGACTCCCATATAAAACGCGCTAATGTCCTCGCCGTAATGAGCTACACGAGCTCTGGCGGCGGAGACTCGTCGTGCCCCGTCTAGCCCTTCTTTCTTTCCCCTCTCCTCCGTCGCAAAAACGCCGTGCTTCCGTGCCGCAGACGGCCGCCGTCATCCCCGCTACTGCCCGAGGTCGTTCCCCGTCGGAACCAGCACGTTCGTCTGCTTCTTTCTTTTTTAGCGTTCGACTTGGCGGTGGGGCTGCCCCCTGATGCCCAACGCAACCGTCCGCAAGACACACGCACACACGCGCATGTAACCGACGTAAATGATACGAACAGCCTCAACCCCCTCCGCCCGTATGCGTGGCGGCGGCCCTCGCGAGGGAGCAAGGAACTACTACAAGGAGGAACCGAGCAGCAGACAGACGAGTGGATAGCAGACGATAAGAGCAGACGACCTTCCCCGCCATTTCGTTTTCGGGGCGAGGGAGGAAAAAAATAGGAATTGGCAGTGTTTAGTCGTTCCTCCGCTCGCTTGTTTGTCTGCCTTCTGGGTTGAAGGGGGCGGCCGCGGGTTTCGGGGATGGGGTGGAAAGGGTGCGCGTGTTATTGCGAACGACGCAGACTGGCAGTGAAAGACTGCTGCGGGGACGAAGGGCGACGCGCAGTGTTGTTGCGGGCAGCAGCCCTGTCGCGGCCGCCCCGTTCCGCGTAAGGTCACTCCGATATTTATATGTAGGTAAGGTCACGAAGATGGACTGAGCTGAAGTGTGAAGCCGGGGTGTTTAGGGTGAACGGGACGCCACATGCTGCTGAGATCAGTGACGCTTTGGAAGCCACTAGCAACACACAAATCACTGAACACATCCCCTCAAATCCTGAGGAGGCAAAGGCAATAGCAAAGACACTCCTAAAACCACCAAAATGTGCTTAAACGTTTCTATGTTTTTTTCTTCCTCAAAAACGTTTTTGGGGGTTACCTGAGAAAGCATCACCATCATCACTTCTTTTTGGCAAAGTTTAGCGAACGTTGTGAATATATCTATATAGAAGGGGTGCACAGGTCGGCGTTGCGGGCACATCGTTGCATGGGCGCCAGCATTCCTGCAGCACCAGCGCACCTATGTACATTTCCTACCTACAAAATGCAATAAATATATCATCACATATCTTTATATCATCAGAATCACCGAGGTAAGCTTATTTTATGATCGAGAATTCAGTCGTCATTTTGCCTAAAAGCTTCGCAGAAAATATCGGCCTGAGGAATGTACTGAAATAAGGTCGCAGGCTAGCCGGTGAACGATCATTAAAAGAACCCCAAGCAAGCGAACATTATTAAAAAAAATAATATTTATAAAAAAGGAATAACACAACGACGTGTTGTCCCGGTTTTTTTTTCATTGACATGTTTTTTCTTCTTTGTCTCGGTGTTTTAAAAGCTTGAGGAATGTGACATTGTTTCTACTGATTTCACGACTCATGCGCAACAGCCATAGACGCTTTCTTATGTTGTTTAATAAAATAATTAAAATAAAAACATAGAAACTTACACGTGGGAGGGCGGGCCACCCTGCTACAATCATAAAATTAGATCGGGAAAATGAATTTCGAAAGTTAAATTAGAGACTTTTTATTTTGCAGTTAAAAGCTTGACTAAAATGCATTTTCATTTGCCCGAACTGAGGAGGCTTGTCGTTCCATCTGTAAGTTCATATTATTTTTATTTTTTATGCTTGTATGGTTTTGAGATCTTCAATCATTGTGGTGAACAATTCCTTCGCGACTTGTCCAAGAATCGTTCATCCGTTTTCGATCAGGGCTTCTTAGATACGTATATCAGAAATCTGGCCGTGCAAGTGAATAACAAGAAAATGAAGCGCTTCCGAGCGAATACGTCACGTATTCGCTCGGAAGCGCTTCATTTTCTTGTTATTCACTTGCACGGCCAGATTTCTGAGTACATTTCTGACTTTATTCGCAAACATTTTTGCTTTAACTGAACATGCCGCGTAATGTATGGAGCCGCGATCTTTTGTAAGAGCGACATCAATTATTCTTCCATCCTCCTTGATGCTTCCATCTCACGCTAACAAAGATAATTAGGAGCAGTTGCGTGTTGACCGACCGCCCATTCTCATCCACTGACGTGCTTATACGAAAACCTATTGTGTAAATAATGTGGTCCTCCATAACATGCGTCCTGCAGTCCGTCGCCCCTTGAAGGTTAATTTATTTGAAAAGTTATTAAAGATGGCTGGCGACGTGAGCGGTCATTCACTACTCGTCTACATCTTTATCTGGCATTTCAGAAGTGACCCTACACAACTTTGATTGGCTCTCAAGATGCCTGTGAACCGATAGTTTTGACTGCATAGACACATAAATGTGCTTCCGAGTATAGCATATGCTCTCAGCGGTGAAGTAAACTTTTATTTGTTGTAATTCGGAATTTATAGACCTGCAGAACGCATATTGGTGAAGTGACAATAATTGAATGGTGTTATAACTAAATACCTAAAAATACCTAAATACCTACTGTTATATCTAAAAAAAAGTGAACATAAACCCTTAATGCTTAAATTAAATATAAATCAGATCACTAAAAAATATTCTACATATTATACTCTTTCTACGACGGCAGAAGCCGTGGAAGGGCGGAAATCCAGTCCTGCCATGGCGAGGATTTTTCAGTTAAAACAATGAGGTGAGTACAAATTATCGAGTTAGTAGAGATACTTCTGAATGGTATGCTTCCACAAAGTATATATGTTCACAGAAAGAGAGAGAGAGATAGAGTAGTATTTCGTTTTTTGGAGAATCAAACTCGATGTCACTGAAAATTATCACCCAAACGAAAAGGCTGCTCTTAGTACATTCTGTTTTCATTTTTGTCACTTTCATTTATCTGTTTTAGGTTGAGCTTTCGTTTTGTCAAAAATGGCGTTTTTGTTCCCTACCGCAGAGTCTAAGGGACGAAGTTTACCTCTTTGGGGGATCAATTGCGTTTTCTTTAGCTCCATCGTTCCAGCAATTAGGAACTAACTTTCTTCCATTTAGGAATAAATAATACTATTATAGGAAGGGGACCTTTCACATTGGATAGGAAGTTTCGTCCCTTTGGGGACCAATTTTGACACTTATAAGGATGAAGCAAAAAAGATAAATGAGAGTAACTTTCGTTCCTTTGGGGAGTAATTTTGACACTTTTAAGGGCGAATTAAAACATTAACAGGGAGTAACTCTCGGTTTTTTGGGGATCAATTTTGACACTTTAAGGATGAATTTGAAAAGTAAAACGTTTTTTGCTTCTTTTACTTTAATAATAAAATTAAAAAGTAAAAAAAAAGAAAAAGAACTTTTCGGAAGAGTGTTTTTTCCCGAGAAGTGACACTGCCTGTCTTTTTGGAGGCAGGCTGATACTCCAATTGATGCCTGTGGGGTATAGAAGACTGCAGAAAAATACCATCAGAACCATCAATCGATTATTTTTTTTTTTTGCATGAAAAAAAATCATCAGAAATTGGTAACCAAAATACCAAAACTACACTGTGCAAATAAATATTATGTTGAAAATCCGATCTTTATCACTGTACTAATAGACAATAATATAAATAGTGTAGCCAATATATCCAGACAATGTGTACCAAACTTGAAATTTTGACATACTGTTGGTCATTCTGGGCAAGAAACGGTATACCACTATTTTACATCATGGAAGATTAAAGACGCAAGCTAAACGAAAGCAAACCACTGAAGCTTGTAGGGGAGTCTGTTTGATACTTACTGCTTTTTTCAGAAGACACTAATATATGTTGTCAAATTGTTGAAGAACATTGAAACCAGGTGCAGATCCTGAAACACCGAAACAAAAAAGGGAAACATAATCACCACTATGCAGATGGTGCTTTCCAAACAAGTTTCGTATTACAGGCGACAAACAAATTATTGATCTGAGCTAAGGCAGACAACAAAATAGGCACCGCTGAGGTGTATCGTGTTTACGATTGACAGCTGAGGACACGATGACCAAAGGCAAGAATGTGTGCCCGACGCCTGTAGGTGCAGTTTCGTAAACTTCGGTCAGAAACGAACAGCCCATGTGGGTGCCTACTCAGGAAGTCTGTGAGCTGACTTTTCTGCAAAACACAAAGACAGTCAATTATGGCAACGCATACAAAGTTCCCAAGTAATGACCAAGCTCTCAATAATATTAGATCGGGAAAAAATGCGACGTGTGCAGGGAAAACACTCACTGCCCCTGCGCACATTAGACTGTTTTAGAATACTTGTATTCAGAGCCTCCGTCACTGCCTAGGATACGTCTATGTTTGGCTGTCCCCATGTTCTATGGGAAAGTGAACTCACACACCTGTTTTGAGTGTAATAGGCTCCTAGAACGCTAGTTGAAAACACGCTGGCTCAGTTTTTCCTGTGTGGTAGATAATGGTATTCATCTGTTGTGCCAGCAATCCTTGCAATAAACTTATTTGTCCAGTGCAAAGTAAAATATTAACATGCTCTATCATCCTAAATTTTGCTTTAAAATTGATTTATTGAATTTAAAACAATATGATTAATTCTTAATAAGATGTCACTGTTGTTCGAACGCTTATAGATAGAATTAACAATTTTAAACCTTGTGTCTCCATAAATGATGTTGAGTTCCTTTCAAATCAAACTGCACAGGTAGTGCTTTGCAATTTTTTTTTTCTAACATTTGTACGGAGTCACTTTGCTTCGACGATCACTCGCCCACTGGCCTGACTGGCCGTTTCAGATGCGCGGAAGCGGTCAGTGTAGAGTAAGAGCCTCGTTACCGGCACCTCCGTGTCACTTTGAGTCCCTTTCCGTGCTCTTCGCGGACGGAAACATTTACTAAATTTGCGCGCGCGGTCATAATTTCTAGATCACAGGACTCAAATTTTGTTTTGCTGAGGCTTCTTTCAAACAATAGCTACTCCAGCGATGCTTCATCGAACGCACGCAGCAGCCATAGTTGAAGGTGGGACAAGGTAGTTTATAGGCTGATAGCTCCATCGGGAGCAGCGAAATGACCGAGGGACAAACAGCTCGGTTTACCAATTTTGGATAAAGGGCGCTAAGGTCGTGTGGAGGGTCGAGGGCAATTATTCTATTTACGCACCCCCCCCCCCCCTTTTTTTTTTTTTGTTTTTTTCAATTGTGTGATTTTAATAGTTAAGCACCTGAGACACACTGAAACAAACCCAGCAAGTGCATCACTGGCGACGCCTTTTAAGAAGTAAAAGTAAATGAGAACATGTTGTGTCGTAAGCAAAAAAAGAACACTCTCTAACCCACGTTGTCACGTTACCATAAAACAATAGCCGAGTACGCTCACGTACTCCTTAGGCATTCAAGTAGTGCAATCGCGTAAAAAAATATATCTTTCTTCTTTTCATTTACTTTTTTACAATATCTACGTTTGCGCGTGCATGCTTGTTTGTAACGGGGCTTCTCTCTATGTCCCATTGAGCTGCGGGGAAGCGGAGGCGCGTGGGTTACGATAAGTGCAAAGAAATCAAGAATATGCGATCTTTCGGTTAATGAAGATAGGAACTTGCATATATCTCGTATAAACATAATATAAAAAAATCTACACCAAGGAAACAGATGTGCTGTTAGCATACAAGGCTTTTCCCGCATCTTAGGTGCAATTTTCGAAAGGGTGTATGCTTGTTCTCGCGACCCAGGAGCTCCGCAAAGGAGAGGAAAAAAGACGACTGCGGAGGAACGTATAGTACTTCACCCTCAGACGGAGTTAACCGTGATATGAACACGAAAGGCTCGAGCCAAACGAAACATAATAAGTGTAAATATTTACGCGTTGCAATATCACCGACACGACGACAAAACACACCGCATGAACCACCTGCCAATTTTGCGTTTTCGAAAAATAGTGAAGGTTGGCCGTTGAAACGCCGCGGCTAAACACCATTCCGGAGCCGGTGTCATTTTCAGTGATCATGCGTATGGCGCGTGCTTTGCTCGCCTTCCGAAACAACAAACGTGCATGTGCTGGGCTGTGACTTTTTTTTAAGCATTGGAATGATGTTAAGGTGATTGGAAGCGCAGGCATTGCTGTGGGTGGTCGTAGCGTTCCAACCAGTGGTCCCTGCAGCTTGTGGCGACATGTGGACTTAAAACACCATAACTATCCCTATTTTGTTTTTGCACGCTATATACCTGCTTCTAGGAAGCTATAAGTATATGGGCGGTGAGGACACACAGTGTGCATTGGCTCCAGCGCTTTTCTTTGTTTCTTGCACGCCCGGGCTGGCCTGGAGTCTCGTAACCAAAGTCTAATGAACCACTATTTAACAACTGAATTATCGATGCGGCAAAACGGAAGCATGCGTCTACAGTACGCATGGTTCCGTTTCGCCACCACCGTCAGCATCGCGGTACCATTACCTGTGTGAGTCAGTGATCGAGATTAAGGAGTTTTAGGGAACTGATTTTGGGCACATCCGATATGGAACGATATGCCTTTTAGTACGAACTGTGCATATGGGAGACTTCTGTAATTGCGCGTGCGCAGTCGTACCGGAGGGCCCATCGTACCGCATCGGATGTGCAAGGACGGTTCCCTAAAACTCTCTAATATCAGAGAGAAACGCGGTAAAGCTATCAGTCAATTTTTGTCTTGGGCACCATAAACTTTCTGAGGTAAAGCCACAGGCACCTCGGCGGTGCCTGAACCGATGTGACACTTCCGGAAGCGAAAATCCCATAAGCGAAAATGAATTTACTAGGGGAGACAAATTCAATCGAATTATTTAGGACATTTTTAAACCGAAATACAACTTACTTTGAGGCTGCGTAATATTTTCAGCCAAACAGAAAATATCAATCTGTATTCATTTTTTCTAATGTTGAACTGACACTCATTTGTAGGATTGGAAGTTTCAGCCAAACCGAAGTTTTAGGTCGCACCGAGGCTTCATTCTAATTCCAACGTCAACTCATCTGAGATGACACCTGGTACCGGGGATGCAAAAAAAAAAAAAAAAAAATAAAGCCGTTTACAACTTTCTGTAACGCCGGATTAGAGCGCAGCTCTTGAGGAGGGGGAGGGGAAGGTATGTAGAAGGGGATATGCCCCTCCTCCTCTCCTGCCCTCCCCCATTTAGGGCGAAATTTCCCGTTAAATTTAGCGGGAAAAATTTTCCTCTAAATTTAGCGGGGAAAAATGTTTCCGCTAGATTTAGCGGGGAATATTTTCCGCTAGATTTAGCGGGGAAAATGTTCCGCTAAATTTAGTTGGGAAAACTTTCCGCTAAATTTAGCTGGGAAAATTTTCTGCTAAATTTAGCGGGGAAATTTCCCCATCATGCACCGCGCGGTTACGCCGACGGCCACGGCGACGGCGACGCCGCTCAAGCCGGAAACGGGCGCCTAAGAGCTGCGCTCTAAAATAGGAATTGTATTTCTTTTTCAACGTCCGTAGAAGTCGAGACACCTCATGTTCGAGCTAAAAGAACGATGCACCACCAAAGAGCAGTTTCGCCAGCGACATTTATAGCACGTTTTTAACCCCCTTTCTTCATTTTTTTTTTTTTTTTTGCTTCTGCTAGCGTTGTTCGAGAAAGAAAATAATAATAAAAAAAAAAAAAGAGCTCGGGAGTGCTAAGCGGAGGTCGCTGGAATAATAAACAAGGCGGGTGAGAGTGGCTTGTTTGAACTTCGGAGGCGGGAGGACACCAATTGCCCGTTTCTCTTGTGCGGCTTTGTTCCTTCTCTTTTTTTTTTCTTTCTCTATGCAGCCTTTATATATATATATATATATATATATATATATATATATATATATATATATATATATATATATATATATATATATATATATATATATATATATATATATATATATATATATATATATATATATATTTGCGACATTTCACTGCGAGCCTGATCAATTTGCTATGGCTTTTACATTCCTGTGTTCATTCCATGGCAGTAGGAATACCGTGTAATTTCGATACTTATTGAATAGTTTACGCGTGCGCTCACTTTTCACGAGTTTTCTTATCTGAGGCCATTTCGAAAGTCCGTGCCACTGCTGGAATAAATTCGAAACCTCGTTGAACCGGACAAAACCCAAAATGTTCTGTGCTGCGCACTGTGGCACGGTTTCATCTATACGCTGACGAAGCCCGACAGAACGGAGAAAGAAGATGTCAGAAAAACGTAAAAGGTGGGGGGAGAGAGAGGGGGAGAGACCACGTATGGCAGCAATCACTCTCCGAACCACATTCGTTTTTTTCGATTGCGACGATAAAAATACGGTTTGGAAACTGGCGACTGCCTCGGCGCAGCGCTGAACACCACGGTTCTCCAAAGGGTCTCTAAGGTTCTCCAAGGTTCTGGTCTACCGTTCATTCCTCTTTTCTCTTCTACGACGGCGGCCAATTATTTCTCCTGGCGGCGAACTACCCGGCTCTCGGTTCCCACTATACCAGGCTGTGGTAGTGGGAGCCTAGGGACCGCTTATAAATATGTGTTGTCACAAACTTGCATGTATTTCTTTTTACATATCTTTTTTTTTTTTTGACAGAGCCGCGCTATTTTGAGGGGAATTTGGGCAGTGAGCAAAACTTCTTCGTAAACTTGACTCATGTCTTTTTTTATTGCCTTTAATTTTGTTTACGTTAAGATTATTATGAGTGGTTGATTATCGCTTTCTGGCAGACGTGCAAACTATGCAGCAGACTTACGAACTATGGCAGACTTTACAATGCCAAAAGGAAAAAAAAAATCATAAGCGGAAAAAAATCATAAGATGGAAAACTAAAATATTTATACGAAATTTAATACAAGCTTCTGAGCGGTGTTTCCTATATAATTTTTCTTTTATAAGAAACAGCAAGGAGTTGTGAGCAAAGAAGTAAATTCAAGAATCCCTTCCCGTTCTTTACAAAATGCTCTAGAACGTGGCGCTGTTTTGATAGGCTTCCTTTAAAAGTCTCCCGTTATTTTTCACCCTGAGAAAATAAACAAGATCGCTATACATTCAGGGGAAAAAAAAGAAACTACGCAAGTCAAGTCAAGGACACTCCTACACTTCCATTCTGAGCAGTGGTACTCCCTATTCACTTGAAATATACGTGTTTTCAGAATCCGCAGTCCAGACTCCAGTGTCCCGAAGCCCTTGGTCTGGATTTTTTTAAAATCCCGTCTTAATTTTTTTTTTTATCTTTTTTTTTTTTTTTTTTTTTTGTATACTTCCGGGCTGTGTATTCGGGACACACGAGGCCGATTCATGAGCTAGCTTCGTTGACGTGGCTTCATACATTGCTCCTGCTTTTCAGATCTCTAAAAGCGCGATTCCAGATTTGTTTTCTTTCTTTTTATATTGAAATCAAAATCCTATTTGAAGGTATCCAAGTCTGTACGGAAACTCAAAGAATTTAATCCGGGATTGGAGTCAACTTTACAGAAAGAAACATTATCCTTCTTCAATAACACTCGTGAAATTTTGCTTCCTTTATTCCTTGGCCCTTTCATGACAGCTTCCGAGCGTGTCCATTTTGGTGCTGTACTTTGCGTCAAACCAGCTTTTTTTAAGGTGTGTGTGTATCTGTTCCTATGCGCTTCGCCCCCCCCCCCCCCCCCCCCCCCCCCCCGCCCCCAAGTTCTCTCAAATCTGAGCCGCCTGCACGTTTGTACTGAAAGTGTTTTATTTACTTATTTATTTATTTATTTATTTAAGCTCGGTTGTAAAGGTTTTTTTTTTAATGCTGCATTTTTATGTCTATATTAAGACATAGGTTTATAAACGTCTTGCACATTAGTTTGGGGACAAGTTGATAAAATATCACGGGTATTTTGAGCAAGGTCAATATATCATCGTAACTCGCCCCCTGATGGACAATCCTGCAACTTATCGGTGGATTTTTTGTAATGTTTAGAATAGCAATACAGATCCACCACTTTCAAACACCGTCACCTAAGCAAGCAGCTATGTGAGGTTCGTAGCCTCTAAACAAATCCGTACCTCGCTGTATCCTAAAGTTTCTCTTTTTCCTCTCTAAGATACCTTAATAAATACAATGCTGATTGACGGCTGTATTGAACAACTATTTAAGGCATGCATTCATCTGTTTGTTTCAGACAGACACCTTTTCTTAATGGTTTCTGGATCGGTGCCAACATTTTTTATTTGTAGTCAATATCATTACTACTTATCACAACATTTCAAGTTCCTCGCAACCAAAATCATTTGAATATACTAAATCGCAGCATTTGCCACGTTCGGTACAATTGGCACGATGCTCTTGAATTCGGATTGTTTGTGTCTTGCGTTTTTCTCAAGATGACCTGAAGCCAACATTGAAAAACATTTGTGTGCAAACATTAACAAATACGTGGCAATACCTTGCCACGTAACGTTTTGTTAGACTACGCTGATTTTGACAAGTTAGACTATACGCGAACTCGAACCGTAAATTAATGCAAAAGCGTCCCACATAAAACCGAATTACAATTTCCGTACTTTTAATCTACTTGCGCATCTGTTCCACCAATAAACTTTTTTTTTTTTTTGTAGTTGAAGAAGGTGTAGAGGTAAACTCTGCAGCGACACTCAAACTTTTTATGACCTGTCAGAGCCTCCGACCCTTGCACACTCCACAGACTGTGTACGTGATTGCTTTGACATTCATTTTAAGCATTACCTTGCCATCTCGGAGTCTCATACCAAATTATATTAGACGTCTCGCCGAAAATATCTAGAAAAAAAAATAATAAAGATAGCCGAGAGCAGTAGTAACCGGTGTTGTAGGCGTTAGCGAAAACAAGTAACGAAACACGTTACTCGTTACTAGCAGAATAAAAGAACGCGTTAGGGAACCACGTTACCTAAAAATAAAAAGAAGGCGTTACTGTGACCGCTACCGTTAAAGATAAAAGTAACGCACTTTATTTTGCGTGACTTTTAGAGCGCAGCTATTAGGAGCCCGTTTCCGGCTTCAGCGGCGTCGCCGTCGGCGTAACCGCGCGCGTTACGTTATGGGAATAATGCAAACGGGCGTAACCGCGCTTTGTGTTATGAGAAGAGTTCCCCGCTAAATTTGGCAGGGAAAGCTTTCCGCTAAATTTAGCGGGAAATCCTTTCCGTTAAATTTAACGGGAAAATTTCCCGCTAAATTTAGACGTAACAGTTCCTGGCTAAATTTAGTGGGGAAATTTCCCCGCTAAATTTGTCTGTAACATTTTCCTGCTAAATTTAGCGGAAAAATTTCCCCGCTAAATTTAACGAAAAAGTGTTCCCGTTAAATTTAGCGGAAGGATTTCCCGTTACATTGGAGGGAAGAACGAGAGGAGGAGGGGAGGGTACGGAGGGGCATACCCTCCCCTCCTCCTCCTCAAGAGCTGCGCTCTAATTCGGCATTACAGAGAATTGTAAACGTCTTTCATTTATTTATTTATTGCCGGTAACCGCGTTTTTTAGGGAGAGAGTTTTTTGGCATTGGGATCAAAGGGCGTGGACGTTGGGGTTTTTCTAAGTTGAGACTATTTGCGTGGAAAAAAGAGAGGTAAAATTTTGAAGGCATGTGGAATGATTGCAATAATTAGTTACGGCGCCTATAGACCAACACGCGTCCCTGACGTCACGCAGCTGCGGTGGCGCTGTCGGCGGCACTGCGCATGCGCAGAAGCTTCACTTCACGGGAATTCGGTTTCTGAGCACGCGCAATGCCCACACCTGGTCTGGGAAAACGCGGGCTTGTTTCTAAACAACGTGTCGATCTATACTTCGTTTTAGCTTAAGCCCAGACGCAGACGACGCCACGAGCTAATAGGACGAATCAAGCAGCGTTAAAAGCGCAAGTCACTGAGCCTTTTTTTGTTTATGATTATTGGTTCCGTGATGACAGAACACGTACAACACAGTTTTACTTTTTAGATCGGGAAATATAGAGCCACAATATTATTCAGTTTTTTTATTACCTTTCTTATAAAACCATTCCCAATTCAATCAGTTCGGTGATTGCTGAGAAAAAATACCAAAAAATGGCCACTGGAATTGCATAGGGCTTGGGAGCTGCGGTATCGTCTTAAAGAAAAACAAAAATTTAGGCGAGATTCGAACGGACGATCCTTCGGTTGCGAGCCAGACACACTACTGACCAGGCCACGCAAGACACGCTTGTCGCGTTTCCCCCTTTAAGGCAAAGCTTAAACGTGCTCCAAGTTTTTTTAGTCTTTTTTTAGGAGATGTAACGATTGTTTAACTGCGCTACCCGTTACTTGAAATAAGTAACGTAAGTACTTTACCCGTTACTGTTTTGTAACTGTAACGAATACATTACTAGGTGACGGAAAAGAGTAACGCGTTACCGGTAACGCCCTTACTTGTAACGCTTTTCCGTGAAGTAACTGTTCCACGCTTTTTTTCTTCTTCTTTTCTCTGTTTCTTGGCGTAGGCTCTTTCGCTACGGTACAGGAAGGTGCGAAAATCTGTAATCGTTATGGAGTGTGATGATGGGTCTAACCGTTCCAAGAGCATGCTCACATTAGAGGTTTTTAGGGAACCGTTTTTGCACATCCGTTATGGCACGATAGGCCCTCCGGTAGGAACTGTGGATGTGCTACCGCAACTCCAAATTTACTCCGTTTAACTTTGGACGGCTCACAGCTGACGCTACGAGCGATCCCCAGCCATGCAATTGAATGTCTCGAACGTATCAGGTGACTACGCGTCCCGCGCGTCATAGCATCTTCCGCGGCCTATCGTATATACGATGGGCCGCGGAAGATGCTACGAGCCGTTTCATACGCATAAGGTGAAACGGAGTCTACACCAACACGCGGCGCATGCGCAGAAGCGAGTATGGTTTATGCACACGTGCAGTACCCACAACTGGTGTGAGCAAACGCTGACCTGTTTGCAAACAGCGTGCGTGGGTTTATATAGCTTTCCCGCGTGCAGTGCTACTGGTTTTTGCTGTTGTGGTTGGCGTCCCCGACTCCTCGTGCATGATGTCGCGAGATGGCCTCTTCAGGAAGGGAGAGAGTGTCTTCTTCGCCAACTTTCTCGTTTATTTCTTAGCGAATAAAAAAGAAATAAGAAGGAGGAGGCTTTTGTCGCCCCTGCTTGGCCGACGAACATTAGCGCGCAGTTTCGCCATTGGTCCGTTAGTGGAAGAAAATCTTTTTTGACGGCGCTGTGTTTGGTTGACCATCTCCGTGTGTACTTCGTGTTCTTGGTCGGGTCTTTTAGGACCTTCGCTTTCCTGACTCAGATCGGAAATGAGAGTGCAGGAACTAGATTTCTCACCCCCTCCCCTTCTCACCTCCTGTCCTCCGTTTCCCGTTTACGACTTGTGAAGAAAGTTGCTGCCATTTCTTTGATTTGTTTTTCTTTTTTTTTTTTCCCCGAGTGTGTCGTCGTCTTTTGGAGGGATGATGAAGTTTGTGGCGGAAGAAAAGCCGTTGGCAGCACCGCGTCCCTTCGGTATTTTTGGTTTCCTGTTCTTCTCTTCGGTGTTATCGAGTGTTGCGGAGTGGTCCAATCGGGTGGGTCGACGGGACGCTTTCTTGCTACCGCTGATTGGTTGGCGGTGGGGGGACGTTGTGTTTAATGTTTGTCAGAACTGAAAATGTATTTTTTTTCTGCGTTGTTGTTCCTTGATATTGGGAAGGTTATTGGAAAGCCTTAGCTTCGTTTGTCACTTTTTTCATTGATGGAAAATTATATTCTACATTTAAGTTGATAAAAATCGAACGAATATCAGTTATCTTCTAACACAATACCTCTCTCTTTCTCTGGTGCTGTCAAATTATTCGGTCGGTCGCCGTTGAGAAAAAAACAGCAACAACATGCCTCAATAAATATTAATACTAGCAACAAATAATAAATATGGCCATCCTGGGCACGTGCCTCTTTGCGTACATTTGGCAGTGGATATCTAGCATAAGCTATCGTACACTGTATATATATATATATATATATATATATAATTATATATATATATATATATATATATATATATATATTCTTGTTGTTTTTATGGAAGACGGCGTGTTTAGCGTGTAGCTCTCTTGATTGTAACTACGTCACGTTCGAACACATTATATATATATATATATATATATATATATATATATATATATATATATATATATATATATATATATATATATATATATATATATATATAAAACTGAGAAGAAAAAAACCCTTAGTGAAAACAGCAACAACGGACGATTTAATCTTCGACGTTTCGGCCGGAGTCCCGCCTTCGTCAGGAAGAACTTTCACAGATGAACGCGGGTGGTATTTATACAATGCTACGGTCGAGTCCAAATTTTGGAGGGGTGACGGTTGAAGCTTTCGAGAGAGGGAAGCGTAGGGCAGTTCTTATCCGGGTGAAGAAGCTTCTTCACCCGGATAAGAACTGCCGTACGCTTCCCTCTCTCGAAAGCTTCAACCGTCACCCCTCCAAAATTTGGACTCGACCGTAGCATCTTCACCCGGATAAGAACTGCCCTCCGCTTCCCTCTCTCGAAAGCTTCAACCGTCACCCCTCCGAAATTTGGACTCGACCGTAGCATCTTCACCCGGATAAGAACTGCCCTCCGCTTCCCTCTCTCGAAAGCTTCAACCGTCACCCCTCCGAAATTTGGACTCGACCGTAGCATTGTATAAATACCACCCGCGTTCATCTGTGAAAGTTCTTCCTGACGAAGGCGGGACTCCGGCCGAAACGTCGAAGATTAAATCGTCCGTTGTTGCTGTTTTCACTAAGGGTTTTTTCTTCTCAGTTTTATACCCACGCCTTCGGCCTCCCGCCACCATGCCCGTTATATATATATATATATATATATACCATGATTACAAAACACAAAAAGATAAAAAAACTGTGTAAATATTTTTACTTTCTTGAGACGAGCATTCCCAAGATGTTATTTTGATAGAATTTTGGTTAGCTATCAACTGCACGAACCGTCCGACTGCAGCATTGTGCCGGCAAGTATATAAAAAACAAAATATTCGCAATGCATTAATCACTACCCTTAAAATTAGTATTAAAACGGTGAGAACTACAGTGGGGCAAAAGAATGCTGAAAAAATAGCACGTGCACCTTGATGAATGGATGGTCTGCGATGATAAAAAAAAAATATCTCAATTGTCATTCGCTGTAATCATTTGCACGACGGCGGTATACGTATGAGCTAGGTAAATCGACAAATAGTTATAAAAAAACATTCAACACATTTTATAAGAGCTTCTATACACCGCACTATTGGGCATTCAATGGAAGGTTTGAAGAAAATGTATCTTCTGACAATATTATTGGCGCAAGGAGATCGCGATGTCCCTTCAAGAGATTCTTCAAAGTCATAGCCCGAACTTACAGCCTTTTGTCCCATATAATCCACCCCATAACTTTGTTCGACGTACAGCGCCCTATAGTCGAACAAACGGCCCCGAATTTTACGAGGGGCTTGATAACGGTACGATATACCTTATTAAACAGATAAAATACGTATCAAAAACTACAGAAAAATAAAACGCTGGCGTTTTGCAGTAAGGCCAAGAAAACTCCGATTACTTTTTTTGCAGTCAGTAACACGTACATTATAGTTTAATAAGTTGTACTATTCGGCTATCAAGCCGCTCTTGAAAGTTGATACGGTCGGTACGACGTCAGCGCTGTACGTCGAATTGAAGTTTTGGGGTGTCTAATATGAGACAATGGGTGTAAGAATATATCAGTTTTTCCTGAGAGTGTATCATCCTACGAAAACGCGATCTACTTAATTTCCCCAAACGATCCCAATCCCTAGTTTCGTGCGTCACGCTATAACAACTATAAAGGAGCTCGAAAATAAGGCTAGGTCACAGAGGAAGCGGGATTTGCATCATGCTGTGGCGGCACCTACAACTTTTATTGTTGTTTCGGCACTCTTTATTTATCCCCCCCCCCCCCCCCCCCCCCCCCCGAACTTCTCGATCGGCCGGTATCGGTCGCGCGAGACCAGCGCCACAAAGAGCCGGCGTCTCCTTCCGTCTTCCTCGAGCGTTCCTCGGGCAGAGCGACGCCTCGCGCGTATGCTAATACCGTTGAATGGCGGTCCGTGACAGACGTCGCGCTTCGTTACGGAGCGTCTCCCGCGCGAGATGGATGGAGACCGAGGTGAGACGCCGCCATTGTTCGAGCCCCGCCACTGTAACGCGCTGCTGGAGGGCGCACGCACGCACTTTGTGTAAGGACGCGTAGACGCCGAGGGAGAGCATCGTCGCAACACCCTGCTCTGCTTGCGGGGGTATACGCTGACTGGTGGGACACCCTCCTCCCGGACGATGACACGGGGTCTGCGCGCTGAGACTGCCGCTGACGGACGAATTTCGTGGCTCCGGGTGTTCGGGTTCCGGGTGTTGAGGCTCTTTGACGACCGCTCGAAGGTTGGCAGCCCCGCGTGACCCCGGATGTGCGACAGGTCGCGACCTGAAACTAAACAGCTCTTGCTGTTTTTTCTTGTTTTTTTTTTTAGTTATGTGGCGTTGTTGGCGTCTGGTTTTGCTGAAAGTTAGGGACGTCGGTATTCATCGTTTTTTGAATCGGAATGATACGGAGGTATTGGGAAATTAGGCAGAAAGATAAAAGAAATTAGTATGAAAGACGACGGACGATTATACGTATAACCTTGCGAGAGTTGTAGAGGAACTCGTCTTCTTCAAGTTGTAGTTTTCAACACGCTTTTTTATTTTTTTTATTACGGGAACCATACAAGAATGATCAAAAACAGACCCCGAAACAATCCACGTCTTTTGAATTCTTTTTTTTTTTTTAATTTGAGACGGTACGAGCGCGGGTTGACCTTAGCCATCCAAATGTACTCTTGTGGTGCCTAGATAAAACTGCTAGCGCCATGCTAAATGTCACAACGCAAACATTATTTTTAGGGATAAGTGTTATATCTTTACCGTCATTTCACACATCGCTGTAACTATATCTCTCGTAGTGGCCTGCGAAATATTTGAATCACACGCATCGGTGATTCAAAGAGAGGCCAGGCTCTTTAATACGACCGCAAAATTCGGTTTCTTAACCTATCGCGCTACGACTTGGTGCAGCGTTGCCAACAGATGGTGCATTTTTTTCTTTTTTCTTTTGTAAAGTTTGCAAAGAGCGAACTTACCTGAGGAAAAAAGTAAAGAAAGACAAAGGCTTAGCTCGTATGGAAACGCAGCGAAGCCACCGGTCTTCAAACAACACGGCGCCGTTTCGCACAGGAGACAAGAGATGGCTCAAGCAGTCGCAAAGCCAACTGCCACCAACGAACGAGCATAGGAAGCCGAGAACCGGCGTCTTTAGCAGACGAGCAACTGTAGTTCCTTGTTGTTACTGTGCCTGTTTTTGTTTCTGGAAGCGTCGCCGCCTGCGGAACGCGCGCCGCTTTTGAGTCGAAAAGATCGTCTGCTTAAAGACGCCGGCTATCGGCTTCGTATGCTCGTTCGTTGCGCCATCTCTTGTCTCCCGTGCGAAACGGCGCCGTGTTGTTTGGAGACCAGTGGCGTCGCTGCGTTTCCATAGGAGCTAAGCCTTTTTCTTTCTTTACTTTTTCCTCACGTAATTTCGCTCTTTGCAAATTTTACAAAAAAATAAAATGCACCATCAGTGGCCAACGCTGCACAACGTCGTAGCGCGATAGATTAAGAAACCGAAATTTGCGGTCGTTTTAAAGAGCCTGGCCTCTCCTTGAATCACCCTGTATAGTGAACTTACCCCTTAGCTTCCAACGCGCCATCGCATTCTCTTGTCTTTGTAATCTACATCACTAGTCTATCACAAAGTCTGGAAAGAATTTGTCGGACAAAACGTGAACCGCAAGCTAATCATTGTCGGCGTGGAACGTCAGTTCAACTGGAGCGGCTGCAGTCGTGGCGGGAAAGACCATATCGAACGGTCGCATCATTTGACGCGGGAGCCAAGGAGGGTACAGGGGCCCGACCAGAAGAGGAAGGCCGACGATAAGTGAAGCAGGGGAGCCGGCCACGTCGGCTATACTCCGTTCACTCCTAAGCTGACGACAGTGAAGTCTTCGAACCAATCGACCGCCTCGCTCTCATCAGCTGACTCCGCTCTCCGCGCATGGGTATGAGTGCGAGCGTGGTCACGTGGCAAAAGATCGACGTATGGATCGTCCATTGAGAACGTAGCTTTCACCGCACTCTCCACTAAGGGATAAACGAAGCACGGAGGGGAGCAGGCGGTCGCAAAGAAGAAAGCGGCTCCTCTTTCCTTTTTGCTCTCTCTTCCAGCCGGAGAACTCTCTCTCTCTCTCTCTCACTCCCTTCACAACCACACTTCTCTTTTCGTTCTTATCATGATTGTGACAGGGTGGTGATGGATGATGCGAATGCAAACGGTTTGAGGCGACGCCGGGACAACCACACGGCCTCACAAGCTCGTAATTTTCACCAGCAGTAGCGTCGTCAGAGTTTTTTTTTTTTTAATCTATAGATATTTTTTTTTACTTTTATACAGTATTTCAAAATTTGTTCATATATTTGTGAAATTTGGAATCAAGAAAAGAAGATAGAGAAAGAGAGATAGAAAAAAAAAAATAAAAACGATGTTATCGGCGTGTTCTTTTGTGGCGACACACAGTCTCCACCAGCTCCAACGAAATTATATTGAACTTTTTTTTTTTATATATATTTGAGTTGATCTTTAAGGAAATACATTGAAGACGCAATTCGTAGGGGTAGTCGGTGATACATCAGTTTGTTGGTATAGATTCGTTTAGTTTCTTTTTGTACAATATTTCCAGTTCGATCGAAGGAACGTGCTGCTTCCTTTTATTAAAACCTGTTTCCTTTCTCCGCTTTTATTTAGGGACGGAAAAGCTTGCCCTAATGGTGGCGAGGCTCAGTTCACGCGATCCTCCAGTGCGAAGGATAGGTGTGTGTTATACTTTGCTTCTGGATGAACGTCGATTTCATCACCCTTATTATTGACTAAACTTAGTAGAGGAGAATTCCTTACTACTCAGGGTGCTCGGAGCAGCATCCGAGAGTGCGGTCGATTCAAGACGTCCGCCGCATCATCCTTCCAGCCTTCATCTGCGCGCACCTTGACCCCCATCAGTTCACGTCTGCCATATCATGGGACGGCTGAATGCATCTCAACTTCTTTGCAACGCAAGCCTGGGCCTATTCAAGGGATGGAAGAGGTACGAACAGAAACACGCCGACAAAAATCGTAACGTCACGGAGTATTCACTGCGGCGGATTGCTTTAGCTGGCGATAACAAACATAAAAGAGATACTGACTGATACTTTTGATACTGATTGATTGATTTCATATGCTTGTAGCGTCAGCTATTCGCGACTCCAACTAACTATAGGTGGTGCCACTCATTTTCCAAGATAGCGGGTTTAGTGAGGGTCAGAGATGTGTGCCGCTGTTGAGCCTGTCTAGAGTGCTGGCTTCACTGAGCGACATAAATTATTTCTGGTAATACGAGGAAGCTAATGTTTTATGAGCGCACGTCACCTCTTTAACCTGAAAACAAGAATGGTGTTTAGCGTATTAATTACGGAAGGATGCGCGTTTTAATTCTGGAGCGAAACCGAAACTTACCTCTATTTTGGAATTAATTTCTCGACAGAGGTCTTAATTTCGGACTCTTTCATGACTCAAGATGTGTCTCATATCGTAATTATTTACTTAGAAAAGTTGTTGGCGGAAACTTTATTTTGTGACATACTGTTCGATCCAGGTTGATATTCGTCGTTGTTTAAAAAATCAGTGCTGATATCTGTGCGTTCTCGCTGCCTTTTTCTCGCTCAGATAATTGTCATGGGAAATAATGACAATTATCCCAGCACAAGAATAGGTGAATAATTCCAATTTTTACAATATGTCCACGAAACGCATAAACTAATAAACGCTGCTCTCACTGCAACAACCCAAGATGGAATCAGAGTCAGACAGCTGAAGTTTGTGTGTGTTTTTATAGCACCGCGTGACGCGTAGGACTTCATATTACATCCAGCGTTTAACTCTTTGTCTATCTTCATAACTATGTCAGAGTTTTTCATATGTTAAAAAGAAAACAAAATTATACCTTTCTGGAAAGACTATTATGGTTAAAAAGAGTATTCTCGTGATCGTGGCGTTATTAGATGCATACATTGCCGCGATTTGTATTAATAATAATAATATTAAAATTCGCATATTTGAATAAGTAATTCTTCAAGCTCTAATATAATTTGTTGCTTATGATCTAATTTTAAACGCACGAAGAAATATGACAATGAAAACTGTGCTAATTATCATCACTGGTTCCAATTGCTGCATTTTAATTACAAATAAAATAAAAATAGTCTAAAATCAATGAAAACATTTTAGTTAATGTGAGAAATCCATGTAAAATTACATTAATTGTGGGTAAAGTATATTGAGCTATCAAAGTCGCGACTTTTGACAATCGGCGAAATGTCCAAAGTCGCCACCAATATACTTCCAGACTAAATGCCCAAAAGTTAAAAAAAAAGCTTTTTTTTTAATTACTAGTTTTTTCATAACATTTATTTACTTTTGTATTTGCTCGCCGACGTTTTGCCAATCTCAGCCTTTCCAGTTCGAAGGAACGCCTACCTTCTTGCACGTCTGCTCACTGCAGCACGTTTCGTTGGCGTTGGAAGCCGGTGAAACAGTAGTGAGTTTTAATATTGCGTATACGAGCGAACTCAAGCCCTGTGTGTTTGCGTTAGCTTTGCGCGTTCCACACTGCGCGTGCGCGGAGCCCGAAATCGCGGTCTTGGGTGGCGCATGGCGATGAGGCGCACGCACAATGTGGGGCACGCAACTCTAACGCAAACGCACACCGCTTGCGTTTGCTTCTATGCGCAATGCTAAAACTCACCAGTAAGGTACAATCCCATACCGGCTGCAGCACTACATTGGGACAGTGAAAAGTGTTGTTTGCATTCGGAAATGACAATTCGCGAGCCATGGTCGCGAGCAGTTCCGCCATACGCGCTGAGCAGGAGAATCGGGGGACCCTCACTAGAGCGCTTCCCGTTTCCGCCGCGGGAGGGCGAGCGTCGAGCTGGAGACGCGAATACGCTTTGACTTACGGTGAAATGAAGTATAGATCATTCCAATAGTCGCCTCCAACAGGCAGTCATCTTTATACCGGTCCGTGGAACCGTTCGGAGCCTGAGCAGTGGTTCTCTTTTGCGGAATTTCCAAATCCGCGAATGCGTCCACAGCCCAGTGGCATTCTCTTTTGTCGGGGTAAAGGTCGCCGTAAAGGTGTGTAGGTTGTTGTATACCTTTTTATTCATAACTCGGGCAAAACAAGAACACCGAGCCACCGGGCTGTGCTCGCATGCGCGGCTCTGTTCGATGGGTGACGCTATGTTTGTTTATGCTGACGCCGTGACACAGTAAAGGGGGGGGGGGGGGGGGGAATGGGGGCGCCGATTTTTGCGAGACTTCATTTTTTTACAAACCTTCGCACATATCTTAGTTTAAGAACGTCAGATATGCGTAGTCACGAAGCTCCAAGAACAACACCGATTCCAAGAGCCCCTCTTTTTACAAGAGCCCGCGTTTGAGATTATTATTTCCCTTTTTTATCGCTGGGGGCTGGGATTTTAGACACTGGTTTATATATTTTCCCCTAGGAGAGGGATGTGCTGCTCATGCTCAGGTGGTGTTTGACAGCCCAGTATACAAAAATATTAGCACGCAGAACGCAAGTTTTGGAATGGTCTATTAGCACCTTGCGCGGCCGAAAACGTCGCTGTGGTCGCCATTCGCGATTAGTCGAACACTCACTGTGACGTCTTTATGTGGATTAATTTTTTTCTTTCATCGGACAGAGATCAGCGCAATGCCAAAGTGTCAATGTGACTGTGGGGGTTTAAGAATGTGATAACTGCAAGCTTTCTTTTTTTTTTTTACGCTTACCATTATATAAGCTTGTGGTTCGAAACTGATGATAAGTACTCAAAGATTACGACTCATGACGTCACGGCGAGACAATTTCTGGTCGTGGCGTGAAGAACGAAAACTCTAAGCGGGCATCATCAAAAAATCTTGGCACTAATACTACTAAGACTACGGGTGTGCAAATAGTGGTTCGAATGTAAGAGAGGTACGTCATCCATAGCCTTCCCAATGTAAGGAAAAGCACGGCCGGGTTAGACAGCGGCAATCCTTAGGGCTTTTGCTCCCGCTGAAAATCTCTGAGATTCCCCATGGGACCTCCCCCCCCCCCCCCCCCCCCTTCCCTCCCAGTACTGCCTGAGCCACCGTGAACAACTGTTTCGACCATCGTGATTGAAACTGTGTGACAAGTTACTCACGTGAAATAACTGCAGTGCGCCTATGGAAGTACTTTTGGATTGCGATAAATAAACAACTATTTAATTTTGGTTTTCGTAGACAAAACGGTAGAGATGCTTTACGTAAGCCTCTGCAGGGCGGCGGTCTCAATGCATGTAGATCTCAGTATAGTTCAGAAATTTCTCCGATTCCACCCCATAGCGAAGAGGTCACCTCTATGAGATTAAGGAGCCTCCTTAGAAAGAGGTTGGAGGGGTCAGAGTAACCAAATGGCGGAGCCAGAGTATCGCCTTCCTTTACCTTTCGCCACCAGCTCCTTATTCCCGAAAAAGAGGCATACATGCGCCAAATCTTACTTTCGCGCTTGCGAGAAAGCCGAGAAACGCCGTGTTTGGGGCTGGACATCTGTTTCGCTCTGCGTTCGCGATATGTAGAGCTTACACCGCAGTCTGACAAGGAAGAGGCCTATTGAACCCTCGGACATTTAGTGTGCCACTTAGATATGTGTCATCGAGTTATTTGTATATCGCGAGCGCAGTTTCAGAGCGGCCGTGAGCAAGCAAGCCCACGACGACCAAGCCCACGCGCGCGCGCTTCCGAGGGATCCGGGAGATGTACGATGGCGCACCAGCTGTGAACCGCGCCTCATGTCGTGTCCGTCGCATCCCCTGCAAGAGGGACGTTCGCTTCTCCCAAAATACCTAAAGTAAAATAAAAAAAAAAAAAAAATTATATCAGTTCTGCTTTGCAAGCGGAGCTTGTATGCAGTAACTCTAGGATGAGTGAGGTCGCGGCGACCCCACCGAGCTGCGGTGGGAAGGAGGAACCCCCACGTGAAGGCCGTAAGAGCAGGCACCTTCACATGTCGGCTCTCTTTGCTCTGTTGAAGTCAGAAACGATACTGCGCTATTTGGTCCGAAGACCGCTATTCGCACACCCCTAATATAAACCATTCCAATGATCCCTTTTTACCACCTTGTCCACTAGGCTGTGGAATGCGTTCTGAGCATGCGCAGTCTCCCGAGGAATATCAGACGCCCCGCGTGCGTCCACATAGCCTATAGTGACTCGTCATTTTTCGTCTGCCGGAATGGTGTATATACGGGTAGAAAGTTAAACTGAGGGAGAGAGGGAAGCTCTGGTTGGAATGTTTTGTGCGTAGACGCAAAGCTAGCTTGGCTGCCTTTGTCTCTATATTCGCTGTTCGAAAGCAAATGGCGAACGCCGGACGCCGGCGTTCGGTGTTCGAGCGCGTTTGAACAGCGAGTAGAGACAAAGGGAGCTATAGCTACAGGTCAAGCCACTAATCATTCCAACCTGAGCTCGGTGTTCTGACGTCTCCGCCAGCGCTCTTCTCCTCCTCCCCCTCAGTTTCCACCCGTATAGATGGCGTCCTTGACACGTCAAACGCAAAGCTTGGACCTAAATTTACGGAGCGCGTCGATTGAATTTGGGTGTCGATGTCGCCGCGCTTTTGTCACCCAAGTCCAAGCGGCGCGCTTCGCGATCTTTCGGCTCAATCTTTGTGTTTGACGAGTCGCCTGGGGCCCGTATTGAGAGGAACGCAGTGGAGGTCAGCGCAAGTTGTCTGCACACGCTATGCTGGCAATGCAAAAAATAAAAAAATAAAAAGAAGCCTTTGCATCGAAGAAGCAATCAGGGCCAGACGTAGCCCTGCGGGCAATCCGGTCCTGGCAGGGCAACCCTTTCGGTTACTTCCCGTCTGGCCCGTCGGGCGCCACACGAACTTCACCGCCTCGACGGCGTCGGGTCGTTCAGCAGGCGGCCGGCGCCGCCTCGTGCACGAGGAACCCCTCGTCCACGAATCGACCATGACCCAGTCGGGGGACCAGTTCCCCGCTGGTGGCGCCCACCGGACGCTCCGTGAAGAGGAGCGAGAAGGAAGCTTGGGCCTCTTCATGTCGCGGACAGCTCGGGTCGTTTTGTTCTTTCTGCAGGTCACAGTGCCGGGTCGCCGCGGCGTTCCGCTCCCCGTGGACGGGTGCGGTGGAAGGGATTGCATCCCGCCCTTCTGCGCCTTCGCCCCGACGTCTTTAGTTACGTATACCATCGCCAAGGAGGTTAAGTGGGACGGAGGTGGCGTCCGTATATATGGAGCGTGGTGTAACGGAAGTAGGCGTGGAAACAAAAATGTCCCCTTGCACTGTAGACCAATAGGAAGACTCAGTTATAACGGGCGCCACCATGTAAACGTGGGTCAAACAACCACGCTGCTGTAGCATTCCCGTGGCAACGCGGTGGTTTGCCCTATATTTACATGGCGGCGTCCACTGGATAAGTGTTGAATGGGTGAGATTCAGAGCCCAACACTTGTCGGGCCAGCAGGAGGTCGCCGTGTGGCCGACGCTCTATAGACAGGATGAAAATGCAATTTCGGTCTCGCACTGGTCCCCTAGCTGTGTTCGGAGATTTGGTTTGTCCTTTGTCCCCCTTGTTCCCCTCCTCTAAGGATCATTTTCGTCGCTCTAGACAGCGCGCTTGAACGCATTGGAAAACGAGCATATTAGGCACCGTATACGTACGAACGCTGAAAATAGCACCGGTTTAGATACGCGTAGAAGCCCAGCGTCTACGCGTATTGTCCGTCTTCCGTTGTGCAGTGACCGCGCGTGCGCATCAAAGCTTTGAGTGTGCCGATCGTATAGAAAGCCAGCCGTTAGAGCGGACACACGAAGCAGACCACAGGCACGGAGTAGATGTAGCCTAACCTAGGCGCTTCTAAAGAATATACGAAAATCTTTTCGACGCTTCAAGGTGTAAATCAGCTTGTCCCAAGGATAACACCCTAATGGTGTGACACCAACACGCTTGGATAATGGTGAACGCCCGAAAAAAATATTATGCTTGCCATCTTAGCCACATCCTATAGATTTTTTTTTTTAGGAGCACCACGTTTACAAACAACAAGCACCACATACAGTTCTGACATGCAAGGAAATAGCGAACACTGATGTTATAGATCGCCTACGAGAAAGAAATCACGACCCTTGTGATTGCTCGACAGCCTTATATACTCGACAATTCAGACACATTCGCACCTCCGCAAATACGAGGATTAAAGGTACATTATTTTTTTCTCTTCAATATTTCGCATCATGCAAAATATATATATGTTCAATTAATGTATCTCCAGTAAAAATCATTATTCACAATATAAATCAAAATTATCTCCCTTTAAAATTATTATTAGAGGCAAGAATTATTCGATATTATCACTAAAATAACCTTGATAGACTGGGTGTCAATTTGGCGGACACCCTTCAGAAAAAGTGTTCGATTCACTTCCCAGTTTCCCTTCCACACCCTTTTTACATTATTCAAACTTTTAGGGTATTTAATGCAGCTGCATCCTCTTGTTCGATTTGAAGGGGTGAATTATGTTGAAATTAGGGTGTTGAAAGGTTATAACCTAATGTATAAATCTCTGGGACACTCTGATTACACCCTTAAGGGTGTAAACATGTTTAGTGTATAGCCGACCGAGCGGTGAGCAGGCGATGAGAGCAGCGTCGGTGCACAAGCCAGTCTCCGGATTATGTACTTCTTCCGGCGTCGCCCAGCATGACGTCATGCCGGGTACTGGGATACTTAAACGTCCTTGACTAGCGCGGACAATATGAGCTTAAAGGGGCCCTGCAATCATATTTCAGCGTCTGCCTTTTTTGCGGTTTGCACGTCTCTTGGGGTTCGGGCAAGCCAGCTGGCACGGAGAGAGTAACTAAATATCAGTGCGTCATATTTTAACCGGACGACGCGGAAATTTCCCCCACCGACGGGGGCGACCCGCTGTACCGAAAGCGCGCGATCTGTGGCAGGGTGGCCAGTTACGCTTATTTTAAGCGGATTGGGGCTTCTTTTTTCACCGTGTCGCCGGTAGATTTTTCCAGTCGCTTGTCGCGTTTTTTGGGCTTATTCGCGTTTCTCTCGCAAATATTGTTATTTTATTGCTCGTCATGCTCATTGACAGTGTGTTTGTCGTCAAAAACGCGAAAAGAAAATGACCATTTGGCGCCGCGATTAGGTGGCGCAAGCTACCGCCCGCCACAAAGTAAAAAACTATTACTATCTATATTCACAAAATGTTTTGGCGGCTTGCCCATCTTGCCAGTCGGCAGTCGCGGTCGTCGTGTCTAGTTGACATTGTATTTTGCGCAAAATGACTTCGAAGTGGTCGAAGGAGGGCAAACGATGTTGTAAACTGTGGGAACAGGAAACACAGCTTAAGGACTGGCTGCGGCCAGTCACCGGAGACGATAAAAAGCAGCGTGCATCTGCGAGATCCGCGCTCAACATGCCGACCTCGTTCAGCACATGGCAGCAGAAAAACACGTGAGGAACTCTTGGCCAGTTTCCAGGGTACGTTTGACTACCATGGGCTTCACCGAGTCGTCGCCTCCAAGAACGATACCAGAACTGGAGCTCAAGCTGGCATGTTACTCAGCGTGCCATGCCACTATCAGGCGGATAGTGGCATGGCACGCTGACTTCGTATTTGAGCGAGTTCGCCTTCGTATTTGACCCAGTTCTCTTTCTCATTTTATTATTAATAAACGATTTTCAAGAATGTGTACATTTATTGAACTTCCGCTTGTTTTGGGCTTCTTCACGAAGGTCACGCCGCTTTTTTGGGGGGCTTGGTTGGGGAAGAGTATTTGCTTATTCGCTCGGCCGCATCTGGCCACCCTGATCTGTGGCGTCTTTGGTCCTGGGCTTACTATTGGTAAGAGCCGCTAAAGGCTTCTTTTTAGTCGAAATACGAAATATAAGTAGCGCCGAACCGCTTCAATTATTTATAAAAGTAGTTTTTGTTCACGATTTTAGATCAGAAAAGAAACAAATGCAGTTTATAAAATACGGAAACAAGAAATGACCCGTCGACATGCCCGCCACCAAGTGGTGGAACAGGCGGCGCATACTAGAAAGAAGTAGTGGGATCAGGCGCTGACACGGAAAGGCCCCGGATGTACGCGGCGGCGCTGCGGTTGTAGGGACTGGAGGATTTGACCGGCTCCGAGCGTTCCGAAGGCCTTCGGCGAGCACCTTCGTCTGGCGGTTTGGCCGTTTAGCGGGATGGCAGCGCGAAGTGGCTCCCATTCTGAACTGATTTTTACCCCGTGTTTGCTGTCGTTTGTGACTAATGAAGTGTCATGCCGAATTACTTTCAAAATGCAATTTAATTACAATTACAATTGCCTTGCTTCAAAAGTAGTTTAACTACATTTTCAATTACTACTACGAGAAAAATAATTACAATTACAATTACTACTACGAGAAAAGTAATTACAATTACAAATTACTTTTCAAAAGTAATAAAATTACTTTACAATTACTTGTTTCTGAGAGCGACCCCGAGTTGGGCCATATAACTTTAAACGAGTTGTATAGAATGCAACGTATTTGTTCATTCCTTGCCCCGATGTTTCAGGAGGCTTAAACATCGCTGCATAAATGTCACATATTGTTCTTTCCTTTTATGCATTTTTTTAAAGTCATGATATAAATTGTCAGTTTGGGACAATAAAGTACTACGTTGCCATTTGTTTTTATAAATAATGATAAATTAGTTCCTACGCTGGAAAACGCCAGACGGCTAACGAAAAAATTGGGTTGATAGACTTTTGTTAGCTTGGCAAATAAAAATGCGACAATTAGTCATATATGAATATTTTACAAGTATTAATCCACACGTGCTAATACGACTGCATTCACATACAAACATCATGGTATTGTAAATTATTTACATTGAGTTGAAATTATAATGGCTCAAAAATCTATAAGAAACAAATCCAGGCTTCCCAATCATTGGTGACAATATTCACAGGTGCGAGGTCAGTCTCCGAAATGCTTATGCAAATAATATCCTAAGTAAAACCAACAGGAAATAAACTTGAAAAACAATTACAAGAGAACAAATATGCGATAGTACTGGAAGAAAAACGTATAAAACTGGCAAGAAAACAAGCAAAAAAAGTAGACAATTAAAATTTCTAAGTTCGGCTAAAAGCTGAAGCTCAAATTTTTTTTATTTTTTTTATTTTGGCATGTTTATGGTATTGTTTTTTTGCACGCTCCCGAGACGACGCCACGCGGCGCCATTGGGGTAGACTCCGAAGAGTATTTATTGTCTCTCAGCCCGCAGTGTAAGGAGGAAAACAACAAACAACGCAATACTATTTTTGTTGTCCGTGTATGTGCATGCTTGTCTCTGTGTGCGTATGTGTCTCCGAGCGTTAGGCCGCTTGTGCGAGCGCTGAGGCTTTCAGAGAGGCTCCCTCGGCTCACCAAAGTCTTGTAAAAGTAATTGTGATTGTGCCTGAAATTTCGCATTTACTGACACTAGAAAGTAATTCAATTACGATTGCAATTTCTTTTAGCCTAACGTAATTAATTATAATTACAAATTATCAAGAAAAGTAATTAAAGTACAGTAATTCAATTACTGTAATTGAATTACTACCCGAGTGTGGACAATTACCATCCCATCATGGTGTCGTTAGCTTGGGATAAAACTTTTAAGAGGTCTTTTTCCTTAGTTAGTTCATTAACCCTCCCGGAGGCGAAGTGGGCCTTCGGGCAGCGCATACCAACGTCGCCTGCAGGGTGCTTGTTAAGTCCGCCATAAGCGCGACGACATCGAAATGTAGACACAAACCGAAAAAAACACATATGCAATAAAGAAAATCAGTAGGAATAAAGGCTGCAATCTTGAAACAATGCTCCTTCTTTGCTTTTATTTGGTTTTGTTTCCTTGGGAGGTTACATCTGATGACTGCTACGCTAGCCCGCGATCTTGGAGCAGAATTAGAACTGGTCCACTCTACATGTTATGTTAAAATGGACTCACGAACCAGCGCAGCGCGACTCATTTCCTGACAAATTATTTCCTTGATTATGTGTAATTGTACGCGCGTTGTTTACGGTAATTATGATGAGGATGTTCGTGTACCTTGGATGTCGGAATAAAAAGTTCACCGTGAACTTGTTTTTTTTTTTTTTTTTTGGGGGGGGGGTGGGGGAGGGGAGGGGGGGAGGTACATTTCATGATATTTTCCCCGTGTTTGTTTCGGAATCAAAAAAAAATATTTCATTTTTTTTTTAATATCGGTATGCCTCATGATGGTCCATTTTAGCTCGTAGGTATACATGATCGGTGAACGTAATTAATCGTGTCAGCATTGCCTTTACTTTTATATTTGAAGGAATTTATAATTACCGGTTGCCAACATTATTTAGTTATATCAATCATTCCATATCGACTGGATTGCCAAAACTTCGATATGACATGTCGACACCGCAGAATTTTTACACAAACTACTTTGCAATGAAAAAGCTGCAAGACAAAGAAATGAAATATTGGCTTTCAATTTGTATAAGGACAACCTGAGAAGGTTGTCGAATCCGAGCGGGAAGTCTGCTTAGCATTTCCAGAGTTTCTGAGCGGGTGGGGGAAGTCGGAAGTAGGGGTTCGGGAAAGGGGGGGGGGGGGGGGGGCGTTTTCAAGCAAATGAAAATTGGTTTAATAAAAAGTGTCATTTGTTTCAAAAAGTTCCAACAAGTATTCTTCACCAACACGATGGTGGTGAATTAGGTAATGTCCTCCAATCGTTTATTATTTTTTCTACCTTCAAAGTTCAAACTATATATTATCACAGATCGTAGCCAAAGTCAAATGCAATGCCAAATGACTTGTGTCCCAGCGATACCATTGCTTCGACAAACTTGCACATGAGCGTTGCGTCATTACCTGAAGTTAAGTCCGCATCTGTGCCCTGTCAATTGTTTCTAAATCTTTCTACGCTGTCTCACTCTCAAAATCTAAGTATGGTGTGATTTCTACAACAACACAAATAGTTTTCTTTTTTCTTTTTTAGGTGCAGTGCATCTTATATTCTTCTTTTCTTTAGTGGAGCCGTAATATCGAGATCAAAGAGGCTGGTGCTGGCTCCACGACGACCTTGTCCAATTACAGATGTTGCCTCGCAGCCATTTCTACACTTTCATTTTTCCTTTTTGTTTTACGTGGTTGCGCTTCTGCGGCCTTTCGCTTTTATGTACAAATGCTATATCACTGATTGTTTTCTATATACATCGCCTTCGTAGAAAGCGATGAATTCATGCAGCAGGGTCGTCCTCATTTCGGCTTCATGGGGGTTCACCTCAACGTTCTAAGATCTATTAGTTGACCAGCTCCACGGAAGAGCGTCGTTTAAAAACGGTTCGTTCTTGTTGCCTGCACGCGAGCAGGTACGATGGCGCTATGGCGCCACCAGTGGCAAATCTTCTACAGGCGACGGCGAAGGGTCGTTGTTGAACGACGCTCTTTTTGCTCAACTTTTTTTTGTTTATCTAGAAATAAAAGAAGAAAACTATTGCATCACTTTCTGCCGCATTTAATGTGTATCCAACGTTTCATCGTCTCCACCGCTTACGCTGATACAGCTCTACTGAGCGTAGCGAGCGCTACCGAGCGGCCATGCGCCACAAAAAGGCGGCAGGAGTTTTAGAAAGCTCGAAGCTGACTTTGATCAGGTAATGTTAGTTCACCCTGCTACGACGGAAGGTAGTCGCAGAAGGAGCCCATATCGCTTCTTTATCCTTAGAGGGTCACCCCATGCCAAATGGGACGCGGCAATTTTTACATGCCTGGCATATGTACGAAAAAATATTTATATAATAAGCCTCTGAATTCAAAGAAAATAATTTTTTTAATAAATTTTATTTTTGCTGATATTACACTGTAAACTTCTGAAATTTGAAAAAAAAAAAAAAAACGAAACATGTAGTTAAGAGAAACATTGTGAAAATACGGTTGAGTACCAGAGAAATTTCGGTGGGCGCCTAATTACTTAATAATATTCCCTATCTTACGTTAAAGTACATACGTTGAAAACGCAAATTTAAATCCAGATAAGAACTAAAAGAAAATACGAGATATATTTTTTAGCCATTTAGAAGTTGGGTGTTAGCTAAAATACATTTTTCCATTGTTCTCTTAAAACTAATGATTGAATTGCTCGTATTGAATTTTCAAACCCTCGTTTTGTTGCGTTTTAGTTAAACAGCTGATTCTCCAGTTCATGCAGAAGCAGCCGTATTGAAAGTCTGAAAAAGCAACTTGGGGCAGCAGTGCCCCCAACTTTCGAAATGACCAAATGTTCAATCCACGTCATCTTTTCAACATAAAAAAAAAACATTAAAGAGTACTTTTTGTTGTTGTTGAGAAAAGATTTCTTAAAGAGGAGACTTTCCGGCTTTGCATCCAGGCGCCCTCCTCGTAGGCGACGCACACCGGCGTTCGCCAGCGAGGCATCAACGGTGTGAGACGCCGCAAGGTCTTCAACGCTCTCGACCTCCGCCACGTGGAACCACGACAACCTCTACACCTTTAAGGGGGTGCTGGACCACTACCGAGTAGAACGCCGAGCCTACCCAGAGGCTCACAGCACTCTCAACAAGGCAGAATCCACCATCCTCCGTCAAGTCCAGACGGAGACCTTCCTCAACCCGGCGCAGTTGCACTCGTGGTACCCAGATACCTACGACCCGTCTTGCAGGAACTGTGGCGAGATCGCTACACTCCACCGTATACTCTGGGGGTGTCCGGAGCTGCTTCTTCATTCGAAGAATAAGGAGTTCATCAAGCAAGCCAGGCAACCAGGCGCCTGGGAATCCTTCCTGCGGGATCCTGACCCCACGACTCAGAAAATTCTAGTCCAGCTGGCCTCGGACGCCGCCGGGAACATCGCGTTTCGTCTGTCGACCGAGGGGATCGCTTCGTCAAGGGTCTCTCCCTAAGAGAGACTCGGTTGACGCGGGGATCTAACAGTCTTGGACCCAATAAAGTTTACCTCACCTCACCTCACCTCCTGAAAAGAAATTTTATTCAGTGGAAGCAGACGTTATCCTCACTTCCATGCATCCCTCCACTCTTTACATTGCGTAATGATACCTGGTGTCTTATTTTTACTCTACTTCTGCCCAGGTAACTGTCGACGAATGCAAGCCTACATCCTCTAAGTTTGGGAATGCATACTACGCATCGGCCTTGTCTGTCTTGTGCCCAGATATAAAAACCTGATTGCTCTTCACCAATGCGAAATGATAACGGTGATGTCGCTTCCCCATTGACCTTAAATGTATTTTGATAGAATATGATAGTGCTATCAAAAGCAGTGGAATTATGAAAAAAGCATTTTTCACTCTTTGTGGTAGACGCCTCGCACCGTTAAAGTTTCTTATACAGGGTGTAAAAAAAAAAAAAAGAAATCACAGGAATTTTTTATTGCAAAAATAAACTAGGCATCGCTGAACGCTCATTCTCCGCCCAAAGGTAGCGCTAGAGATCACAACCAGATGCCAAAGTTTCAGCCCGATCCGATACCTTAATCGAAAGTTGTAAGTGATTTTCTGAAAACTTAAATTTTCAGGATATCACTTATAACTTTTAAATTTCCAGAAAACGGTTTCTGGCGCCATAGAGCCCCATGTAGTATTCGAAAACTCCGTCGGCCGCCAGTTTCCCATTGAACTTTTCAGAAAACCACTTATAACTTTTAAATAAGATATCGGATCGGGCTGAAACTTTGGCATCTGGCTGTGACCTCTAGCGCTACCTTTGGGTGGAGAACGAACGTTCGGCGATGCCTATAGATTATTTTGCGGTAAAAAGAAAAAAAAAAACTTTTTTTTTTTTTTTTTTTTTTGTGACACCTTGTACGCGTGCAGTATTTTAGACTCTGGAATATACTGGGAGGTCAGCAGAATATGTCTCGAATACTGAACTCACTAGCGTATTTAGAGGAAGTGTGCTTGATACAAGGTGGGAGTTACACGGTTGCCATCTTCGCCATCTGAGTGTCAGGCTCGGCGAACATTAATTAAGGTAATAACCGTCAGGGTAGGCCGGTCTATTAAGAAGATTGTTTATTAACTTTTAGAGCGAAGCTCTTAGGTGCCTGTTTCTGGGTTTCGCGGCGTCGACGTCGCCGTCGGCGTCGGTGTAACCGCGCTAAATTTAGCGGGAAAGTTGATGTCGCGTGACCTCAACACAAATTCAATTCCCTGTAAAATTTAGCGGGAAGAATGACGTAACATGACTTGGTTTCACGTCATTAATGAACAGCTTCAGTTTCTCCGCTAGATTTAGGGGGAAATTGACTTCACGTGAGGAGGAGAGGAAGAGTAAGGGAGAGGAGGAGGAGGAGGGAAGGAGGAGGATTAGGGGAGATCACGAGGGAAAGAGAAGAACGGGAGGAAAAGAGGCGAAGGGGAGGAGAAGGTGGGCATACTCTCCCCTCCGTAACCTACCCTCCTTCTTCTCCTCAAAAGCTGCGCTCGGATTTCGCGTTACAGAGAATTAAAAACGTCTTTAATTTTTACAGCGGAGCTGTTAAAGGCTATTTTCCGCGGGATCGTGTCCGCCAGTAAAGAAATGTCGACACAGCACTCTGGGCAGCTACCCCCGTCTATGAGCAACGGCGGCAACCAGACAACAGGCTTGCCAGTGCTCTGTTTGCCGCTGTCGTTCATTGAAGATGGCGATAGCTGTCCAGAGTGTTGTGTTTGCCAGTTGTCTGGTTACCGCCGTCGTTCATAGATGGCGACAACCTTTCCAGCCTTTCCACTCTGGCTTGCCGACTTGCGGCCGGCCATTACTTATTCCCACTATAGTACAGCTTGGTTGGTCTTCGTTCTTCCCCAGAGTGGAAAGGCTGAAAGTTTTTTTTACTAATGGTTTCATGGCACTAGTTGCAATTGCAGCATTGACGCCAACTATTATCAGGGGCTTGACCAATTTACAAAATTTGCGAAAAGGTAATCTTTTTTTTTTAGATATTCATCGATTAGTTTTCGCGTTTTTACTCCCGATTTTAATATTGCGCCCAAAAAGATCCCCGCAAGCCCTGCCTACAATGACGCTTGAGTCAGGCCTACTCATCTAACGACCTCGGTCTTTTCATCTTTTTGAAAATGGTGGGGGAGAGGGGCGACGTGCCTCCTTAGGAAAAAAAAAAACAATATTGTCTGCCCCTACCCCTCAGCTGTTCTGGTGTTACTGGCAACGAATGTTTTGTAGATTATCATTATTATTTAAGCTAGGGCACTTGAGTCGGGTGCATATTGTTATTTAGTTCGTATTAGTATACGTATATGATATTTTTTTATCTCTCATCTTCTCTGTGTTCTTCTGGTTCTCATGTCGTTTCCCTCCCGAAGAATAAACGAACTCGATTCTAACAGTTGTTAACACCACATTCAAACGGTAGACCTGGTGTTGTTGCTAGCATTCCAGTTTCTAGCTGCTCCAGTTTTTTTATACTCGAACTTAATTGTGTCATGTTTCAACAATGACTGACGCTCACACATTTGGTTGAGTCTCAATACGATGGCCGACATAAAAGGAAGATATATCAGAATGAACGTTTTTTCCTTATATAACATCTCAACGTGGATCCGCAGGTGTCGGCTTTGTAAAAGGCTTAGGGATTTTCAGTTCTTGCTTTGCAATTTCAACTTTGAGCGTGAACAAGAACAAAGAGAAAAATCGGTCAAGCACATGTAGGCGCATACTGTTTGCTTCGAGGTGATCTTCATTCATTTTAGACGGAGTTATTAAAATGTAAACTCCGTTTGGACTTTCAGAAATATCGTCTACGTCTCCCGATTCCAAATAGATTTTATCATGTATATTCTCATTACGACTTTGTTCTTGCAATTCGTATTTGCTTTATCGGCATGTTTCTTGTTTGAAATTCGGCTTAAACATTGAAGATCGTCCTTGTGCTGTTCTCAGTGGCCAAGTCCAATACCTATACACCAACTCATGTTTACAAACAAACCGGAGCGCCCCTAGCGGACGCCACCGGCGCCGCGCATGCCCGGTGGATGGGGGGCAAGAAGCCCGCCGTCGCCCATAAACAAACCATTGAATTGCGTTGTTGTCGGCGTCGGTGGGAGTCCCCGTGCTCTTTTTCGCGTTGGAATCGTGGATTTTACGTCCTGCTAACAATGTCTGACTACTTGAGCGGCTTCAGCAAAACTAACGAGGCAAAGCTTTGCGTGAATAATGTGACGTGCGGCGATTCATTTCACGTGGACGCCGCAGAATGGCCTGACTCCCACGATGAGATTCTGCTCGCTATTTTCAGTCGCGACGTCGCTCGGACTGCAAAAGCGTGGACCGTAGCTGAGATGGTGGACGTCGATACTGAAAACCGCCAGTAGAATCGGGCATTACAAGTCGGTGATGGCCACTGGTAACAATGATAAACATCTTCTTGTATCTGTCTACACTTAGCCTACTTACCCAAACTAACCTTCAAAAGTGTTTTGAGGCCTGCACTTAGTTCTTATCGCAATTACCGGGTCAACGTTTTGTTTACGGGCCGCTGTCGCTTGAACGAGCTGGCGACAAAAAGCAGCCAAGTTTGAAAGAGCAGACGACAGTTCGAACGCATGCGTAATGGAGTACGGGCAAGAAGCACCGCGTCCCGCGTCAACAAACCATTCGAATGTCACGTTGTCGGCGTCTGTGTGAGTCTGCATACTCTTTTTCGCGTTGGAATTGTCGATTCTACGTCGTCATCGCAATGTCTTACCACTTTAATTGCCTGAGCGAAATTATCAAGGCTCGTTACGCCGCTAAACTTTTCGTAAATAATTTGACGTGCGGCGATTCATTCGCATGAACGCCGCAGAATGGACGCCAAAACCATGATGATATTCTTCTAGCTATTTTCGGTCACGACGTCGCTCATGCTGCAAAAGTGTAGAAGGTAGCGGCGATGATCGACGTCGATACCGAAAATCGGAAGCGGGAACAGACCAAGCGTAACAAGTCGGTTATGGCCACCGGTACCAATGATCAACAACTTGTATCTACTGTTTACACCGAGCCTACTTAAGTCTTTTCAGGCCTGCATTTACTTCTTATTGCAATCACCGGGTCAAAGTTTGGTATACGGGCCGCTTTTGTTTGAACGAGCAGACGACAAAAAGCAGACAAGTTTGAAAGAGCAGACGAAAGTTCGAACGATCAGGCGGCCGTGTGAATTTGAAGACGCACTGGGCCCGTGGGTGGTCCGGACAACTTGGCGGTTTTCTCTCATTCATGTTGGAACCAAGCAAATACATCTGGCGACCACAAAGTGTTGCTCGCACACGCAATCGTAGTTCGAAAGCGTCTGGTTTGTCCTTCTCACGGCTACTATCCACGTTCTCGGACGAACGGAGGGGGCAAAAACACATGGAAACTGATCTTCAAACCTTTCCAGACTCTCTTGGTACAGCCCCCGTCGTAGCATTTTGACGAGAAGGCAGGTTTTTTGTCTCGTATCTTCCGAAGGAACACAGGAACGCATGTCTGGCACGGCGACTTCTGCCCACCGCCCCAGACCGGAAGTGCGTCCGGCGCGCCACCACCGCGGCGTGACGTAGGAGAGTTGAGTTGGTGTATAGATGCTAACCTTCTCAGTACGGTAAAAAAGTCAAAATTTTCAAGCACCAAAATGAGTCTGCAGGTGTGTCCATTTTCATAGCAGGTATTTCGATTCTTCGGAAATTAATCGGGAATTACTGTAACGCTGCTAAAAGTGAGTACCTGAAGTTGGCATCTCTCCCGGCTGTGCAACGGCTTGACAAAATATTGACTCACATTGAACCATACGCGAAACAGGAGCAATAAGCTGGGAAGTCTCAGCTGTTTGGTTTTGTAGAATAGGCAATAGCAAATTTTCGAAAACATTTCAACTGAATCCGACTACCAGTTTGCCCTACTTTCTTTTCAGTTCTGACCGTTCGAATTTTTTGTTATAGGCCTGGAATCTCCGTAGAGTCGTGCTTAGTCCGCCGCCAGGAATTTATTTCTTAATGTCGCTGAGCATATGTCATGCTTGGAAACCACTCTTGGGCACAAACTTCAGCTCAACTTACTGGCATAGTTTTTAATAAAACCTATGAAGAAATTCTGGGAAAGCATGTTAGTGACTTGATCAAATCTCCTGAAAGGCAGCCATGCATTGACAAAACTGCACAGGCAACTTCGAACGTAAGAAAGCTCGCACAAAGAGAACTGTCATGATAGCTGCAACACAGAGACGGACGAGATAAGAGACAAAGAAATAATATATATACTAACTGAGATAAAGAAAAATATGCAAAACTTCCCCGTTGCGCCGTGGCGCTGTTGTCCAAGGAAATAATCGACGTTCGCTACCCCGATTATTGACCACCGCTGTTACGTACAGGTCGAGACAAAACACCGCGATGGACTTCGCGCGACGCGCCACTAGCTTTACTAAACCAAGGCATGACAGTGGCAGTGTCACTGTCCTACTCGAGAAGGGTTCGGCGTAGAAGCGACGAAGTTCTGGGCTCACGGAGGGGCGTTTGGAGATGCCTTCACGCACTCCGCGCTTGGGCAGAACACTCAAGTACACCACAGCCACAAGAGAGGTCTTGCTCGGTGAAAGCCTGGCTGAACGTGCGAGAATTATCGCGGCGTGCTAGACGAGTTTTGACGGGAGCTTCTTGACACGGACCCGGGGAAGTACCGGAACCTGCGTCGTGTCAACCGGACAAAGTTTCTGTTGTTGCTTTCACGCGTAGAACCAAGAATCACGTGACAAAACTTCCAGCGAATGCACAAAACATCACGATGCGCAATTTTTGTTTTAATCATAAAAAAAAAAACACCAAGAAAACATTGTAGCGTTGCTAGACTAAACGCTTTTCGAGTCAATCTCCCACCAAAAGTCCGCGGACTTTATCAGTTCGCGCGTCCGCGGACGAGACGCGGATCGGAGGAATCGATGACATGCCTTGTCACGTGGTACACGGTCCGCGGACGAAAATCGCGATTCCATCCGTCGTGCGGAAACGTCCACACTACTATTTCCCCTCCCCCCTCTCCCCTGCAACTTTCCATCGCCCCTTCACTTTCCAAACAGTTCCGACGCCCCTGCTCTTAGCATTTTAGGGCTAAATACCTTTGCAGTAAAGCCAACTTGCGAAACTACCCTTTTGCCGGTTCGGGTGCATGTGTGCCTGCATTTAGGCATTTCTACAAAAATACAATAAAAAAACAACAACTGAATATTCGCACAAAAAGGCAACATCACTGGAAACAATATATAGAAAAATCAGAAAGAATGGCCTTTTTTTAATAACGCGGGATCAAATTATGACTAAATGTACTTTTCGATGAAATTCAAACATTTATGTAAATTGTTTTGTGGTACTAATTTAAACTAAACTGGTACCAGTCGATAGCACATGCATATAGCTATAGACATGTGGCACTAAATAGTCAAACTGTGTAATGAATTCTAGGACACAAGGCTACCAAAACGTAAAAGATGAAACGTTTGGATTTCTTTCTTTTTTTCTAGCATGAAATATGCCAAAGCTAATTGAAAAAAATAGGCATTTACAAGAAAAATTACTGTGAGTCTTCTTTTTTTTCCTTTTTATAACAACCGACAGAACTGGGTTCACGAATCAAGCAGCTTAGACGTAGCAATTCGCCTTGCTTCACTTCAAATTAAGAAACTATACCTCAATCAATAGATATTGTTAACTGGTATATATGCCACCTTTCAGTGTAATATTTGAGTTTAAAGTACAATAATATATACAAAAAACTCTTCCTAACTCATTTGTTTAACAAGGTGTTCAAGGCTTCTTTTAATACGTAAGAAAAGCCTTCAAGCACCACGTAACCACCGCGGCACGTTGCCACTTATATATATGAATCCTAGCCGCTCCGAAATAAACGAACGTCTCAGAAAGGATAGATTATAAAACGTTTTATAACAATAGAATTATGAAAATAAAATAGAAATAAAAGAAAAAACTGAGAAATGAATATTAAATTAACATTTCGTGAGAGCTTTTTCTCTTCAGCTTTTGAATTATTGTCTGTCCCGTCCTCTCCCGCAAAATACGATCCCTAAAAAAAAGTGGTTTAGCTAACGGGGCAAAGAGGCGCCGTTTAAGAACGTTTTCGCAACACTAGCATTGTCTCTTACCTAAGGATGCGGGGCGTATTACCTAAACGTCTTTTGTCCCGTGCGTTTCGTTGTGTTGTTGCCTAGGAGCCTCCCTATTTCGTAGGCAATAGAGCAGAGAATGATTAGGGCTGATTCCGTTCCGAATGTTTTCTTATTAAGGATAAACATTTCTTAGACACGTGGGAGAAATTGAACACGAAATCTGAGCAACTTGGGCTATGTTATGTTGTTTACCTGGAGTTTTCAGGCTCTCCACCTCAGACTTCCATCGGTCTTAAGTCTCCCATACATGTATGGGAGACTTAAAGACCGACGACCAGTAAGCGCTTTCCACTTTTTCCCCGCTTCCTCCTCTCTCCCTTCTACCCTGTCCACCGTTGCCTGTTTCCTCCTCCCCCGGGGTGAGCAGGATCTTCTGCCTTGCAGAATCTCGTATCTGGTCGTCGGTCTTTAAGAGTAATGGAAGTCTGAAGTGGAGAAGGGGAACAAAGGGGGACTGCAAAAATGAGAAAGGGGAATACTGACGAAGGAAAGGGGACAAAGGAAACAACAAAACAGTGAAATAATCCCATTAAAAAAAAACAGAACCGACAAGACAAAGTGCAAGAGAAAAAAAAATCGGAGCTTGATATTGGGTACAAAAAGATGATCTAACAAAAAAAAATTATTTTGTAAAAAAATTAATAAAAAGTTGCACATGACGACAACGGAAAGCGCGGGATTAATTTACCTTTTGGTCAAGAGGATGTGAAAAGAAAAGAAAGATTGTATAGTAAATACAAATTATTTTACGGTTTATTGCAGAGATGGCGGATCAAATCGGTGAAAATTTCTTCGTATATATATACACCCTGTATATATATACAGGGTGTCACATATACGAAAGAAAATAGCGGCCGACAGAGTTTTCGAATACATAGGGCTCTATGGACACCAGAAACCGAAAACGGGCGAAAATGGGCTCCATTTTCCCATTGAAATTTTCAGAAAATCACGTATAACTTTTGAATAAGGTATAGGATCGGGCTGAAACTTTGGCATCTGGTTGTGACCTCTAGCGCTACCTTTGGGCGGAGAATGAGCGTTCGGCGATGCCTAGTTTAGTTTTGCGGTAAAGAAGAATGTGTACATTTTTTTTTTTGTGACACCCTGTACACGTGCGTGTTGCGAACAGAAATACGAAGGCTAAATGCGCGGTCCCACTCTACACCCTACAAGAGACAGTCTGGAGACACTATCTGAAGTGTTTCTTCACTTAATTCTTGACTTCGCAGGACAATGCAATGCGCAGCGCAAGTTCGTCTGCTCCTTTTGCGGGGGTTATGGTAACGTCAGAACGCCGAGTTCTGGTTGGCTCTGATTGAAGGATAGTGGGCAGACGTCAAGGACGCTTGCTTTGGGGTCTACCCCCTATCCTTCAATCAGAACCAATCAGAACTCGGCGTCTTTCTGACGTCACCACAACCCCTGCGAAAGAAGCAGACGAACTTGCGCTCCGCACAAAACCAAATATCTGATAAAACCATCGATGTGGCCCCAAATGTCCGCGCAAAGTGGCTACTCTGTGCTCGGTCAGTAGACACCTCTGCAAAGTTAACAAAACAGCTCCGCAAAAGAAGGAAAAGTAAAGAGAATAAAAAGCCAACGGCAGCAGCGCAAGAAAAAGGATAGAAACGATGTAGCCGAGAGCTCGCCCCATTCTTTACACGCGTCACGCTCTAGCCTCGCTTCGTACGCGAACGCTCTGGTGAACGTATCCGCAGAACTTTTCCAGGCGAGGGACTTCGGGAGAACTCGCTATATTAAGACGCGCGGGATGTACTATCGCACGTCCTCACTCGTGCATTCTACGAATGCTTTGTAAAGAAAGAAAAAAACAAGTATGCTGCTTTGAAACGGTCGAGACGCGAGACGAATTCTGGTCCGGTAAGAGCACTGCCTAACTATACATGTTAACTGCAAACGCGAATTTCCATGTCCGGCGCATCCCGTCCTGGCGTTCGCGGGACCATTGAACTGGGTCTCTAATCTGAACATCTGGTGTAAAAAAGTCGGTAAAGGATTGGACAGCCGTGATTGGCCGGTGCTGAGGTCAAGCGCGGCGCCGGCCAATCACGGCCGCCGGATTCCCCGCCGACTTTTTGACCGAGTGTCCAGATCACAGCAGCTGCTCTTACCACGTTGCCTCCCTTCCTCCGCCAAATTGTTGTACAATTATAGTCAACGATCAAGTCGAGGTAGACACGTATAATATATACGTTTCCGTGATTTTAGGGCCGTGTGGCTCCCACGTTTGCATGAGACTTCTTTTTAAGACTGAAACCCTTGCGGCTACCGACTGCGAATAGAGATTGACAAAACATGATCTAATCTGTTTTTATTCTCACCTGACCTTTTCTTCTCCTTTTTTAGAAAAATACATTTATTATTTATATTCGATTCTTAGCTTCCCCAGCTTTCCTCCCCGTCAGGGCAAGTAACCAGAGCGCCAGCGGAAAAGCAGCGTAGCCCATGACCTCTCGTAAATAATGAACCAGGACTAAACAGCACCGCTGTGCACCTTCATAGGCAGCCTCATTCATTCTCCACCTCGCATCTGCCTCCGCGGGCGTGGGACCGTGTAGTGTTCTTTTTTTTGACCGACTCTAAATTGGCACCCTTCGCCACATTGCGAATGCAGTGAAGCGATGATGCACATATTATTTTTTTCTTTTTTCCCCCTGAGGTGGTTCTGAGTGCTCTAGACTCTAAAGTGAACCTGACACGTAATAGATTATCCAGACACTAAACAATACCCTTTTCTTCTTTTTTCTTCTTCTGTGAGTGTCGGCGTTTTCCAGAGCTCGTCCGTCATGTTCTTTCGCACCCGTAGACTACGCCTTGCACCCACTTTGGGTGCACGGGTCTACGACGCTCTATACTTTCCTCGCCACCGGTTTGAGCGGCCGCTAAAACTGGGTGAGACGCGCACTTCCTGTCTCGGGGCCAACGTGCCTCCCATTAATGTAGTCGCGTACCGGGGCCTGCCAGCATAAACGAGACGCTAAACGTCGTTTTCTATTACTCCGATGATGATTCATATGTTGAGGTCATATGGAGCGTTTCTATATCGACGTCTCTTAATGCACTATACGAAGAGCAGTAACGCTATGTACGTTGTGTTTTTAGCTGCGCCTTTAAAAGAAAGGTCCCGAATCACCCCGAATTATTCTCAGGTTGACATTGTTATGAACTGCTGAGTAATCTTGAGCCTGGGGGGGCCCCTGCCTTTTGACGTCCCTTAATTTGATACCGGTTGGGTTCTCAAACTTCAGGGACTACCCAGACAGAGTGGAGTGGGCTGATGGCGACTGATTAAGATGGCGCTTAATCGAGTGCTGGTAAAGTGAGAAGCTATTGAACAATTTCGATTACATGATTCACTTTAAAGGTGCTCCGCGCCGATTAGTAGTTTAAAGAAGGTTTAATTGAGAAAGAGTAAAAAAAGCAGCCGATTTTATTCGCAAACAAAACAACATTTACACATTCGGCGAATTTTTGAGTACTTTCTGTGGTTCAATTGTAAATCATCCAGCGTCATTACTATGACGCTGTTATGCGTCATAGTACGCGAAAATGACGCTGTTAGGCGTCATTTTCGCGGTTTTCTTTAATAATTCTGTTCGAACTAAAATCAAACACCCCTGTGCATACAAAGAAACGCTTCAGAATCTGACCACAGAGGGACAAGCGGCACAAGGACGTTAACATCTGACCTTGCAAGGCGGCGGACACAGCAAGAACTGACATTTCCCCTCCTCCTTCGGTGAGAGGGGAATGGAGCGCACGCTGTCACCATCCTCGGGAATATACTTCTATCCTCGACGGACGACAACGAACCCTTGACCGACGGGTGGCCTTCGTGCATACACGAGCGGGGGCAACAAAGCACCACCACCGGGAGAGGGAGAACATAGCGCAAGTTTCACATTGTTGCCGGAGCAGGTATACAAACACAGACAACGCAGGACCCGGCGGCATCCTCTTCCCCCCGTCCTGTAATGGCAGGCGTGTTGCGCAGGGGGCGCTGACCAGCTCGACGTGGTACCCTATAATCAGAGCCGATTTGCAGGGCGGAAATTTGAGATGGCATTAAGCGGGGTATACTAGAGAAGCTCGAAACTACTGAGTTACGTGAGTGTTCCACTCCTCCCCCCCCCCCCTCTATTTTCTTCTTTTTTTCCCCATCTTAAAATCTGTTTTTTATATATGTAATTTAGTTGTTTTATTCGGGGAATACCCGCAGAACCGTCGGGTAGGAAGGGGCATTGTAAGGAACAGAGCGCACGCGTAAATAGATACAAGAAAACAAATGATAATAAAACGAAGATTTGACTTTTTTTAGGAGAAAAAAGGAGAAAGAAAGTCGTGGCTGACCGATTACGGAAATGAGCTTGGACAAAGTGATTTTCGGACGTAATGTCACGCTCACTAAACCCGCAAGGTTCCGTGGCTTTCTTTTTCACTTATTTCTCGCGTGTGCGTCGCGGTGCCTGTTGTCGGGAGATGAGGCGGGTGCGCGAGGCGCGTGCTGCGTCCGTGCGACTGCGGGGCGTGCTCTGACCGAAGCGATCCCGCGCGGAAGTTTGGAGCTCGCATGTACGTGGCGTGCTCTGCGCGTGCACGGGGAATCTGCGCGGTGGCAGTTAGCTCGCGGTGGGCGTTTCGTTTGTTATTAATGCGAAAGCATTATTTCTTCATTTATTTTCTTGCGGACGAGTTTGGCCGCCACCTCGGTGTTGCGGTCGAGGCTACTGTTGTTCTTGCTGGGGTCATTGCGGATGGATGATGTACGTAACAAAGGGGGGGGGGGGGGGGGGGGGCAGGGCAGGTGATAGTGCTTGTGCGTGCGGAAGTCGTTCCAGTCCGGCTTTCTCTCGTTTGAGAGTAGCGCTTGACTGCATTTTGGGTGGTCGTTTTCACCCCGTTGGGTTACGGCTGTGTAGTTACGTCGTCGTTTGTCTGATGGGCGGCTTCGGGTTAGCGTAGCGCGAGAGACGAATTCGTCGGAATCTTACCGCGCGATACGCGGACGTCTGCACTCGGGACATGCGTCCATACGGGCCGCGATGGAAATGCGTTATCGGGTAGACACTTTGAAGGTGGCATTGCTTTACAATGGCGAGCTATGGATCTTAATGACCAGCTTCCGCTTTGTGGAGTCAATCACATATCAACCGGCGGTGATGGAAATGTTCGGCAAAACTGCGTGTTTTAACGACAGAAGAAGAAGAAGTTCTAACCGGGCACAATGGCAGTGTCGTATCGCTACAATGGACTTCGGGATATCGCGGGTGGTCAAGAACGAGGCCTCGGTGTCATAAATGCTTTTAACTGCAACATACATTTTCTTTTATTATTTGTTCAATTCAGTTGGCGGGATTGCAGCCGTCCTTATATGCGAGCCTCTGGTTAATTCCCTTACAGTGCTGAAGTTGTCAGTTGAAACCACTACTAAAGTTCCGGCGCTACAATCAATTCGTGAACCAAAACACTGCCGTTTGTTACGTACGACAGTCAGAGCCGCCGAAAAAGATATAAAGCTTCTCCCCTCTCCCCTTCCCCTTGCCCCGAGTCCTCTTTACAAAAAGGTGTTAGTCCCAGTGTGCAACATGTACAGTGGTAAAGTGTTTTCTCGGAAGGAAGTTGATATCCATGAACGTCAGTATACTACTTCTTTACCAAATATTCCGAATACCAAAGTTATTTGGAATATTTTATAAAAAGAAATGCTGAAGTCTTCCTCCTCTCTCTCTCACTGCACGCAGCGGAAAGAGAGCAACAGAGAGAGATGCGGGAGAGGACAAGGAGAGCAAGCAAAATCTAGATGTTTTGCCACTACCTAGCTCGGGGCAGGCTGTGGTGAACAAGATATATATGTATATAGACTCGGCTTCGGCTAGCAAAGTTCTTATTAATAACTTGCGAAGCGCCTAAAAAGTGAGGACACGAGAAAGACGAGACTTACAACGTCTTCCTCATGTCCTCGTTTTTATGTTTTTTTTTGGCGCTTCACAAGTTAAGCATGTACCAACTAGCCCACCAATCTATTTTACTCCTTATTAATAATCCACGTGTTTTTTGTTTTTTTGTTTGTTTTTATTATAATACGCGATTATGGCACTAACTTCATGACATCCGACAGTAAGACCGTAAGAGAGCCAGATTCACAGGAGAACCAGGCCGAGCACGAAACAAGCTTCGGCTACACGACGGTATAAAGTGCACTGTCATCCTGAACACCACGCCACCACAGAACCACGGGGGTGCCATTACGCGTAAAGAGCAGCGATGCACTTCTTCTTCCACAGAGGGAGCTTCGAGAGGAAGAAGGCCCGAAGCAGCTGCAGCCGCCGCAGCAGCAGGAGACCTCTTTAATGAGAGGCGCATTTGGCCAATTTGTAACTCACGCCTGTCGACGCGCCTTTTCTGTCGACTCGGCCATCGAGCCGGGGACCCCGCTAACTAAGCATTGTTACGCGCCCATCAAGACGCACAGGAGGAAGGTCAGTTGCTGTGGACCGCGGGATAAGCGTGGAGAGACCGTCAGTCTTTTGTCTCCGGATCTCGCCATTATGCCAGTCGAGGCGGGCTGGACAGGTAATGGCCCGTGATGGCGCGTCCATGGAGCCCGGTGCCGGCTGCAGGTCTTCTTCGGCGCGCAGGCGACAACACCTTGCCGGAGGCATCCGCTCCGCCTTGCTCGAGCGGAGTCCCGGCTTTATATGGCGGCCCCCCGCTGGGGTGTTCGCCGCGAGGACGGGGATTAATAGGCGTGCGTGGCGCGAACAACCGCTCCCACGATTAGCGCGCGGGTGGGCGAGCGGCCGAACCCGAGGAAGTGGATGCGCTGCCCAGGGTGGCCGGAAGTGACGCCTGGCCTGGTCACGCATGCGCCGTCCGGTCAGTTGTTGTGACCGCGCATCCCCGTGACTGAAAATTTTTTTTTTTTTTTTTTAGCGTTTTGGTAGTGTACTTTACCGGGGATGCTGATGTTGTGGTCGCTGACGCCGGGGGGTAGCCGTGACTTTGTCGGTACGGGACGTTCGAGGGGGCCTCCGGTGCGACGTTCTTCTACGGGGTCATTGGCTGCGTCGCCCAGAGGGATCCGTTGCGGTTTCTCGCTAATTACCAGCGAGATTCCGGACGTTGGTTAATTGTACCGTAGTGTGGTAATTACGACCGTGGGCCGGGCGAGTGTTTCCGACGGATCCGGGTGCGGTATATCATCCGAGTCTTTAAAACACTCTTGTGGCATTACCCTTTTTAGGTCTTTTTTTCTTTACGTGAATACAGTCACTTTTATGTTTAGTAGTATGTTATAGAGGCAGCTGATTTAGCGGTTGGAGGAATAACTTTACGTGAGGTTCTCTAACTCACAATCATGACACTAAGATCTTAATCGGTCGAAAAGGCGTTCATCGAAAGCTCGCAACCGTGGACACGGTACGGTTCTTTTGGAGAGATATGAGCAGCGTCCTGGTAATTTTGTTTTTTGCTCTTTTAGACTGGAGACTACAGCACATAAATCATGTGGGGAGCTCCAGCCCTACCCCCTCGGTCTTTCCTCGCGTCATACCTACCCATTCATCGGGGCTTCCTTTTAATCACCTGACTGTTGTTAATCTCCCGTAATTTCAGTCTGACTGAGCTTACAAATTTCGTAGATTCTACAGGGTGAAACAAGGAGACGGCAGGCTCTTTAAATCGACCGGAAAATTCGGTTTCTTAACCTATCGCGCTACGACTTTGTGCAGCATTGCCCACAGATGGTGTTTTTTTTTTTTTTTCTTTTTTTTTTTTGTGAAATTTGCAAAGAGCAAATTTACCTGAGGAAAAAGTAAAGAAAGAAAAAGGCTTAGCTTCTATGGAAACGCAGCGACACCACCGGTCTGCAAACAACGCGGCGCCGTTTCGCATGGGAGACAAGAGATGGCGCAAGCGGTCGCGACACCAACTGCCGCCAACGAACGAGTATACGGCGCCGAGAGCAGGCCTTTTTAGCAGACGATCTTTTCGACTCAAAAGCGGCGCGCGTTCCGCAGGCGGCGACAGTCGCAGAAACAAAAAAGACAGGCGCTATAACAGGAAGGAATTGCAGTTCCTTGTCTGCTAAAGGGCCGGCTCTCGGCGTCGTCTGCTCGTTCGTTGGCGGCAGTTGGCGTCGCGACCGCTTGCGCCATCTCTTGTCTGCCGTGCGAAACGGCGCCGTGTTGTTTGCTGACCGGTGGCGTCGCTGCGTTTCCATAGGAGCTAAGCCTTTTTCTTTCTTTACTTTTTCCTCAAGTAAGTTTGCTCTTTGCAAATTTTACGAAAAAAATGCACCATCTGTGGGCAACGCTGCACAAAGTTGTAGCGCGATAGGTTAAGAAACCGAATTTTCCGGTCAATTTAAAGAGCCTGCCGTCTCCTTGTTTCACCCTGTAGAAGGTGTCGGCTAACCCTAACTTGCCTTTCAAATGCTTAAACTTCAGTAACTGCAGTTGGTAAGGCCATGGCAGTAACTTTGTTTTGAAACTAGTCATAGAGTGTATACATTCTCTTCGTAATCCCATGTTGGCTTTTGGGCTTATGCTTTGTTTATCTGCGGATGATGGGTAAAAGAGGACAATCCCGCACCAGGTCACGATTAATTCGATTATAGGTCGCTTCAAGCTGGACGAAATGACTTGCTGTCACTCTCTGTTTACCCTTGTAAAGTTTTAGACCTTGTTTATCTGCTGCCCCCCTTCTGAACTTGCTACATCTGGAAGTCATAGGTATAAAACCATAAAAGTTGTGTTCGTAATTTAACGTAGGACGCGGGGAACGGAGTGGTTGTTGTGACAGTTTTCAACATAGATTTCATTTCAATAAATTCCGAACCCTTTTTTTTATGCGTAATTTGAAACAAGACACCGGGGAGCTCGAGGACGTTATTAAGAGTTTCGTATTGAGAGGTTCTAATTGCGAGACCATAAAAAAAAACAAAAAAAACGAAAGAACAGAAAGCCAAGAGAGGTCAAACTGGGATAGTTGCCTAGGTCGGGTAACTCCCAATATTCTAAATTGGCAAGCATAATTTACCTCGACCGTGGTGTCAAACGACCTGTACGCAACCATTTGTTGGCAAAAAAAAATGAATAAAAATTAGAAAGATAAAAGTTCCCATCGTTTCTTTTCACGTCGCCACACAGTATATACATCATAGTGCGGGTTGCTCCAACGTGAGTCCGGATAAACATAACTCGTATATATTATTTTTCTGCATAAATCGGCAAGACAGCGACATAAAAAATCAGGCATCGAGCGCACATAGTATACCTTTAAAATTTAATGGATTCTTTTTTTCCTTTTTTTTTGCGTTTGCTTTGCTGCCTTTTTATCGAGTGCGGTACCGAAAATTCTTTTACAGCCGGTTCCGCGACGTACAAAGCTCGACTGAAAATGAATCCCCATTCGTAAAGCACCGAACGATATGACTTGGCTGCGAGGACTAAGCCCCGGGAAGCCGCGTTCGTAGCAACGCCAAGAAAGCTGCCCAGAGGACGCGAAAGGCTATCTTGTTGCCCCTGGCTCGGCGGCTCACTCGCGCGATCCGCGCGGCTGCTCTTCGCACAACTCGGCCCACGAGAAAGAAGAGCGCCAAAGAAACAAACAGGTCCGACTGTGAGTCACCCCGTCGGTCGGTTCGCGCTCACTCCCAAGTCCACTTCCTCAATCGCAAACGAACGCACATAACGTAAGCAAAAAGAACCACACATACACACATCGAGTATTGCTTGCTCCCAACGCAGGAATTCTCTTTACTTTTCGGCACCCCAGACGCCGCAGGAGAGACCCCTACAACAGAGACACCACGGACGGAGCCCCCTCCCAAGTTTTAAAAACCTTAAAGCCTAGTTTAAACTTTTGCAGCGGTATTTTCATTTTTCTGCGCCCTCCCCCGTACCCCCACCCTCCCCTAGTCCCGCAGGACAGCGGCAGGCAGCGATGGGTGGGAGAGACCCAACGACCGACTGTCCCCACGAACGCGCGCACGCGGGCGCGATGCTGGCTTTCAGTTTTATTTTCTGATCCCTCTTTTGAAGAAAAAAAGAAGGAACAAAAAATGTTTCTAAAACTGTAAATCTACTTTAAAAACCTCTTGGAAAGCTTTAAAATCCAAAGCGAAGTTCAGTTCTCGTCCCCCCCCCCCTCCGCACGCCTCTTCTGCTCGCCTGTAGGGACCTAACGGTTCATCAGAACGCGCTCGTCGCTTTTTTGGCCTCTCTCCCTGCGTCCCCCTGTGCCGGCCACCTTACAAAGAAAGGGCGAGTGAGGGCCGACTTCCTTTATATGAGGGACACGAGTCTCGACACGCCGACAGATCCGCTCGTCTGGGATACAATAAATAAATACGCGAGGGAGGAATGACTCCTAATAAAGAGGAACCCCCCACCCCACAACAACGCCAGTGCCCGCAGTGTACTCGCTGCCCGCGGGCGTCTCTGCAGCCGTTGCCCTCTCGCAGGGCCACTTCCTACGCGGTCCTTCTCGGGTCGGTCATCGCGCCACGGGCGGAAGGCAGCGAGACAAGGACTTCAAAATAATTCCCCCTTCTCAACTGTAAAGAGCGTCCGCTCGTCGCTTCGCACCGTTTCCCTTTTATAAGGCGTCATTTTCCTTTTTTATATATATTTATGATTGGAAACTCTATCTCTTAGTTATATCTTTATGTTCAGGAAGGAGAGAATTCACTTCCTTCTCCTCCTTTATCTTGTCTCGTTCTGAGTTCGCCATGTTTCTTTTGCTTCGCCCTTCCTTCCCTTCCCGATGATGTGAAGAAAAAGACTGGCCTCGTCTCCGGCGCGCGTTAACTAGTGGAACAACGCCGACAAGGAAAAATACCAAAACGGATCTACAGGGGAAAGAACAGCGGGGACTGACTGACGACTGAGAGTCTGAAAGAAACAGAAATTATATATAAGTGGCGTGTGTGATTTTCAGGGGGGGGGGGGGGGGGGGGGGGGGGGGTCTTCTTTTCTTTTGCTTCGCCGTGGCGGCAGTGACGGTGGTTCCAAAACACAATAATCGTGGCGTCTAGAGAATGACAGTGGGCGGTGTGGCGGGTGGCGGCGGTGAGCCGCCTTTTCTACTTCTCGGTCGCGGTTTACGAACTGAAAGTTTCCCTCTCTCTGTGTCGCTCATTCGCTCGGCTTTCTTCTTTCCCTCATTGGCTTTGAGCGTGTCTCGCCTGAGGTGACTTTCTTTTGTTTCTCTCGAACTTTCTCGTCATCCTCGAGAGTTCTGAAATGTTCGTTTATCTTTAAAAAAAAAAAACTGTTTTGGTTTTTAGAAGAATGATGGCGGGGAGAAGGTGAAGAGTGTTTCTCTGTGCGGTGGAGAGCGTGCAACACCGGCTTGTCCATACGAATTAGGTTGCGTCAGCGAACCATGTCTTGAGGAATGGTGGACCTCTTAGGGCCTCTTCGCGTTGTGGAAGCCGCAAGCTCTTTCGGTTGTCGTCGGTCGCTGAAAATAACAACAAAGTTTATTTATTTTTATTCTCAGAATTTTGGACGAGACCAACAGGCGGTTGTGCGGTGTTCTCACAAAACGCACTGGAGAGGTTTAGCAAATCGTTTTGGGGAGTTCGATAGAGCTCCGACGCTCGCTTCAACGTATGCTTCGAAGTGGACGCGCAACTACCCGATTCAAGCTGTCTAGAAAACACTGCATCCTAACTCCTCCCCCCCCCCCCCCCCCCCCCCTCTTCCAATAACCCGTCAATTGTCCACTACAGTGATCAAGATTATTAAAAAGTCTCCTGGCAACGTCTTGACTGTTGCCCATAGTTTTCTTGGGTATGAATGTAGTAAATGTTGTTGACTGTATTTTGCACAATTAATTTATGCCTTCGGAAAAGAATGACAATGAGTAATGTACTTGTTCATTGTAGCAAGTTTTGTAGGTCGTTTTTGAAGACCTGACAAAGCCATTTGCGCGGATATCTGAGCTTAATTTCGAAAGTTGCACTGGCGTCAGGTACGAATATTTATTTATATATTTATTTATCCTCAAGGCCGAACCATTACAGAAAAAGGCGGGTTAAAACCCTAACAACAAAGATAAACAATAACGTTCTACAGGAAACAAGTATATGCTAGAAGTCTTCAATAATAGCTTTTAGGTACGGATGTCATTGTTCGGGCAGTCCACGAATATACTCAACGTGACGTGTGCAACGTGACGATAATTATCTGAAAATCACGCGATCTATGTTAAAGACGTACCCTAAGTCGTCAACGAGATAATGCAGCTTACATTAATTGTCCCTCCTAAATTATTTTTGAAAGGTCTGTTACCCGAAAATGTTTGCGGTCTGCGACTCGTTAACAGGCTCGAGCTTCGGACTCAGACGTTGCCGGTTCCTGGTCGTAGCAGATTTTCGCGACGATGACCACTGCGAGATACATGTTAGAGGTTTTCCATGAAACAGAGCAGCCTCTATTCTACAGCAGGCACCCGAAAACGCAGTGTTTCAAGTTAGACCCGCTGTGTCGGGACACTAATAAAATAAATCGGTCTTTTCTGGAAAAAAAACTGTTGTCCCTGGTAGGAGCCAGTACAACGCACTTTGCATGTAACCTTCAGTGGAACAGTCAATAAAAGTAGTGGTAGAACCTGCTTTTGTGTACTCGTTGCTTTTTGCTTGTCATATCGAGATTATTTCCCGTTCGGACATCAGATGAAGATCAGGTATTCACGTGATTGGTACGCCATCTGCGCGACACTGACTCAAGCAGCGTCCAAGTGCTCACCCTACTATGTGCTGCTATGTTTCATCAAGATATGACGAATTTGCGCCTACACTCCACCGAAAATTAATTTCCCTTTCTCAATACTAAAGGCGCAGTGGCCGGAAACATGAGCTGGAGTGCGCGAGTGGAAGTCAGGCAGTACACGGAGATCACGCAGTCGATACCTTGTTACAAATGCAGAACAGACAGGACAAGCTCCTTCCGGAAAACCCTCTCCACCTTAACAGAGTGAGCGCCAGAGAGGAGGTCAGCCCCTCCTCGCCTGGTATCGCTCCTCGCCGGCGTTCGCTTTGTAAAGTGGAAAGAGTGGAAGGCTTCGCGTTTGGTGCCTGTCCTGCTTTTCTTAACCTGCAACAGGATATAGAGGGTAGCGAGCAAAAGTGGTAGTGGCAGTGGCGGTGATTAAGGTATGCCTGATCGTTACGGTCAAGCTTGAGCGAATTTTCATAACCTTCGATTATTGCACTCAATGAAGTACTCTTCGATGTGAGCTTCGTATCCAACACTGACAGTACACGTAAGTTCCGGAACATTCCTACTTGTGACACTTTTAAGGATGTGGACCATCTCCTTTGGCCCTGTCCCAATTACGCAGACGAGAGAAAAATTTTCGAAAGGCTAAAGATCGCGGGAGTTGCCCGCTCTACTACTCAAGACATTCTTTTCCTCCCCGCCTCCGTACGTGATGCCGCTAGAACATTCTCTTACCTTCTTGTATTCCTGGAAGATACCTGCCTACTGGACCGCTCGTAATAGTGCCGACAGTGCTGTGAATAGATATACAGTAGAGGTCAAACCTAATCAAGGAACTGTGACCTCATCCAAGATGCCTTCTCTCTTCCCTCTTTACCTTTCTAAGCTTTTTCTTTCGATCCCTTCTTTCCCCATCCCCAACCTGGAACTAACTTGCCGCCAATCGACGGTGTGGTTAATAAGTTCCTGGCTTCCTTTCTTTTCAACACCTCTCTCTCTCTCTCTTTCTCTCGGAGCATTCCTCACCGTTCGGGTTAGCTTGCCCCGTTGAGTGCGCTTCCCGCCGCGTATGGTTGCACAATGGAGAAGCGAAACCCGCAGAGTAGACACTGTAATTCTGAGTACCAATTACGGCAGCGCAAACGCGTGATAAGGGGGAAGAAATGTCGAGAGTGACATGTTACACGCGCAAACTCCGTAAATAAAATAAAAGAAATGTTTGTGTATGTTAACGTGACAACTCTACCTTTCAGGAAATTTTCCAAAATTAGACTGTGGCCAGTATATTTTTGTATAATATATGCTGTACTGTGTTAACCTGAGGAGTTGTGCGCATCATTGGTCAGGTATCAAATTCAAGGTTTAGAGGATGATGCTTGACCGTAGGGAAATTAGTTTTAAATAATTGTGATTGGGTGAAGCTGTACTCCTCTACGGGCTTAATTTCAATTGTTTGCGGGCACAGTTTGCAAAGACTTGGAAAATAAAACTAAATTTGTTTTAGCGGTGAATTAATTAAAGCATAGAAATAAAATCCGCAAGGTCAACTTTAGTATTTTATTTATATTTATCGCCCGTGCGTTCATTTCTAAAACTTTACGCACAAAAAAAAAACAAAAAAACCACTGGTATGCGTAAAAAAATGTGAAAAATCTGTTTTCCAGTCGAATTAAGAATTTTATATATAGAACGTTTCATATATTTTTTTTTTTATACAGTAAAGAGAGGTTAGCTCAATCCAGACGGGATGACAAGGCAGCATGTATATCCGAGAAACTTTATGCATGATTAAAGATCAGTTGCTAAGAAATTACTTTTTTGTTGTTGTTGTTTTAGTGCGTGTGTGCGTGTATGTTGTGTGTCAAGTAACGTCACTGGACCCAGAGGAAGGACAAATGAATATGCAACAGTGCGGGATTATTCTCCCGATGTCATTATCCCTGAGACTGCGACTAAAGGATATTTATGCAGACATGTTTGGATGCTGCCAGGCAGAAATAAAAGAGCGAAACCGACAACCGCCTTATGTCGAATCTCGAGCCTTCAATGCGTATTCTCAACACTAAAATCCTTCCTCTTTTTTTTTTTTTTTTTTGACCGCGGATTTAAAATTAGGTACATGCGGCAGAATGGCATGGCCCAGCGGCTTTCCGGCCGGGGCGTCACAAATTCTATTCAAAGTACACCGTGAACTTGAAGCTGTTCGAAAAAAGGCTGGAATAGACTGACACATTTCCTATTGGTGCAATGTCGCCTTCGTTTTCATAGCTTAGCATACAAGAGGCTCCCCGTGCGTTAATTTAATATCTTCAGCTAGCACTAGTCCGGGTCAGCTCGCAATGCCGTAGACTGTACGCATGTTCGTCGCGAGGATTGACCTGTTAGCTTCGTTTCGCGACATCAGTCCTACGCATCCTCGAACCCAAACTGCTCCTAATCCATCAGCCCGCTAAAATATCGTAGATATATACCGATCGCATAAACGCGGCACCTCCGCGAAAATCGCCATATATCCGGAGCAACCACGGAGCAGACAAACACCAAGACGCGCGAATCGCTGTCTGCACGCGACTGAAAGAAAACCGCGACAGAAAAGCGGCACGCGTCGTTTACTCACCGAGCCATATTGGGAATCGAATTGAATCTGTAAACATTTTCCGGGTCCCGATTTTTTGACTCCGACGCCTCGTTTGATCGGCAAGGGGAAGATGGAATGGAGCGACGAATGCAAAACTGAGGGGGGGGAGGGGAGGGGGCTGGACCGAGGAGCAAGCAAGGGAGCAACGAAACGACAAGCGAAAAAAGTATACGGGTATGCAGAGAGACAGATCGCGAGGAGGCAGCCTGACGGAGGGTGCATAAATGAATCAGTAGGGCCCCCGAAAACCCTCTCCGAGAGTGTCAACCGAGAAGGAAGCACCCGAAGAGGGGGAGAGAGGAGACGGACCCCTGTCCCACCCCCCCAAGACAGCTTCCGCATCGTGAGCCTTGAAATGCGCGCACTCGACTTCCGCTTTATTTTAATTATCTTTTTTTTTTTTTAATATGTATATGTTATCTATGTATACGTTTCTAAGGAGTGCAGTTTCTTTTGATTCTTGTATAGCTATCAGATTTCTCCAGGATTTTTTTTTATGGATTAGATTTGGCGTAATCAGCAGCTGATTACAATGCAAAAGTGCGCATCGTTTCTGTGTCTTTTGGGAAACTATTTTTGCTTACATGTCGTCATTTTTTTTTGTCCTTTTTTTGCGTTTGATACGAATTTTTCGGTTGTGGTGAAAAGATCGATGTCCTCACTGACCGCAATGACCCGTGACGGCTTTGAGATTGGGAACGAAATTATGTTTTCCGAGTGGTGCCGAAAAAAAAACAAAAAACCTTATGGGTTTTTTTGCAACAGTATTTTTAGCTTATTTGCGTATGAGTTTTTGTGTGTTTTAGGAAGTCGAGGTCTTTTGTGTAATGGGAAGAAAAATGGTCGTTCGATGTCCATGGCACTTTAAACGAATTGTTCATTTTTGTGCCTGTGTGCCCAGCAAGTGTAATTATTCGATGTTTTATTTTATCATTGTATAGTTTCTAGTTTACTCTTTGCGATGGTTGGACGCTGTTTGAAATCGGAAGCTCCATTTCCCGACCTTTCAAGCGCCGCGTCCTTCTTGGCGGAGCTTTTCTCTACAGAAGACGTATTATTCTTGTCCCAACTCTTCGCTCGATGAATACATAGAAAGAAAATCCGAATACACTTGCTTGCTAACCCGCCTTTACATATATATAACGGGCATGGTGGCGGGAGGCCGGAGGCGTGGGTATATAACTGAGAAGAAAAAACCCTTAGTGAAAACAGCAACAACGGACGATTTAATCTTCCTGACGAAGGCCGGACTCCGGCCGAAACGTCGAAGATTAAATCGTCCGTTGTTGCTGTTTTCACTAAGGGTTTTTTCTTCTCAGTTATATATATATATATATACGTACAAACAGACTGGTGCTCGGTGAGCATTCCAACCCTGGTACAATAATAAGCGGCACCAAAATGCTAAGCAAGGTTATGTGCACCCTTAATAATGAAAAATATTTAGGATAGTCACGGCTAGTTTGGTGCCGAGAAATCCCCTTCTGCATCGTACGTAGGCTGTCTGAAAGAACAAAAAATTGGAAGCGACCTCTACGTTTTATAGTACATCAAATGCATTATAGGGAACTGGTGAGGGAATTTGTGTGTCTCGTGACGTATATTTTCCCTCTAAATATAGCGGGGAACTTGAATGGCTGAATAGGTCACGTGACGTAAGGCTCCGTGACGTCGATTTCCCCGGCTAAATTTAGGTGAGAAACTGAATTCTTGAATGGATTTTGGTGATATAAATTTTCCGCACAGACGAGCGGACAATATCTTGGGATTTGGGGGTAGCGTTAAAAAGCATTTGTTTTAAAATGAACACAAACACTATCATTCTTTGGGCGCGACAGCTTGGACCACTGGGAAATTCAGTTAGATCAGATTTTTTACCTACTTCATTGTTTGTAGAAAGAGAGGAACAAATAAAAAAAAAACGAACAGAACAGTGAAAACTTAAGGGTGTTCACCAGCGCCCTTAAGCTGGGGTCACAATGCTTATAAAACATACAAAAGGCAGTCTGCATACAGATTCTAACGCGAGTCACCGCGAGATTCGTGCTTCGAATGCCGCATGGCAATGAGTTCAAGGATGGACTTGGCACGCGACATTCGAACCATGGATATTACGATGATTCGTGTTTGGAGACTGTCGTTCGTATGATGTATGAGTTGTGTTACCACGGCTTAAGGGCTTTGCCTTGGAAACCTTAGTATATTAGCCCTGGGTAAAGCTTATCCATACCCTTGAAGGTGTGAACAGCTTTAGTCTGCACTCTGCCTACGAATCCAACACAGCAACGCAGTAGCAGAGCAGAAAAAAAAATTATAGAAACTATAAGATGACCTCAAATCATTCACTCAAAGGATGACGATTTCAATCGAAAGTTCTCTAATACCAAACCAAATGATTTGAAATTCCATTTAGCGAGGCGCACGAAACCATTAAAAAGATAATATACGTTTCTAGGCACGGTGCACCGCAATAAGAAAACCATATTACAGTCTCTTTCGCCGTAAAAATGAACTAGGCATTGCCGGACGCTCAGCTTCCGCCCAAAACTAACCCGAGAGGTCCGGACCGAATGTCAGAATTTCAGAGCTCGCCTTTTTTAGTTAAAAAAGTTATAAGCGATTTTCGAAAACTGCCACCAGAAAATGGCTTCCAACGAGGCCTACGAATACTGTAAACGACTTATTTTTCGCGGGCTCACAATTCGCGATTTAGGTAAAAGCTGAAGTTTTGGAATAGTTCGCGGGTTCTAATTTTCGCGACGCGGGGGGATCTTAGTATCGATTCCACTGTTCTTACATTTTACCGGAATAGTTCGCGGGACCTATTTTTCGCGAATCGAAGGTGATTCGTAAAATTCTCGGAAATTAGGTCCTTGCGAAATTTAAGTCGTTTACAGTACATGGCGGTGAATGGCTTTAGCTAGCGGGAACTGGCTCCACTTTTCCGTTGAAAGCTTCAGACAATCAATGCTTTTGTAACTTTTACATCACGGTTGGTTCTGAAACTTTGGCACCTGGTTCGGACCACTAGCGCTTCATGTTGGACGGAGACTGAACGTTCGACGATGCATGGCTTTTTATTGCTGGCGGCCAAAAAAAACAACACACTAACGTGTGTGTGCGTGTATGTGCGTGTGTGTGCGTGTGCGTGCGTGCATGTGTGTGCGTGTGTGTATGTGTGCGTGTGTGTGTGCGTGCGTGCGTGTGTGTGCGTGCGCGTGCGTGCATGTGTGTGTGCGTGCGTGTGTGTGCGTGTTTGTGTGTGCGTGTGTGCGTGCGTGCGTGAATGTGTGCGTGCGTGCGCGTGCGTGCATGCATGTGTGTGTGCGTGCGTGCGTGTGTGTGTGTGCGTGCGCGTGCGTGCATGTGTGTGCTTGTGTGTGCGTGTGTGTGCGTGCGCGTGCGTGAATGTGTGTGTGCGTGTGTGCGTGTGCGTGTGCGTGCATGCGCGCGTGTGTGTGTGTGCGTGTGCGTGCGTGCATGTGTGTGTGCGTGTGTGCGCGTGCGTGCATGTGTGTGTGCGTGCGTGCGTGCGTGTGTGCGTGTGTGTGCGTGCGTGTGTGTGCGTGCGCGTGCGCTCATGTGTGCGTTCGTGTGTGTGTGTCTGTGTGCGTGTGTGTGCGCGTGCGTGCATGTGTGTGTGCGTGTGTGCGTGCGTGTGTGCGCGTGTGTGTGTGCGTGCATGCGTGCGTGCATGTGTGTGCGTGGGTGTGCGTGTGCGTGCGTGCATGTGTGTGTGTGTGTGTGCGTGCGTGCGTGTGTGTGTGCGTGTGTGTGTGTGCGTGTTTGCGCGCGCGTGCGTGCATGCGTGCGTGTGTGCGTGCGTGCGCGTGCGTGCATGTGTGTGCGTGTGTGTGCGTGCGTGCGCGCGTGTGTGCGTGTGTGTGTGTGTGCGTGTGCGTGCGTGTGTGGGGGGGGGGACTCGTCGTGCATGCAAACGCAGTGTGCGACCCCCCGCGTCCCGGACCCTAGGCCCGTCGTTATGCCCGCTGTTGTGGGTCGTCGACGCTGCACGGCGACCTTAATTGCCCTTCCCCCCGACGGATTCCGGCCCCCGCTCCGCGCCGCCGCGAGCTCCTTGGCCCCCACGTGTGTACACGGGCGTCAATCGGGCGTGCTGGTCCGGCTCAATTTGTTGGGCCGCCCGTCGCTGGGTCACTGCACGGGGCCTGCCTGACGCACTGACAGATGATTTCTACAAGTGGTGCCACTCTGCCAATGCCCCTCTTCGCCGCTGACGCCGGCTGAGACCCCGCTGCACTGCATCGGGCTGGGCCAATGCCACCGAAAAGACCAGTGTGCTCCGTTTTCCCCAAATATCATCACCACTAGATCGATGCAGTGCCGCCTACAGAGCTTTGCGTCGCTCATCACCAGGGCGAAAAATGATGAGTCACTGAGCTGTGGACATTTGCGCAGCGTCTGATGTACTACACAGCAGAGCAACAGCACATGCTCAGAAGGCGTTCCCCAGTCTAGCAGACAGGGATGGGCAAAATACAGGCAAATATGTATCAAAATACAAATACAAAATACTGCGTCAAAAATGTATTTAATTACAAATCTAAATACATTTCCAAAAAAACATTTAAGTACAAGATACAAATACAACCAAATGTATTTGGTCTCCCTCCAAATACTTTTCCAAATACATTCCTCAAAATTTGCGTCAGCGACTTCAGGGCACCTGCAACGGGTTTCTGGGTATCTCATTTTAATTTTGCATCGCACACTCGGGTTAGTGTGCGATAGTAACGTAATAGAAATATAATCAGAAAAAATCTAATCAGCTTGGACGTAATAGGTGAAAAAAGTACAGAGCTTCAAGCAGTTTTTTTTTTATTACATTTTGGTATAGACCAACAAAGAACCGAGACGACCAAGACGCGCAGCACTAGCTAGAGATTCTTTTTATTGTTGCAACTTGCACCAGTTACGAAAATCTGGACGACCCGCACATTTAGAATGTTCCAAGCAAAAATATGGATGGAAATCAGTCTGGAAAGCATCACAAGTTGTCACAGGCACTTATTTAGCCAGTCTACCTGTGAACGTCGATTTCATCACTATTCTTGCCCTGGACTAGCACCGTAATCACAAAGTCACTAAACGCATGTGCTTGATTGAGAGACACTGCATTCGGTGCAAAACGTAGTTTTCTTCCTGCTCTGGACAGTGAAAATAAATTTGAGGGATGTATTTTCGCCCAAAAAATTGTATTTAAATACAGTTCTATTTGAAATACCCACATTTTAATGTTTAAATACACACTTCAAATACATTACCGAATTTGTGATTAAATACAAATACAAAATATACAAAGTATTTGATATACGTATTTCAAATACTTGTATTTGAGATGCTGCCCACCCCTGCTAGCAGACAAAGACGGCAGCGCTCAGAATGCGATTTTTGCGAAAGTCTATAGCTTTCGTCAGCATTGCCGCCACAGCGTTTCGCAGAGTCACACAGCAAGCGCGACGCTATATAGCAGGCGACGACGCCAAGATGAGTGCATCTGCCGCTTGGCGGTGATTCTCGTCGCGCTTCGGCGTATGTGCCGCTTGCGGGAACGGTAGGGGATTCACTAACGATGACATCCTGCGGAACCCTTGACTGTTTTGCGCCAGATTTCAGGACTGCCGAACAAGCGGGTGAATTCGCTGTCGGCTGATTCGGATTATGGAACGAAGACTGCGTCACGAGCTTCATTTCAATTTATGTCCAGACGCAGCCGACGCTACAAGCTGATGGGACCAATCAGACAGTGTCAAAAGCGCACCATTATGGTGTTCGCCCTCTTTTAATATACGTGTTCTATGATCGCTGAATTAATCCTAAACAGAAAAGGACCAGTGACTCGCGCTTTTTCCGACGTTGTTGGATTGGTCCCATTTCCTCGTGGCTTCGGCTGCCTACGGACTAAAGCTAAAAATAAGTATGGGGTTCCTTTTTTTTATGTTCATAGACCAAAACGGCGGCTCCTGCGTCACGCCTCTGCGGTGGCGCTGTTGTCGCCATGGCGCATGCGCAGGAGCTTCACCTCACGCGAATCTGGTTTCTGCGCTCGCGCAGTGCCCACACCTGGTGTGGGCAAACATGGGCTTGTTTGGAAACAGCGTGTCCGTCTATGCCGTTAATCTTCAAATATTGGGAGCTTCAGTAAATTGATTCAATAACGCCGATAATTATACCCGGTTCTCCGTAGACGCCGTTACGCATACTACCTCGTATTGTTATCGCGTTTCATTGTCAGAGGTGTAGGAACAATCTACGAAAACTCCCTATAAAACCTCAATCCGGTTTTATCAAAATAATAATTGAAAAAAAACAACAAAAAAAAACAACAAGAATTTCGGATAGTGGTATCATTGAATCATAAAATTTTCTGGGAGAGAATTTAATTAAAAGCTTTATTTCTGTTAAATCGGAGCACAGCCGTCACTAAACTGTCTGCAAAGATGACTTTTTTTTTTTTTTAAGGAATTGTTTTTTTTTTTTAATTCTTATTTGTACCTTAACATCTTTCAGATTTTCTGGCCACGCGCATGTTCCCTGGAGATTGGAAAATTCCAGGCCCCGATAAAGGCCAGATTTTGTTCTACACCAAAAACAAACACCGAAAAACAACTCATATTTAAGGAAAAGAAACACAACAGTAAAAGCGCCCCCGAATTAAAAGAAAAATAAACCCCGAAAACACAAAGCCCTAGTTATATTAGACTAAAAAAAAAGCAAAAAAACAACAACAACAACAAATCTCTTCATACGACCTACTTTATCCCATACTACGATGTAAAAAATCCAAACAATAAAAAAATAAAAATAATAATAAACTAGCTTGACTTTTCGGCGGTTTTTACAATTTTATGTGGTTCCGGTATCTTATACGCATAAAAACATACAACACATTATTTGAATAAAAAAATCAGGCCATTTATGTGACGCCTGACAGCTGCGAAAGCAAAGTAGATATCAATGACCAAACATTAAATTTTTCCGTTTGTTCTTCATTGAAAAAGGAATGCACGTAATATATGGTTTTTTTCATGAGCAGTTATGGGATATGGGTCATACAGATTTTTTATGAGGTGGGACTCGTCATGTAAAAAAATGCAGGCACAAAAAACGATACAAAAAGCAACAGACACGAACAAGCGTTACGTGACCACATGAGTAGTACATGACCATGCAACGTAACATGGCCAAAGGACCACCGTATCTGGTATATTTGGCGGGCATTTAACGAATTTTGTTGAACTTGGGTTGCCATTACAAAGTCAGCTGCAGCCAGGCTCCCTCGCGGGTAGCGCTTTGTTCCCATTGGCTGGCGTAAGCGATCATGTGACCATAGTGACTACCAATGGCCCTCTCGTCGTGCGTACCCCGGTATAGACCCTTGTAAATAAATGATTGCACCTAGATTTACCGACGCCGACGCTCCAAGTGTAGGTAACTCAACCAGATTATTTGTACCTACGTACACACAACACCGCCGATATTAACATGTAGCCAGACTTGTACGTAGTTCAACCACTCTACTCAAGTTACTGTAGTTTAACTACTTTGCTAAGTAGTTTAGTAACATTTGAGGTACATTTGTATTTCCGCAATTAGTAGCTTACTTTAATTGTGCTTTCTAATAACTTCTACTGAACTTACAAAATTACTTCCGAATTTTAGTGATTGTTTTGCTTATCAACAAATATTCCCGCACAAAAAGATATAAGATGTTAAAAAAATCAGCTGATATTTAAAAAGAGGGGGAAGTATGTGGCGAAGGAAAAGGAGGGGGGGAGTGCTTTGAAGGCTCCGAAACCCTCTAAACTTTTCACAAGCCGCCAACTGAAACGACACTACTACGAGGCGCGGGGAGCGAACAGATACGACGGAAGAGAGTCCGAGTAACTGTTTGATTAGCGTCGAAAATTGGCGTTTCTTTGTGTTTCGAAGCTTAATGAAACTTGACCCATTTGAAGAGAGGGCTTGTCCCCACTTTTCCCCGACGTAGGATCTCTCGACCACTACAAGAGGTGTACATACTACATCCTCACTCAAAGGAGGCAACAAAATGCAGCACCCACCCTGAAGCTCATCTGGAGCTCCCGTTGTTTGTGCTGTACTCGAGGAATCGCGTGCTAAAGGGTAACGCGAAGGTGACCTTTTGCGTTGCCTTTCCTCCCAGAACTCAGAATATGCAGATCTTCAAAGATTCTAAGATCGTTCGAGAAACCTTTGTAATTTCCCAAACGTTTTTATATAACAAAATAATAAACAAGCAGTTTTGGGAAGTACTCTAAGCACTTGGTACTTAAAGTACTACTGTTTCGAAAACTTGTACTTTACTTGAAGACATTTTCTGAGCATGTACTTGTACTTTACTAAAGCATTTGTTTCTGGTATTTTCCGAGGAATGTAAAACTCCCATCTTCAATGTATACATTCCTCGAACTTGAAAACAAGAAATGGCGTATCGTCATGTGAAAACGCGTTCTTTCGAGACGTCATCTGGCCATTTCTCTGAGTGAAGTAATATAAGACCGACATAAATAAGTGCCTTATAAGTTGGTTCTGTCAAACAGCTCGTCAACGAGAGTAAGACAACTACTCTGTGGCGACTTGACTTTATTTGCTGCCATTTCCGTAAAAAAACTGATGCACCTCCAATTACCCCTGGAGCAATGAATATCAGTTAAAAAAACACTCTATAGGAAATGAAAGGGCATCATGAAAGATGGTGTTAAAAGTACTTGTACTTTGCCTTGAAATATATTTTATTTAGAGTAGGTTACTTCAGGTACATTGCACCCGGTGTACTTACTACTTTACTTGAAGTACAGAACCTCTCATGTACTTCATGTACATGTGATCTAGATGTACCTCACGCAACACTGTAAACAAGGAAACACTGCCTAAAAAATCAAGCTTATGCTGTGCTATACCTCAAAGTTGAAATGATAGATTCGCAGTACATCATTGACCAGAAAAACAAAAAAAAAAGTAGAAAACAATTAGGCACACAGAAGCAGAATAAGCTATTAAAGCAAATCTGTGAAAAAACAAGCCGATTCATACCTGGCTAGCACAATTTTGTTAACGGATCAAAACTTACGTGCTTTCTTGTTACCATAAAACACAAACCCCCATATAAAAGTAACTTCAAACGTAATTCGCAACGTTTTTTACGGTAATTAGTAATTGTCTCAATTACTTTCCCGTTTGAGTAATTTCTACTCTACTCAAATTAATTTTGAGGTCAATACTCAGTAACTTAACTTAATTACTTGTTGTGTAACTTGTACATGTCTGACATGCAGCCCGACCCCCTACTTGACGCTTAGTAATAAGACTGCCGTTGTATTCTGTCACAATAAATATTTTTTTCATCCATTCCGACACCACGAGCAATCAAAGCCTGTGAACAGCCTATTTTATCTCCTCGTTATTACACTCAAGTGGTGCCAACCCAGCAAGTGATTCCAAGTCCGACGCTCATTGGACACGGTGTCCAGCCGAACTTGTCTCCAGTCTGTGTCTGCGCTCGATCTCATTGGGATGAAGTCGAAATGGGAGTACGCGGTCGTTGATTTTCCTAGGAGTTGTTGAAATTTTGTTGGGTATATGACCAAAGCACTGCGGCAAAGTTTACCTGAGTATAATGTAAAACAGATGTACAGCATGCGATAAAAAAACAACTATCAAATGAGACGACGTTAGACATTATGTTCGGTTGTTAAAGGGGAACTCCGGTCCATACTATAGATTTTGGGATTATGACTGTTCTTAGTGCAGTCAGCGTCCCTGCATAGCAAAGTGTAATTTTTTTCATCGTTATTGTGCGTAGTTTTGAAGATATCGACGCCTTAAAGTTTTGTTTGGGGCGCGGCCAACAACCGAAACTAACCACTCGAGGCCCTCGTAACACTGGACATCAGTCGCTATGTGAACGTGATGTCAGGATCGTTCTCGTTCAACGAGTGCGCAGGCCGAGCGGCACCTACCTCTGTTGCGCTAGCCGTCTAAAGATAGGAGGTAAGCTGATTTTGTTTTAATTTTGTATACATGGTAGTTATCCAGCATATGTACCAAGAGTTAGTGCGTATACCCAAAAGCTAGCGACTGGACAACCTGTAAACTCGTACGGTGCCGTACTCGGCGGCCGCCGCCGTGAGTGCGCTATGCCGTACTCGTCGCTTGTATACCCAAGAGCTAGCGACTGGAAAACGAGTGAACTCGTTTGGTGCCGTACTCGGCTTCTGTTGCCGTGTGTGCGGTCTTCCGTACTCATCGATAGGCCTAAATTGTCATCGGGGCTCCGTGGATGGAGCGGCGTTGCTCTACGCCGCGCTGCCAGTGACGTACAGTACTGGGCCCTCTCGCTTTCGCGCTGCGGGTCAGTCCCAGACACGAAGCTTTGGGGCTCTCCGGTGCGAGCCGCGGCGCCCGAACACACTTGTGCTGGGCTGTACACGTCTGTTTTTTCGTTCTTTTTTCCTCGGGCGCGTAAAAGCCGAAGTCCAAAGTCCACTCGTCGAACAGCGTTCACCCACACCTTCTCCAATTTCCGGTCCGTTGGAAACTTGTGAAAAAGCACCTCCATGTTGCGCAGCTGATCGTTTGAGCATCCCACAATGCTACAAGTTCCACTCCACCTCTTTTGAGGAACAGCTGGGCAGTGTTGGGCGCACCGAGTTGCTCGCTAAAATGAGTCATGGAGTTCTCACAAGTAAATAAACGAAAGGCTATACCGAGGCTACACGGGCTACAGATAAGAGCAACGGCTAAACACGTTAATCACAAGCCGAAGTAGCGGTGGTAGCGGCTCAAAGAAGCGCACTCCGCGCAACGCCCGGACCGGAGGAAGAAAAGAGAGCGATACTGACGTCACGCCCCATTGTTGCTTTAGCGATCGGCAACTCGCTGGCCACCCGCTAAGGAGCAGCGGCTCGCGGCGGGTCGCATTTTTATTATCGGCATCAGTTGAGAATGCGGCGTCCCACGGACGTAATATTTTGGCTGGGGTCGTATTTTGTGTCACTACAGCGATACCAGTAATTTATTTAATTTTGAGTTTTGGCCGGAGTCGCCCTTTGATTTAATTTTTTTTTATTAGCCCTTAACCCGTGGGAAAACAAAAATACCAGGAACGCAAGCTATCTCTATTTGCCCCTTGTGTTTCCTCTATCATCGTCGCGTTCTCGACTGGCAACCGTAAAAGGCGTTGAATTGCGTTGAAGTATTGCTGAGGTGTTGCCAAAAAAGTAACAAAGTACGTTACTCGTTACTGGCCAAATAACCCCCCCCCCCCCCCCAATCCTCCACTTTGCACAGCGAAATGTAAGCTGGCTCGCGAGATATTTCGTGATTTTTCAGAAAGGTTCCATTGTGTTTTATACCTAAATGTCTTTCCCTGAACTGCCTATATTAATTTGAAGGACTTGGACGGGATTCGAGGAAGCAGAGATATTTGTAGAACGCGCTGGATTGTCTCGACTATCTCGGGGTCGACGTCAGTCAGGGGATTTGGCAACGATCTCTGTCGTCTCCCGGCACTGCAGTTCAGCTAGGCCACTGTGGTCACTCTTGAAGCAAGTGGTCCTAACACGCCGGTTTGTATATGTTATGTTACAATAACAAAACAAAAGCGCTAGTTGGTACAGAGTTTAGTCCGAATGTTTAAATCAAACGTAAAAAATAAACTCATTAAAACAAAGTTCAGAATTAAGAAAAAAAAATTCAGCCGTTCCACTCTGATGAAGAAGGAAGTGCAGCGGAGCTGTAGGTTCTGTTCTCGGCGGTGGCTTTCCAGGCAAGCAATCAGGGGAGTCTGAAGCGCTCGACGAAGTGGAACTTGAGGCGATAGCGGCCTCGTGGCGGTTGCGGGACCATTCGCGCTGCTGCGCACGTCGCCGTCGCTCATGGATGATGACACCGAACTCTGGACAGCTACCGCCATCTATGAGTGACGGCGTCAACCAGCCGGCTATCTGGTTCCCGCCGTCACTGATAAATGGCGGTAGCTGTCCAGAGTTCAGTGTCATCATTTCTTTGCTGGTGGACACGATTGTGGGGAAACTAGCCCTTAACAGCTCCGCTGTAAAAAAGATCTGGAAGTTCCGAAATGACGTTCGGTGTAAGATGCCCACATTTATTTAAGTAATGTCTCGTTAAAATGGGCGCCTTCTGTTCCCCACTAAATTTGTCCATAATGTGAGTCATCCATATTAACGATACAAAAATGCATGTATTTACCCCCTTCATTCCCGAAACCTTTGGCTATATATAAGGTTGTCTATACTAAACAGGCATGGCTGCAACTAGCTATAGGTGGCGTTATGATTTAGGAAAGTGGTGATTGATGGGAGAGTCGGTGCTGAATTTAAGATTTCATGGTAGTGCTCGAAGACGAAGACTAACGGAGGAGAACTAGACAGCAGTCTGTGCCATTAAAAGGGCCAGACGTACTAGAAAGGAAACTGAATAGCTCACAGCAGAGTTGTGTCCAGTTCTCCTCCCTTTGTTCTTGTTTTCGTCTGCTACGATGTATCATAAGATCAAACTTAAAAAGAAGTATTTTTGTCGTTGATTCTATTCCGGGGTTATATAATAGAACGTACACAAAAATGTAGCACTACCGAAAGACACAGTCCCTACCACCTAATATCCTACAAGGCTGTAAATTGTAAGTTTTGTTCACAAAAAAGCATTTTTTGCGGATTTTAGTTTTTGTGTCTATAACATTTTATGAAATCAATTCCCTCGGAGGTGTTTACAATGCACCTTAGTTTTCGTCCTATTTAGAGGCATGCAAGCAATTACACACTGCTATAAAAGGATACATGCTCAATACTACTCAAGGCCTTTGCCGAATGGTGTTAAGTTTCCAGCCGAATTCAGATCCAGAGAAAACAACGCGTGAAGCGGTTACTGATATAGGCTAAAATTGAAAAGTATGAGAAATTAATTACATTCCGTTGTCCACATCGTGCGTTTATTACGAGGGTGATTCAATAAATAAGGTGAATATTTTTGTATAAGGACTTCTAATACAGATAGAAGCTTACTTTTTTTTTCTACGTAGTCTTTCAGCACTGTCACACAATTTTCCCATCTGTGCACAAGCTTCCTTATTCCCTCAGCGTAAAAATCTTTAGACTGATGTCTCAGCCAGTCGCTCACAACACTTCTGACTTCATCGTCACTTTCAAACTTCGTGCCTCTCGTGAACGCTTTCAAGGGACCAAACAGGTGAAAGTCCGAAAGGGTAAGGTCTGGGCTATAAGGGGGATGAGGGAGCAGTTCCCAGCCGAGCTCGTTGATGGTCTGCACCGTGCAGGGAGAATAATCATCGTGTTTTTGTTTTTGGGGCTCAATAAAAACACATAACTCCGGGCAATATCTAAAGCGAAAATCTGTAGCCTTCTTTAAGGCACTATCTGAGCTTCTGGCCTATTAAGGAGATCATAGGTAGTTCAAACATCGCCAGGAGTGATAGAGGACCCATTTCGTCCCCCTTCCCACCCAAAACTGCGACCCCTCCACCATTTCCCGGTAGAATTAAAGCAAAAACGAAAGGGAATTCTGAGAGCGAACACATGGGCTTGGCAGCTTCGCAAACGAACAATACAAACAATGACGAAAGTAGATATAAGCATTAAAAGAAAAGGCTCCAGGGCATAGAAGCACTTGGAGCACTTATTCCGGGAGTAGGCCGCTTGGAGTCAATCCTCTTCGCAAACACTCCATAATGAGGATGTAGACTTAAGTTCCTTGAAAACTGCGTGTATAGGCAAGTGAGCTTAAACGTCCGTTTTTACTTTTATTTGTATTTGTTTTTATATCGATGACTTTTATTTGCATTACGGACTCGAGGCTGATAATTATACCGAATTGGAGCCAGTGCACGGCATCGGCCCTTTGCCACCATCACCCGAGACTGTGCATCTGGTTCCTAAGATGGAACTGAAGGAACATGTACACTTACGCTGCACTATCTGGGCAATGTAAGAGTCGACCTTGTGTCTTGTCACGCTGCATGCTTCAAATGCTTCACCTAGTAAATTAAAAGCCACAACACTTGAACGACAATTCTTCTTTTGCTAGAGCAGACTACAGGATGACTTTCTTGCGCTCTTTATTGAGAGAAGTTTATATTTAAATCAATACTGTTTTTGTTAACCACCGTCGGTCCGTTAAGTGGTAACTGATTTTTTCGTTTCCTTCGTATTATACGTTGGAGCCACAGATGAGTTATCTTGTCTGCCAAACTCCACGTTAAAGCTCATCCACAAAATGGCCACTCCGGTCGTCTTCAATGTAACGAAACTGGCGGAATCAGTGGCCGACTGCGTAAATGACTTTCCTCACAAACTCGTGTCTCTCCGGATTTTACCGTGCACGACAGTTTTGCCTGAAAGAAGTGGAGTCTTCCCTCCGCTTGTCCAAACTTTTGGAGAGATTTTCGGTGGACATTGAAAACGCCTTATAACGAACGCCACCGAGCTTTGGCCGCATGGTGAGACCTTTATGACCGCATCGTTTTAAAATCGCCGGAAGTGGCGGAAAGACGTCACTTCTTCTATAAAAATGAAGCGTCCATGGCTAGAACCGGAGGCCCTCGTGTCGGTGAAAATAGACCTTGTTTGTGGCGGAAACTGGTGTGACAGTGCGGGTTTCGAGAAGGACCTGGTCATGAATCATCAGAATGAACTGGAAGGGTCTCTTCTCTTTCTCGTATAAAACTACTTCGTTATTTAAATAAGGGCAATAGCGCAGGCCATCTGGTGAACGGTCATACTTATAAAACCCCGAGACACATGATAAAAAGGAGGGAAAAAAAGAGGCACAACAACTCCTCGAACTCTCGGGGATTTATACTTTTGTCGCGACTTGCAAAATACGTATCACAATAGCAACAGGCTTTGCTCCAAAATACTTCCACATTACGTTCCACGGGTCGTCTGGCGGTAATGTGGTCTATGTTCTGGTTGTTCCTTATCGGTGATCACACGTGCGTAAAAAAAAAATATAACGATGTAAAACAAAGTAGTCGTGGTACGGGTTTCGGATCTCGAGAGTGACGCCTCTACCTCGGCTCATTATCACAGATATGGCAAGGCACCTGATGTAGAACTCTGCAACAAGTCGCGGGTGTTGCCTCCGTTTTCTCCTCGCAACATAGCATTATCTTGCACTGCGAAGTATCCAAGGGGGGGCCGGGGTATACGCACCCTGAGGCCAGATTGCGTTTAGCGAAAGTGGCCCTCTTGTCAAAGGAGATTTTCGCGTTGCAGACTGAAGTGAGAACACTGCTAGTCCGTGGCAGCACCTCTTATCGTGGCCCTGGTTCGAGACTAATTGACTCGTCACGGTCTGGCGCCGCCGTCTCGACATCCGTTACGACTCCGTTTGCGCCTTTATCCGCGGCCCATTATCCGAGCCGAGCCATTTTTAATTGCGCGTGTCATTGAGCCCGCGATGTGGCTCCCCGCTGGTTCCATCTCGCGCAGACTGGGATCCTCCACGACGACAACGAGCGTTGTCTCTGAGGGCCCCATCATTCCCTGCTCCTTTGTGAACAGAAGTTGACCAGAGGGATAGGCTTGTTGTGTGAAATCAGTGTGATTTTTGTTTTGTCTCATTGATCGATACTATGGACTAATTTGAGTCCAAGCAGGAGTGAACTACACATAAACATAAAAAAGATGCGAATAAAACATCAAGAACAGCAATTTAACGAGCCATAGAAGCAATGCATCACGTAGGAGGCATCAGCGTCATGCAGACATGTGCAAGTTATTAAAAAAAGTAATTAAGTTAAGTTACTGAGTATTCACCTCAAAATTAATTTGAGTAGAATAGAAAATAATCAAATGGAAAGTAGTTAAGTAAATTACTCACTACCGTAAAAAAGTAGCGAATCACTTTTAAAGTTGCTTTTATATTTGTTTTATGGCAAAAAGAAAGCACACATGTTTTGATCTTTTAGCAATATTCTTCTATCAAAATATAAAGCGGCTTGTGTTTTCACTGGCATGATTTAATAGCTAGTTCACCATAAAACAAAATATTGCCGGAGCACGAAGTTCAAATAATTTGCAATTGGTGCTTCCACGTCGGTACTACAGCAACTGTCTTTTGGAGAATAAATCCGTACGGTTATTGTTCGAGAAATGATATACAAACATTTGAATGTATCCTTATGTGCGCGAAGCTCCTTGATAATTTTTGAGTTGTTAAAACGGTTGGCGCCTTATTATTTTATTTAATTTCTTTTCCATCTATCTCATCAACTGTGAAGTTACCGGTGAACCTACTTTCGAGGAAACAAATCTCTCTAAAGCACACACACACAACCTATATCGTTCTATCTTTGTCATAGAAGTTTATGCATTGCTGTTTAATCATCTGGTACTCTTCGCAGTGAAGTGCGTATAACGAGACGATCTTTTTACTATATATAGGCCATACGAGAAAACATTCATAAAAAGCATCGAAAACCTTGAAAATATATTTGTGTGATAAAAAAGCTTATTCAAACGTAATCTAAGCATATAAATATAGTCTGAATTGTTATAGTTATTGGCACCGAAAATGTGTCGAATGAAGGGACATTCGGTACGGGCGTCAACCACAATATACCTGCGCAAATTGGCTTGCCATCGATATATGTCAGTGGTGAGTTTTGGGTCCTCATCCCATCTTGAATAATATACACATTAATTCAGAGCATGATTTGCAGTGCTTCATATTCAATCAAGCTATTATTAGCAGTGCTGCACGTTCAGGCTTATGCCAGTAAACAAAAGCGGCTAATCAAGTTTGAAGGTTGGATAACCGTATATTTCTACCATGTTTACATAATTATGGTAGAAAAGGCGGAATATAGTGCTTTCAGCAACTGATTATCGTAAAATGTCTTGAAGTAGTTGAATAAGATATGTGATAAAAATATTAATGTGCTTATCTATTTCTTTATTTTAATATTACAGTTAGGACCCGTGGTGGTACAAATTTAGCATAAACAAATTGTGTGTACTCATCATAACAAAAATCCTTAACAAACCTCCCGTGTCTCAAAAGGTTCCGTACTCGGTCTATGCTTAATTCGTATAGATAATAACTACGTTGCTATGCCTTTTATTCCATTACTCTTTTCGCTCACGACTGTGTCGTTTGTAAAAATATTTGTAAACGAATATTTTGACATCTCTGTTTTTCAGGTTGATATTATCAATGTAACCCGAATTGTGTGAAGAAGCGCACATAAAACTTCACATATCTAAATTTAGATTAACGAGAGTGTCACGACTACATAACACTTCTCTCTTGTACTACACTAAGAAGTCTACCTTAATTTTTCTACCTCCTATAAATATATCGGTTTTCACATAGCCAATGACTTCTCTTGGAAACTCCATGTTGAATGCATCGCTAACAACGCTAATTACTTGTGAAGTATATTCAAATTGATCTTTGTATGGTCCGGCTTTGTTAAAACTTCTCCACACAACTTTAATTTCAACCAAACTCAATATGCTGCATCTATTTGGTACCCTGGTACCACACTTACATTCGCAGTTGAATACACTCACAATTTGTCCGTTTCCTTCGTACTTTTTAACTATAACTGCACAGCCAAAGTAAACTCTATGAATGCATTTCTATCCTTAACTATCTTCTCTTATATATAAAAAAATCTCGTCACTGTTTGTGATTGTAACACTTCATCAAACGCCGTTTTGAAAACCGTCTTAGGCGCGCCAATGGCAGTTTTTCTTTTCATACGTTTTTCTCCCAGTCATACTTCCACCGTCGTATTTGACGTCCTGCATTCATGGTCTGGATAACTGATGCAGCTGATTTTATAATTGGAATTATTCTAATGTTAATGCTGCACAGAGATTTTTTTTTGTGTGTGTGTGTATGTGTTTGCTGCTTTTATATATTACGTTCTTTAATTAACACATTCCTTTCTGTAATGTATTCGGGGCGTGAAAGAGTGATAAATCGAGTAAAAGGATATGGAAATATTATTATAAATCTGTATGTTGTTGGAAACCATCATTCGCACAAATAATGGACTTTTTCTGAGTACGTTATCTTATCGGTATACATCTGCTGCCACGCACGGATATTTTGACGATTCTCAGTATGCGATCAGACAGTATGCGTCCTTTTTTCTACATGTATTCTTTCTTCCGTATCTCGGGTCTAGTCATGTTCAAGGAAAACTAAAGCGGTTCTCTATTCGAGAGAAGAAAAAACAAATTCAACCTGCTTTTGTTGACCTTCTGGATCACAAATAGCAAAACTAATTAAAAGGTCTGTAAAAGCGCGAACAAAACCAGGACGAAGAAGACAAAAAGATAACAGGAGGGGCGCCATTATAATCATGCGAAATTATATCTTGGATTGATGCGTCAAGTAGCCACAACAGCGTTTTGAAAATAGCGCTGAATTCCACTCCTCCCCGGCACGTTCGGTGGGAGGGGGCGATCATGACGTATTCTACAAATATCTCAACATTTCCGCGCCTTCTGCAAGCCTTACCCGAACAGTCAAAAATGCTGCATGCGTCCAGCCAAAAGCGGTACGCGCAAAGAATCCCCCCGTGTATGACGCCACACCCAGTGGTTTGTGTGTCGGTTTTTCTCACGTCTGTTGATACGTTCGGGTCTAATACTTGTGAAATTCAAATTCACGGGACGAAAATACTCTATAATTCACATCTAACTTTTTTTTTTTCGTTCAATATCTTTTTTCTAAATTATTCACTAGCTCGTTTGCGCGCTCACCTTTCTTGGAGTCATGCAATCATATACAACAAAGCACTTTTTATTCATTCTCAGTTGTTTCAGAATTTGCGTAACTATATGACTGCGTATATACATATGTCTCGAAGTTTCATTAGGTACGGAAAGGGCATTAAACAATCTAATATAAAGTATATGCCAGAGCAGACGACGCTGAGGAAACTGACGGAATCCCGCTAAATAATAATAATAAAAAAATAATAATAGAACATTCCGAGGTGACAACTTCTGCAAATTTTCTTTTAATGCTCCTGAGATAAAGAAGCTAAGCAAGTACTCTGCATGTGCACAAGTTCACAACCCCAATGAATTCATATTTTAGACAGAATGAGGGAATAATTGCTCGTCTCAGACCGAGTGAACGTAACTACCGTATACGCCAACTCATGTTTGGATGGATGATCGATGGATGAATCCGGCTGAGCCCTTTAGATCGGGCGGTAGCTTACGCCACCTAGCCATTTTGTTTTACCATTTAAGCTTAAAATATTTAAATGTGAAATCTGTATTCACTCCGCACTACAAAAAAAGTAAGTCTATAAAAAACCCCTTGCCAACAGTTAATAAGAAAATACCTAGTTTTCTCTCGCTTTCTGCCACCATTCACTTAATCTTTGCTTGGTAATATCTACAGTCTTGAAATCCACTCTCCCTTCGATGTCTCTAAAACCCAATGACTTTATTAAATCTATGTTGTCTTCGGCAGGCATAGGGTGAAGCCCTTTACAGTAGAGTATCAAGTGCTCAGCCGTCTCGTCCTCCTCTCCACAAGCAATGCACACTGTATCCATTTCCTGGTACTTCGCTCTGTATGTTCTGGTTCGCAGAACACCCGTCCTCGCCTCAAACAACAATGAGCTTCCCCTAGAATTGCCATAAATGCTTTATTTGGCAATAACTGTTTTGTTTAATCTATAGCTTTCCAGAGCCGTCTTTGTCTGCATTCCATCTAGCCACCGATCTCTTTCTGTGGCCTTAACTTTCTTCTTAACTGAGCCTTGCTCTTTTGTACCTCCACTATAGCCTAAAAACTTTCCTCTTAATTTTCTAGTGCGCTGTCTCCACTTTGTGTCTATACTCCTCATGTATAAATAGCTGAAAACCTTTCGTGCCCATTGCTCCCCATCCGTTTGCCTCAACCGATCCTCAAATTCTATCTTGCTCACCGCTTCTCTGCTCTCAAATGGCGCCCATCCCATGTCTCCTTGTACTCCCTGGTTTGGCATTTTGCAATGTGCCCCCAAAGCCGGCCTACCTACTCCGCGCTGTTTTATTTCTAGTCTTGCATGCACTTCGGATTTCATGCATAGCACTGCGTTTCCAAAAGTCAAGCCAGGCCACCATGACCCCTTTCCAAATCTCTCTCACCACCTCATTCCTGTTGTAATTCCAAAGTGCTCTATTTTTCATTACAGCTGCATTTCTGTTGCCCTTACCTATTATATACCTTTCATGCTCACTGAGATATTCTGCACCATCACATATCCATACTCCTAGATACTTCTATTTACTAGCTCTCTCAACTGTAATATTTTGTATCTTCAGCCTCTCAACTTCATCATCGTTGAAAATCATGACCTGCTGATTTTTCACTACTGAATTCTAAACCTAATTCCTCTCCTTCCCTACCACAGATGCTCATTAATTCCTGCAACTCTGTCCGGTTGTTAGCCATTAGTACGATATCATCCGCATACATCAATCCCGGTAAGGATTGCTGAATTGTTTGGCCTAGCTTACTGTACGAAAGGTCGAATCCAAGCCCACTCTTCTCTAGTCTATCCTCCAACCCTCTCAGATACAACATAAACAGCAAATGCGATAAAGGGCACCCCTGCCTAAGGCCTCGTCTTATCTCTATTTTCCCTGTCGCCTTTCCTTCCCATGTTATAATCACCTTATTATCTTTGTAAATGTTCCTTAATAGTGCTGTTAGTCCTTCATCTAGGTTTAAGCTCTCCACTATGTCCCACAGGTTCCTTTAGTTCACATTGTCATAGGCACCCTTGATATCCACAAATGCCAGCCAGAGCTGTCTGCTTTTTTTACAAACAAACCGGAGCGCCCCTAGCGGACGCCACCGGCGCCGCGCATGCGCGATGGGGTGTGGGCAAGAAGCTCGCCGTCGCCCATAAACAAACCATTGAAATGCGATGTTGTCGGCGTCGGTGTGTGAGTCCCCCTTCCCTTTTTCGCGTTCGAATTGTTGGTTCTACGTCTTCCTGGCGATGTCTGACTATCTTGAGCGGCGTCAGCGAAATTACCGAGGCTCGTTACACCGCACAACTTCGCGTGAATAATGTGACATGTGGCGATTCATTTCGCGTGGATGCGGCAGTATGTACGCTAAAGCCTGATTCGCATGATAAGATTTCGCTCGCAACTTTCAGTCGCGACGCCGCTCGGGCTGCAAAAGCGTGAACCGTAGCTGAGATGGTCGACGTCGATACTGAAAATCGCAAGCAGAATTAGACCAAGTAAATTAGGCATAACAAGTCGGTGATGGTCACTGGTAACAATGATCAACATCTCCTTGTATCTACTGTTTACATCGAGCCTGCTTTCCAACCTTCAAATTTAAGTCTTTTGAGGCCTGCACTTACTTCTTATTGCAAATACCGGCCAAGATTTGGTATACGGGCCGGTGTCGTCTAAGAGAGCAGACGACAAGCAGAAACGTTTGAAAGAGCTGACGACAGTTCGAACGATCAGGCGGCCGTTTGAACTTGAAGATGCTCTAAACGTAGTCCGCAGGTGGCCCCCAGAACTTTACGGTTTTCTGGCGTTCATGTTGGAACAAAACAAATAAATCTGATGACCATAAGTATCCGTGAATTCAACCCAAAGTGCTTCCCGCCCAAGCAATCGTTGTCAGACGGCGTCTGCTTTTCGCGTTTCACGGCACATATCCAGATTCTCGGACGAACCGAGCACGTGAAAACTGACCTTCAAACCTTTCTCGACACTTTTGGTACGGTCCAGTCGCGGCGTTTTGACGAGAAGGCAGGTTTTTGTCTGGTTCCTTTCAAAACAACCCAGGAATACACGTCTGGCATGGGGACTTCTGCCCACAGCCCCAGACCGGAAGTGCGACCGACGCGCCACCACCGCGCGTGACGTCAATTGAGTTCGTGTATAGAAGAGGTGAGGCGATATCGAGAGGAACGGATTGCACCATAAGCATGTCCAGATACTTTTCAATATTCTGGTGATGCCGGAAGTCCGAATGCGTAAGTGCACCCCAATTCCTTCCCACTATATGATGCCGCAAGAATAAGTAGGACTATTTGTAGATTGGAGTAATCATATAATACAACCCTGAAGCTGGTTGTTTATGTACTTGTGACTTTGTTTTCTTTCTCAGTTTTTCCTGATAGCTAACTTGCCTCTCACATCTCGATAACGTTGCCACCAAGTCCTAGAGTTTTGAACCCTTTGAAAGTCATACTGTAGGATTAAGGGTCAAGGTGCTCTTAAAGGGATACCATACGAAATTTCGGCGCTCATTTTTTGGTCTATATGTGTTCAAAAGAGCAGTATCACATGAAACGTACCAATATCTTGTTAAAAAAAGTCTCGAAAAGTAATTTTAAAACGAATTAAACGATTAGCAAACAGCACCTGGTGGATGTCGCTAACGCCTCGTTTGTAATGCTCGTCTAGGAACCTTGACAGCTAGTGACGGAGGTTGTCTCGTCTCCGGCCACGACGAGAGAATGGGGGAAGGAGGAACTTCCCTCTTCCCGAGAATCCCTTTTGTGTGTCGCAGAAGTCGCTATTGTCCCCCTAGAAGATTATAGAAGATTAACCCGTCACTCAACATTCGTACAAAAGCAGCCGCTTCGGTGGCTGGAGCGACTAGGCCATCCTCTCGACGTCAGCCTCGCCGTAGCTTTGCTCGTCTTGAGACGACCTACGTCACGATTGCGTTGGATGTCACGTGCTTTAAGCTGGGCCTTCTCCGAGCGCTTGCCAGAGTGGGCCGTTTATAACAAAAAATACAGCCACCAGGATCAAAATACAAACGTGCGATTGTCATTTACGGATATTGTGGGTCATATTCAACCTATTTCTGAACACGACGGGAATATTTCAAATTTCGTTGAAGTATCCCTTTAATGTGAAAACGATTGTGGGCTAGGATCAGGGGCGGATTTATCAACGTTGCGGTGGGCATTTGGCTGACCAGGGCGGGGAGGCAAGGGTGGGGGGGGAATGATATCACGCAAGATCATATCACGGCCGAAACATTGCCCAGATCTCTTTTGTGGACCTTATATTGGTTACGTTAACTTAAAACTAATCATTTCTTAAAAAAAAAAAAAAAAAACAGGTGTATGTCGATTTTTCATTAAAAAGCTCACCTCAATCCGCCCATCGGCTGGATTCAAATGCATAGCAAACTTTCCTTCTACATAAGCAACACATTTTGTGAGAGCAAGGAGTCGGGCTGGCGGGTGCAAATATAGCACATGAAACATGAAGTGTTACCCGAAGTAATAAAAATATGTCATGAAGTGTCTTGTTTGTTTGTTTGCTTGTTTTTCGCTCGTATCGTTCTTTTATGTCGGAGGAACTTTATGTTTAAAGAGGTCACTCGTTGCGGTCCTCCACACCTCTTAGACGCCTTTGGAGCAATGTATTAAGCACTTCCGCTAACTAAGGTCGCTTTAAGCATTATTCTTTTGCGCGCTACCAAAAGATATGGCATAAAAACTCCAAATGACAAATAGAGCTTCAGCTTCTGAGCAGTCGGGCATACATACTTTTCATTAACATAGCATGACCCGTGTAAATTATTCTTGACCGGTCTTCTGCATTTCCCAGCAAAATATCATTCCCCAGATATATTACTTACGTTATATATTATTTAATTACACTCCTCTTGAACGTAGATATAATGCATCTGACCAGCTCCATGTTAGTGACAGAGCCCGTTTCAATGCGGAGCGCAAGTTCGTCTGCTTCATTTGCAGGGGCTGTGATGACGTCAGAACGCCGAGCTCTGATTGGTTCCGATTAAACGATAGTGGGTAGACCTCAAGGCAACTTGATTTGAGGTCTACCCCCTATCCTTCAATCAGAGCCAATCAGAGCTCGGCGTCGATGTGACGTCACCACAACCCCTGCAAAAGTAGCAGACGAACTTGCGCTCCGCATAAGTATATTTTGGCGACACTGTTAGTAATGTAGAATAACTTGTAGTTGGGCTAGTTGGCGAACGTTGGAAATCATGGTGCAAGGCGCAAAAAACAATGGACACAAGAGAGCAATCAGACGTACAGGCGCCCGTATGTCTGACTTCTCTCTTGTGTCCGTTGTTTTTTGCGCTTTACACCATGATTTCCACTGTTAAGAATTTTCGCCTCCACAATAATAATTACTGTGAATGAACATCCGCTACAGTTGTTATACGTATATTTTTGGTAGTTGCTATTACTTCTTCGTGAAGGTTGGATATCCTAGTTCAAACGGGAATGACCAATTTGAAAGTCGTGAAAAACGGCGGTCGATGAAACGGGTAGGTTAGAGGCGCTGATGCGGACCCGCCATCTGTCGGCCGTCAGGACAACTTCACTCTCATTTCCTCCCTCCCTTTCTTTTGCGCTCTCCGTCTTTCTTCTCTCCCATTCACTCCTCCGCTCTTTCCTCGTTCCCCTCTCGTTCCTGTATTTTTCAAATTTAGGCGGGAACTCTGCAAAGCCAAGTGCAATCTGTATTTTTGTTATGTCTTACTATGGTTATTAGAGTCAACCGAAATTCATACTTAGTCTTCTTTCGCAAATAGGAGTCTATGCCATTTTTTTCCTCCTTTCAGTCGATCGGTAGAGAGAAAGAAGGGGCGCCATAACAAACCAACACAACGAAGCCAAGTTGAAGTTTCTCCCCCGTACGATAGATGGCAGCAGGCTCCGCCTCCGCTTTGACCTAGCCAGAACTAGCAAGAACAAATCTGTTGCTCGGTTGTTGTACAGTATGGTATTTTGTTTTATACCCGTTGCTACCAATTTCCAACTCGTTTCACCCGTCCGGGACTATGTAGGAGGCGTCGTCGAGTGTGCTTCGAATTTTGCCTCGTCTGGGCGACTCCCGGGCGTTTGTGTCTGCGCGCCGTCAACCCTTTGAGGCCGAGGTAATTCCTCAAGTTTCACCTCTGGTTATATTAAGCGGGGCGCGCCATCCCGGGCCGTACAGAGCATGCCCCGCTTTGCACTCGGCGATTGCCGTGGCCACTCGCGGCCCTGCCTAGACGTCCGAAGCTTGTCTCTGGCGGTTTGGGGCGCGTCTCGGACGATTAAATAAAGTTGCGCGGTCTGTTCAGGCAAACGTGCGCAAGCGCACAAAAAGAAACATAGGGGGAGGATGTCTAGTCTAGTTGAGGAGCGGCAACAAAGAGTGAGATTTAACTCAATAATATCGAAATAAAACGAGAAAAAAAAAATGGATTGGCGCTATTAGTAGGCCGATGTCAGCGCGGGGCTTGCTGGTTGCTTGAACGTGCGCCCAGGTCTATACTAGGTGATGTAAAATATCCCAATCCGGAGAAGCTCTGTACAACTTATTGGGTAGCAAACTTCGTTTTTTTATGAGCATTATTTATTTGTAAAAAAAAAAAACAATGCATAAGATCCAGCAAGACGGGGAATAGTCGTAGTGCCTTGGCTACATTTCTCATCTACAGTTGAGATTTCAGGCACCCCTTGAGGCGGACAAACTTCCTGCTGTCTAAAACATCCATAAAGGTAAAGGATATTTCGACGTTAACTTTCGAAAAATAATTTCGAATATTATTTTGACGTCCGTGACGCCACTCGCTGACGACGAGAAGACATTCTCAAAAACATTTTGACGTCCCGCGTCAAAATATTTTTGCCATTACTTTGACGTCTCCAACTTGGAACTTTGGAGCATCGGAGTCCGGACTGCGAAGCGATAAAAGGTGGCAGACAAAAAAAAAAAAAATCATCTTGCTTGCAGGCAGCGTCGCGGTTCGACGCGCATTTCCCGAAAACAAGTGTTATGCAATCGATTGCTGTTTTCATAACCTTTTAAGTAATCTGGAATGAAAAACAAAATCTCAAAACTACATTAGCTATTAGGCCGCACGTAACGTTTGTTTGGTTGCGCCTAACATTACACAATTCGGCACCGCTGCTTTTTGTGATTTATTTCACGTGATTTATATAGACAAATGAGCTGAATACCGTGTCATAATATTTGCAGTTATTTGAAAAATGTACGTGTTTCGTACAACTGCGCCAACCCTTTGTTCGTTCGCACCGGTAAAGGAACTTCAAGGAGGCGATGTTTGCATTCACAAATTTTTATTTAACATCCCGGTTGTTTCGTGGTTAACCCACTCGTTATACAGGAACCAAACAGAAAATCTAAACAAAACAACGAACTCACGAAGCCCGATGAAAAACTGGGCGGGAGCCAGATGCAAAGCGAAACTACAACCATACGAAGACGCGCTCGCTCAATATAAAAGCACAAAAAGCGTGCCAAATTTCTTACGTAGTGACACTGAAAAATGTCACTACGTAGCGCTTACTTACATTTGTTACGTGCAGGCCCGACAGAGAAATATCCAGCCCGCCTTTGTTGTAGATTCAAAACTAAGTGAAACGCGTGCCGAGATGCGAGCTCAGAACGCTCCGAACATCGTCAACGGGTGTGTTATGTCCGAAACGATCAACTGGTCTAGCCAGTCCCACACACTGCCAACTAGGACCGAAATTACTCAGGCACGCAACGTATGAATCTGTCAAAACGCCAACAAAACACCGACAACACCATCAGAAACTAAAAAGAACGAAACTTCACAACGGCTACCACTGCGACGGCTGCTGCATTGAAAGAGGACGTCGGAGTAAAAAAGCCCCTATTTTGACGCTTTACGGAAGTGACGTCAGAAACGTCGAAATAATATTCTTAATTTTTTTTTTTTTTGACGCTGGACGTTGAAATAGTTACTGCCTAGAGCGAAACAGAATCATGTAATCATGGTCATTGCATATCTTAAGAATGCTTTAAAATAAAACTGTGAACACCGTATGTATTATAGTAGAAAAGCGGTTAATATGCGATATATTTTAATTATTTTTCAGTACTATCATGTCAGTTAGCAGGCCCACACAAATGATGATGCAGAATTCTAAGGGCGGCATTACAAGCAGGCACATTGTACACAAGGAAAGGGCAGATTTTCAAAATCAGCGATCGCATGTATTTTTTGTGTCTAGATAAAATGCGGCTACAATTGCCCATTAAAAGGCACGTGTCCAGGAAGGCGGAAAAGAGGGGGGAGGGGGGGAGGAGAGACTCAGGGACCGCACATATAGAGGAAAAGCTTGAAAGGGTAGGGGGGAAACCTTCCATAAGTTTACAGAACTCACGTGGTGCACCCCGAAGCCACTCAAACTTCGGTAACCAAATTTTGACACAAAAAAAAATTATACTGTGAAAGGTGTTATAAACTACATAATTCTAACAAATGTGCGACCAAAAATTTTCTGAATTAGGTAGTTTTGTGACTAAATACATTTTATATGGATTTCTCAGCTTCCAAATTACGTGATGCATCTTCTCGGGGTCTGCTTCAGTAACGGCAGCGTTATCCGTGGAACTTCGCAATTGGCACGAAATGACTAACCGCCTTGAAGGAAACGAAGGAAAAATACCATCAACAATTTTACCAAGACTAGAAGGAACAGAAGAGGCTTCTTAACTAAAAAAGGGTCAAGGTAAACTGAACAAGAATTACCAGCTCACGAAGAAAATTTATATATTTTTTTCTGTCCGCATAGGGGGGGGGGGGGGGGGGGGGGAGGGGGTGATTTTAAGGAGTCGGAATCATACCTTTAATTGAAACCTATGAATGAGGAGAGAGCACGAAACACATTGAAAGCCTTTGCTTTATTATTTTTTTATCCTCGCATCCGGCCTTGTAGACACAGGTTATAGATAACTGAGCTCCCAGCATCGCAGAAAGCCGAGTTCCTTTCGTTGATAGCTTTACAAGTTTCCTTGATAATGCAACAACGATCTTTGAGAGAGAGGGAGAGAGAGAGGTGACGAAAAGAAACCGAGAAGGAGAAAAAAAAAAGAGGTGGTGTTCATGGGCGGAGCTAGATTAGAACACCACCCTATTCACTTAGAGTGCCACGAGGCGAAGGAAGGAAAGAGGTAACGTATTTCCTGGTGGGTATGACCTTTACAAGGTGTCGCCAAGTGAAGCCTAAACTGAGATTCTACGATTTTGTGTTTTCGAAGTTGTTTACGTTCCAGGCAGCGAATATAAGAGGCGCTATCTGTAATCTAACGTGGCGGTATGCTGCGGTTAATTTTACCTTGGGCAGAGCTGCGCGTAACTTATAAGATCGAAGCTCTGCGTCGTCCCATTAATTTGGTTTCTGTGCGGGTCAAACCCGTTAGGATTGTGGTTGCAAAATACTTATTTTTGCTTGATTTGTGCCTTTCCCCCTCAGTGTACAGTTACACTCGAAAAAAAAAACATACTCGAAAATATTTGTAGATAGCAGTAACTTGGTGACACCAGAAAGAAAAAGTGAGTCCCTAAGTACAGTATAAAAATGTCCAAGCAAAAAACATGGAGCACTCAATAAAAACGCGCCTGAACCTTTCCGCCAAATTATACATATCTTAGCAACGCTGTGCCGCGGATCAGTTTTCTCCAGGAGCATAATAAATAGGGGACATGCAATATCAAAATATCTGACATGTATCCTGTAAAATAATCCCCGGAAATTTCGTAAAATTGTCAAGAAAGGAATTCTTTTTTGCTGTTTTGTATCGGTTAATACTTTTAATGGTGATAGCGTGCTCAGTGACTTGTGTGTCAGTCAGCGAATGATACTTCCAAATTTCGGCAACGTGCGTAACCCTTTGATGAAGTGTACCGGTTACTTCTCAATAAATGCCATTTCAGCTGACCCTGTTCGTAAAACTATGAATATAGACAGATTGAAGTTGCCTTTAACGGTTGTGGACAAAATTAATAATAACGTATTGAAACAAAGTTAAAAGCGCTAAAAAGAAAACGAACACAAGATAGAAGACAAACATTTGCAATAGAGTTGTGAGTAGCGCCTGTCTTCTCTCTTGTGTTCGTCTATCGAGCGCTTTTAACCATGGTTCAGATCGTTCATCACCAACTAACCCAGTAACAATTGTTTTATTTTTTTTAAATTCACAATAGGTTTCTTAAGAACAGTATGATCTAATCTTTCCTAGTTCACTAAATAATTTGTGCAAAAACAATTGGATTGTGGGTATGTTTATACAGCCTGAACTTGGTCTGCCTGAACGGGCGACTTTTCTCCCCGTTGTAGATGAGCAACTTGGCCAGTGCGGTACAACCGCTAGCCTGAGATCTTTGACGTGCACCACACAGTAGTGATACGCAACCGCACGCCGTTGCGATGCTCGTCCAGATCGAAACGGGTAGCGGTGGGGATCGAACCCAGGATCCCTGGGTTTTGCAGCTCAAGCTCTCGCTCCACCTCCTCGTTTCAACAATTACACCTAGAGCGTGTTTCACCCTCTGATTGGAAGGTCGTTAACAGGTGGCTCATATTCCAAAATTTGGGCATACAACTTAGAACTCAAAAATACCGCCCCCATCTCATTGAACAGCAGTCCATGTAAACCTCTCGAGCATATTATTTATTCCCACCTTTTCACCAAATAATCTTCGTCGCAGCAAAACACAGATTTTTTAAAGTTATATTTATGTGAAACTCAGCTCCTAACTTTCACCCTTGCCATTCATTCTATCGTTGACCGAGGCTCCCGTATTTTTCTGGAATTCGCCAATGCGTTCGATAAGGTGTGTCACCAGCTTTCATTTCCAAAAATTGGTAAGCTTATAACAACGGCCTCAACGTTATTTTATTGATACAATCATTTCTAACTAACCGTTCGTAATTCGAAATAGCCATTAACGTTAGGTGTACACTTCTTTCCGTCAATTTAGATGTTCCTGGGGCGTCTGCTTTAGGACGTTTACTATTTTAAATTCATATTACTGACTTGGCAAATGTGCCTTCATCTCTTTGTTACTCAATGGTTGTGTAATTTACCGTGAAATCCGACATGTTTTTGTTTTGTTTGCACTTCAATTTGATATCACCCGTCACCCTCTCGTTGGTTTGAGCTGTGGGTAAGGAAACTAGACATTAATAAATACAAACGCATGAGTGTCCCGTAAACCTAACGACAGTCCTTGTTACTACCATGATGGCATCTCTCTGGACAACTCTCACCGTTCAAATATTTTGGTGTTCATATACCTCTTAAACCTTTCATGGAAACCCCGCATTCATCATGTTACTTCTCGCGCCAACTGCGTGGTGGGCTATTTAAAACAACGTTTCATTGGCATCCGGTTCACTTAAGTTGGCTCTCTATTAAACATTAATCGGACCAAAGCTAGAATACGAAACCTTCCGCTGAGATCCCAGTCACGATACCTCCGTCACTGCATATTACAGTTCATCCAACCTAAATCAACGAGCTCGTTTCATTATACCAAACTACCACTTAGTACCACGTCAATGAAAACTAGTTGACTTTTACTCTATTTTTTTGCAGCTTAATATTTGGCATTTATGCCTATTTTATAGAGTGTATTCTTCTCATCCCATCTTACAAGATCAATTGGAAACCCTCCCTTTCTCATCCCGCGTTGATAATAATCATAAAGCTGTGATTCGGAGCTCAATAACTGTAACAGAGCTATCATATTTCCCATCTCGCACAGCACAAGAATGAAATCTCCTTCCTATTTTTGTTGTTGCTACCATCACTGATCCTAACCTGTTACGGAGTGCCATCACCAACTATTCCCATTTTTACAGTGATTCATGAACCGTGTGATTGTTTGTTATTACATTATTAGTAATATTTTGCTCCAGTTTTACTTCCTATATTTATGTATATGCCTACGCTATTTAATTGCTTCGGTTTTTACACGCTAATAAAATAAAATTAAAATTAAATATGCACGAGTAGTCGTGTAGACATTCCTGGAAGTTCATTACATGGTACCAATTTCTGCAGTACAAAGCTCATTTAGTTGTGATAACTGTATGTTTTATCTTGCTTTTTAACTTCTAAAACGACAATTCACAGTCACAGTAGCCTTCCAAGTAATGCAGCAATGCAGAAAACAAAAAAAAAAAATTACTTTCAATTTTTTTTATTTTAGACATTTTCCGCTTTACATAGCAGCCTTTTCTTGGTGCAATTAATTTACCCTAGTCATTATATGTGAAAGTTTTGCGTAAAACGTACATTAATACGTATAAACCAATATGGTATTCAATTAAAACTTTTATATGCAACCGATCGATTTTTTTTATTTTACCTTCTATTTTCATTATATAACTCGTGAGTATTCTATTAAACCGTACGCCTATAATTTTTTTGTCTTGTACTTGAGATTTGACTGAGCCGTTCAATGGCAGACATTTTGAGACATTGGCGCCTTTATCAATGAAAGTAAACACAGCTATACATTATGTTACTGTATGTACTATCGGTAATAATATGAAAAAGGAACAATTCATATTTTTTCTTTCCAGTTTCACGGCTCCTAAAACCTTTGTTAAACCCCAACCTGTCAAAGAGTATGTAGTTTTGGTTGTAAACTTTCCGTTCTAGTGCTCGTCGGGACCATAACGTGTTCCAAAATTCGTAGGTACGTCAAGAAAGCGAGGAAGTCTGTTCCCTTTCATATTGTTGCCTATTGGGGAGGATCCGTGGCCGAGTGGGCTAGCGCACAACAGCTCGGAGGACGTGGAGCAAAAGTTCGCGCTGCAAAACCCCGGACCGTGCGTTCAGTACCCATCCCTGCCCGTTTCGTCCTGGATGAGCATCGCACCGCCGTGCGGTCGTGTATCACTACTGCGTGATGCGCGTTAAAGACCCAGGCTAGGGGTTGTACTGCACTGGCTACATTTCTCATCTACAGCTGGGAGACTCGTCTCCCGTTGAGGCAGTCCAAGTTCAAGGCTGTATAAACATACAGACAATCCTTTTTTTTTTTTGCCTATTATACGTTTAAGAGTTATATACTATGCTTAATGAAATTGAAACATTCGTTTAAATGAAGTAAAAAAACGTTAAATGAAAAGGTCGAACTCTGACAAGGAAGAGTTCTGCCTTGTTAGAGTTTTGTAGTGTATTCCAACATAGGTTATGCAGGCAACGCCCTTGATTCAATAAATAGTGGAAGCGTATAAAGTTCAATGTATTTTATTTTACTTTATATTTTTAAATGCTAGTTTGGTTTATTTTTTCTCTGGAGACCGAAGGACATTGCAATTCAGTGCTTACGTTATGCTCGGCAAATAACGTTTTGCCAATGATTATTATGCCTTCTCATACTTTTGAGAAAATTGGCAGAACCATCAATGGTCGGTAGTTTTAGATTATTTTTATTACCTCTTCATGTACTGACTGGACCATATACTAATCTGAGGTCATCTGGAAACATTCCAGTTTTCAACATGTTTTATAATGTGTCAAAGTGGGCTTATGACATGGCATGCAATGTTGACTGACGACGTCAATCCCAGTAACTACACTGGGACCACACATATTGTTTTGGCCAGTTTCGTAACTTAATTTGATTGAAACATGTTACCTACCTGCGCATGAAGATTATTTTAGATCAAGCTTGAGTCATTTACATTTCTGTTCAAGGCACCGATTTCATTGTTAGTTTGCACTTTCTGCGGCGTACCAACCTTCGTAAAATGATTATGTAATGTCTGCAAATGTTCCACCGGCCAAACTTTTTTTCCCGGCTAAAACTTTCACGTTCACTTCCGTGCACTTGCCCTCAAATTTATTTGTCAAACTATTTACAATATCCTAGAGTTTATGTGTTTATTTTAGTTGTACTTATATTTATGCACAAATTCTAGCTTTTTTTACAATGCTCTCCTTCTTTTTACAAGTTCTATCTCTCACTTGTTTTTTGTTTTTTTTATCTTCCAGTATATTCTTCTTCAATCTTATGAGTTCCGCATTTGCTCTTCGATAGATCAGATTCACTAGACCAAAAGCACTGTCTTAAGCGGGACACCTTTTTCGCAATATGTTAAATAATTAGAAAAACAAGATTATGTTTTGTATCATGGCACTTAAAGAGATGGTGAACCGAACATTTCAGAGTGTATAATAAGCGGCAAACTGACTTTCCATGAGTCAGCAGCCGCCGGTTTGCGCAAGCACATGCAACAAAATCGACATAATCATATCCCCCATTCACGCTTAATAAGCTCGAATGACATCAATTTCGTTGCGTGTGCTCGCGCACACCGGCGGCTGCTGACTCATGGAAAGTCAGTGTGCCGCTTATTATAGGCACTGAAATGTTCGGTTAACCATTCCTTAAAGGGTCCCCTTAAGGTAAAATAAGCAATTTCTTCTTAACCTGAACATATAAAGCATTACATGAAAATGTCTACGCGTCTGCTCTTATTTGTGCATCACTCTCTAGGGCTGACACGGCCGCGCACACCGGTACGACGTAAATTCAGATCGACGCGGGAAGGGGCAGGAATCGTCAAAGCTCTGGTTGGAAATCTAAGCTAGCTTTTTGGCGTACGTTTCTGCGTGGCTACACTAAACAGCCATTTGACCGAAGATTGAGGGTACTGTACTATTCACTTCAATAAAAAGCGTTTACTCTTCTGAACTTCTTACCACAAAAGTGTTATCTTTGTGCCGACGTCATGTGCCTTTCGACTTTATAGACTTGATTTCATGCCTATTCAACGTGTATTTTATGTGAAAGATCTTGCAGTGTTCATTGATAGCGCTTTGTCTTTTAGAAATCATTTATCTTTTGCGGTAGGAAGTTCAATGAGAATGTTGGGAATGGTTATCGCGCTTGACAAAGAATTTCAGAAAGCCTCATTGTTGCACTATTTCAGAACCTTGATTTGGTCTCGACTGAAATTGATTTCAGTAATATGGAACTCAATATCTAAAACGCAAGCCATGTCCATCGAACGTGTTCGATGGACATGGCCAAACAGCTTCGTCCCCTTTCTTTTAATAACTGAATTCTCGTGTTCCAAACTACCTAACTTCTGCATTCATATAATAAAAAAAATAATTAAGAGTGAACGCGATTGCAATATAGCAACCACTGTCATTTTGGCCACATTCACAAGAATTTCTCCTACAAATTGAAGATATATATTTTTAAGCTCCTCTCCTACATGCTATATTTTAAGGAGAAAATGTTTTAAATAGTTTTATAGGTGGTCTTGATTTTTTTAATTTCATCAATTAAGACTTTTTTGCCTATTTGGATGTATTACTCTAAGTTAAGAATAATAGGTTATACCTCAGATGCTCGTGAAAAAATTCCAGTGATCATATCATTCGATAGCACGAAAAGTGTTGTCTCGCATTGGCAGATCAGACAGACTCCTCCAGAGAAGTTGCTTGCAGTCACTGACTTTTGAAAACTTTTGGAGGACAATTCAAGAGCCGGCTGCTTGAAACGCCTGTTAATGGTTAGAAAGCATGGCTTCGGGACGTTCACCGATATTCCTTTTTTCTTGTTTTAAACGAGTCGATTCGGAGGAAACTTTCCACTGGGAACTACGCTAAAAGACCAAAAATGAACAAAACATAATGTGTGGCATGCGTGTTGCTCGTCTAGCCTTCGGCAACACTTGCTTGCCTTCCAACCCACCATTGTCAGTGAAACGCGTAGAAGGGGCCCTAGTATACTGTAGAGAACTCCGTAGCCATCCTTCCGTCTGGTTTCAACTTAGAAGTGACTTCAACGGGGCCGTCAGTGTCGACATTTTCGCTCTCTTTGACATGGAGGGCGGGAGGTAACGCCTACATTTTGTTGCTCTAGCACAGTCTTTTACAACAATTTCACGAACAGATGCTCGTCAAGACAAGGGAACCTTATGGCAGCCCCGTTTCCCCGTTGGAAAAAAAAAAGGAGGGGGGGGGGGGGGGGCAACGCCAGAAACTTATGGTGAATTCCACTGGTAGATCCGGAGCACTTTCCAAAATCCACGAGGAAGGCAAAATTCCGCTCCATGGGACCCGCCCCGAGTCGAGGAGCGGAAGATGGACTCGCATATTTGGAGCGACCCACCAACCCGCACGAGACGGCCGGACGTTCAAAGTGGCCGCTGCTCGAACTTGATAAGCCAACCAACGTCTTATCCGACTGCTGTTTCCGACGACCAGTGACAACTGTCACTGCTTAACTGCAGAAATAACACGCGACACAGGATGGGCGAAAATATCCGTACCACGGAGCCCGTGTAACAAATAACGAGGAAGACGTTCGCGTTCGACACCGTCACATATACCTTTCGGCCGCCTCGAAGGTTCGGGGCACGCACAGCGATTGCCATCGGTGGAGGTCAGATTGCTGGTACGACTTTAATAAACACAAAGAGCTAACTAGCCATCGCTTGCACGGTCGGTGCCTAATCTGTTCTTACTTTATTGTACTAGAAAACGCCGGCGGCATGCATAGCAAAAAGGCAAACAAACAGTGGTGCAGAAAGAACAGGCCTAACCTTGCGTCTCCCTCCTTCGAATTTTCTGTCGTTCTTTTTCTCGTTCTTCTCACGATCACAGATGTCAGCGCTTACGATTTGCCACGCTCCAGCCCCGGCTTTGTACCCCTACGCGATGTAGAGGCGTTCGAGCAGTCAAAATCCCGCGTAAACAACCAACGCATCCGAACAGGCCAACTCGACGGCCCGGTCGGTTCGGCGACTGCGGCGACCTCGCCGACTTCGCCGCGCATGCGCACCGCTGATTTAAAAGGAAATGACGTAGGCGCTCTGTCAACTTCCGCAAAGATCCGTGGGATTCCACGAAGTGGTTGTGGCACGATTTTGGGCGCTGCACGGTGCGGGCGCTGCCCGAGTTCTACAAGCGGATGGCCAACTCGAGCCAGATCTGCGAGCGGAATATGCGCGCTCCAAACGGAGCGCTTTTGGAGCGGTCGAGATCTGCGAATGGAAATCGCCATTAGTGCCCAGAGGCTCCTCTGAGTTTTGTTCCTATTAGGAACAAAACTCCTGTTGTGAACAAAAACCGACGAGCATTTTTAGCCCCCTCAGTCCTGGCCTTAGTACGACCCAGTTTTCGTTTGTCTTTTCTGCACTCTCCCTAATGTGAATCGAATTGTCGTCAAACAAAAACGTAAAAATAATTTAAATAAAATCCACGGATAACAAGACCCATACTAGTACGTTAGTGCGCTTGACAATAAGCTACCGTGCTACCTGTAACTGCGTAACATATAACGAGTTAATTTTACATAATTTTCCAAATCTACATCATACTAAAATAATAATTCCGCCACAAACTTTTGAAGCCATGTAAACCTTGCTCTTCAGTTCTTCAGGTGGCTACCGAGAAAATGCATTGCGAGAGATGCTTTCTGCATCTCTCGCACTGCATTTAGGCATCGCGTCGCAAGATGCCTAATTTAAGGATACTTCGTCCCATGTATCGTACCGACATTATTTTGATTGTTACTCTCCGCCTTTCTTGAGATAAAACGCTTATTGCATGAAAACCCTGAGCGGCGGTGTCGTGCTATTATTGCACCCCACTTAGAGCTATCCCCTGAAAATACGAATCCTGTCTCATTTGCTGGAGATACCAAAAAGGCTTTTGCAGAAGAGTAAATTGTCGTAGCTACACGTTGCTAGGTATTGTACCTAATGTAGTCATAGTTTCCAAGAAATAAAAGTACCTATGTTTGTACCGTAGGTACACAAAATGTTCCTAGTTACCGATGTGCAATTACACGTACCTTGTTACTGTACAATCTTGCAGGGGAGTAGAAAATGCCTTTGAGCCGCCATCCTCTGTACAAATGCGACAGGCCTCCGGTGTTATTTTGATTGTATGAAAGTTTTAAGTTTGAATAACGTCGCTTTTGCTTCAACCCAAACATTCAACTATCTAGGTTGTGTCTGACTAACGGTTTTGCTGCTACTCCTCTTGTTAATTACGCAGTCTTAGCTAGTTTCATAATCCGAATACGATATTGTATAACGACGTCATTTAGCTAGCTTCATCATCGCGAAATGTTTTCTGTGCATCTTAACATAGGCACTTCAGCTGCTCGAGCGAACGTCAAATGAACAGGTGATGATGATGATCCGATGAAACACTAAAAAATCAAACCAATCTGGGTGACTTTTTTTTCTATCACGGATATCTTTAAGGATATCTATATGTTTTTGTAAATCGTCTGAAAATCAGGCAGTTTGAAGGATATATAAAAGAAGTTTTCAATCCGGAACTCAGCACTACCTATGAGCAATAAAAAAAAATCAGCACCATCAGCACTACCTATGAACAATAAAATCAGTACCATCAGCACCACCAGAGCTTCGCCCCAATCAACATCATTCACCACGTGGAGATGCGGTCATTTTTTTTTATTTTCCATTTAGCAATTTATTTTTGTAAGTTTTTGTGTTTTGACTTTGACTTTTATTCCATCCTTTTTCAAGTTCTTTTTTTCCACGTAACTAGCTTTCTTAGGCCTAGCCTTCATTATTCCTGTAAACTAATACAGCTTTTTTTTTCGGCACTTCATCCTTTTTATTTGCGTGACTTTTTTCCCCATTAAATTAGCATTTTATTTTTATCATCCTACGGCTGCTGTGTCTGCTCACCTTAGCTTTGCCTATATAAATATATATATATATATATATATATATATATATATATATATATATATATATATATATATATATATATATATATATACAACACGGGCACTTCACGTCATCGTACGTGGTCTCCGAGGGGATATAAACGAATATGTGCAGATGAATGAACCGTACTTAATCCAATGAATTAAAGAATCCAAGTTTTCAGGAACCCGCCGAAAGCCAAAAATTGGCGGAGCCAGGATTTGAACTCTGGGCCTCCCGACCGACCGGACATCGGGAGGCCCAGAGTTCAAATCCTGGCTCCGCCAATTTTTGGCTTTCGGCGGGTTCCTGAAAACTTGGATTCTTTAATTCATTGGATTAAGTACGGTTCATTCATTTGCACATATTCGTTTATATATATATATATATATATATATATATATATATATATATATATAATTTTTATGTGTCTGTTATTTTATAATGTTTAATTGAAAAAAAGCGTTTGACGAAAAATATTTAGGTATGATTTCATAAGGTTTTCAAAGCCATTCCGAATAACCCGTTCCAACATAGACGGAAGTGAAATAAAAACGTAACAAATTTTGTGCAATTTGCTTTGTGCAAAATGTTAAGCTATAATGTTGGCCCAAGCACGTGAGACAAATAAACACAAATATATATAAGGCACACACAAATTATCAAATACCATATATTATAACATAAATTGCAAGAAATAAGAGGGGCAGGTGAAAAAAGTACTATATGAAAGCACGAAACAAAAGTTACAGATGTGAAAGACGTTCATTTTGTTCGAGTGCAATTTTTGAAGTATACATATCTGGATCCAGGGTCTTCGAGATATGAAATGTTTCTCCAATCATAGTATGCAGATTTTCTACAAATATTATTAGCACGTAAATCACGCTTTGTTAATATTCTTGGGTAAGTTACTTCTAAAAAGGAATTTTTTACTGTTACAGTTATTGGAAAAAAATGAAGCGAAGTTAACGTTACAGTTACCGCAACAAAAGAGTAACTCGTTACAGTTACAGTTACTTTCAAAAAGTAACGACGTTACTTTTCAGTTACCTTTCTATAACACAAAAAATTTAGGAAAAACTAGAAAATGGCTTTGACCAAGTTTTATTGCGTAAAATTAATAAGGTATGCTTTTTCCTCATATTGTCATTTAGCAGCAGCATGCTTCTCGAAATTAGTGTCTCAAAGAAAAAAAATATTGACTCGTATCAGTCGGGCTTCCACAATAGCGGTAAATGTAAACGGTATAGTTCACCTGGAAGATTAGTCAATATAATGAAAAGAATAAAAACCAAAAATCAACTCGTGGTGTTTTCTGAGATTTGAACACGAAGACTTGTTGTCGGAGTGCTCCTTGTTGCAAAGTTTGCATACTGCGGTCAGATTGTTAGGAACCACCTTCACCACAGCAAAATGCTCTCTGTACGCCGGCCATGCTAGTACTTTTTTGTTCTCATCAACATCCCTATCCTTGGTAGCACTAGCACATTGCTGGCTCGTTGACGGTTGCGCTGGGTTCATAGAGTCCCTGAACATATTTCAGTTCGAACCCGGCAAGCCTGATCCAAACCTCGCGCAAAGAGCAGTAAATTTTGCCTCCACTTTTGACACCACGCCGGAGTGGAGGCGCGAATCAAAATACGAAACATACGCAGTGCCCTCCGCGTGTATTGTTACACGGATGATTCATCCGGTTAAAAAGCGTGCGCAGAAAAAAGAAAAACCGCAACAGAGATAGTGCTTCAATATACGAAGATGTAAGTGTTCAGTCACAAAGTACAAGAGAGTGCGTAAAGGTAACTAGATTCTTCTTTTCTTTTTTTATCAAATCTACATGTGGCTATATTCGAGACGGGACTCACAAGATCGAACGTATTCACAAAACAAATCGTAAGGGTGCAGGCGAGCTGATGAATATTAACCATGTTGAATTAACCTGAGACTGGGGTAGAGAATAAACATCAAAACCTAGAAGGGACAGACAATAGACAGGACGACGTCTCAATTTTTTTTTCTTCTGGCTTAACCATCCTGGCTACTGTATGAATGGAAGACAACACGTCAATCCTCGAAGGCTTCAAATTCAGAAAACACATCGGTCCCTTAGCTAAGACTTCCTCCGTCCTAAGTGATAATGCTTCGTTACATGGATTGACAACAGACTGCCGGGGCTCACACCATACAACAGATCGAAACCACGATTTCGGACTCCCATTGACATGAGACTTCAAGTGTTTAATACTGTCTAGGACCATGCCTTCGCTTCACATTCCATAGTCGGTCAAACAGAGTTCTTCTGGTGTTGCTTTATTGCTGGTACTCACTGTAGTGCTTGAAATTTTCTCCCAGGAGAAGTATCCAAAATCTGTCACACGCACCTCGGATTTCCTGGATCCTCCAGGGCCAGTTTTCTCGAACGCGAACCGTGGGTTCGCGTTCGAGAACATAGATCCGGAGCACTCCAGATATTTGGAGTGCTTCGGATCCACGAAATTCTTGCGAAGACAGATGCCGAAGAACGCCACATCCGCATCTAACTCTGCCAGTCGACGTCCCAGTTTGTCCAAAACCGCGAAGGCTTGGAAGACTAGCGTGTTTGCCGGTGGTGACAACGTTGGACCATAAGAAAAGGGGACCAAGGCTGCTTCTGGGATGATCATAGAAAAAATCGTAAGGGTGCAGGCGAGGTGGTGAATATTAACCATGTTGAATTAACCTGAGACTGGGGTAGAGGAGAAACATCAAAACGTAGAAGGGACAGAAATAGACAGGACGACGTCTCAATCAATTGAGACATCGTCCTGTCTATTTTCTGTCCCTTCTACGTTTTGATGTTTCTTCTCTACCCCAGTCTCAGGTTAATTGAACGTATTCACAAGTTTGTGCAAGGCCAACTTGACACTCGAAATGTCGGAACAGACAATTTGGAAAGTGCAAGAAATAGCTAGATTATACTTGCTGACTGTTTTATTAAGAATAAAAAACTGGAAAGTGACGAAAAGTAACGTCGTTACTTTCATCGTTACCTGAGAAAAAGTAATAGAACTGCAGTTACAAGTTACACTTTAAAAAAAGTAACTCGTTAGAGTCACAAGTTACCGAAAAAGTAACGAAGTTACAGAACGCGTTACTTCTAACGCGTTACTACTTGAGACTGCTTGTTAAGCGCTTTTAGTTTGCTCTTTTGGGAACTCAAAAAAAACAATTAGAAACTTAGTCACGAGAGAACTGTAGACAAGTTCAATTTTCGCAAGCTTCTCGATTTATTTAAAACTACATCAAGTTTTATCACGACCGTACATTACGCAGTTGTGACGATACGTGGTGCACCACTCCGAAACCCGCACTTTCCGAAAGTTGCAAAATATCGAGCCAACGAAAATGAAGTAGTTTAGAGTACATAATATATAGCCCTCAAAATATAGTGTTGTTTTAAGCAACTTTACTGCTTCAGCAGGCTGAATATCGATAATAAGATATATTGATTTGTTCACAAAAATAAAAGAAATCCTGTAGGATATGCCTTAAAGCGGAAATCCGGCAGACGCTCGCTGTCATTTGGCAGCCTCGAGAGCAATATCTTTCTTCTGAGAAGAATGTCAGGCACAATTATTGATGATTGTGTTACCGGTTCTGGTGTACAATGGGGCTAGAATATTTACGCTGCAATTTTAACTTCATTTTTATAGCTTTCTAATAACGACTATTTGTTGCTTGTATTCCTGAAATGTCTACCTATTTATTGACAAGAATGCCTTTTTTTCACGTTTCGGTGATAACAGTTATTGACAGTTTTTTTATATTTGAATTATGTTTACTGCAAGCAATCAGAAGGGGGGGGGGGGGGGGGCATTTGATGGAAAAATATAGCAATGACGCAACATAACGAAGTTTCTTAAACGTTCTCCTGTGATGTATCTCATACACCACATGGACATGTTATAATTTAAAAAATCGATTTGCGTCCATTTTTTTGCACTTCGTCCTTTACATATTTCAAGAATCACGATGATAGCCCATTGGAGCTGGTTAAACGCAGACGCCATCCCCTGCTCTAAAGATGATCTGTCCATGACACTTTTTCTAGTGAAAACAAAAGTTGTTCGTTTTTATATCTGCTCATTCGTCCCTAGTCCTGTCGTAGACGATTCTCAGGTCATCAGCAATTAAAAAAGAAAAAGAAAATGTGCGACAAGAAAGCGAAAAAAAGCTGCCTTGCGTTGTTGGCTTTTTCCCTGTGCTGTTTTTGCTTGTTCCTGACAGAAAACTGTAAGCAAGGTCACACACGCGTGTTTTAGCCTAGACCAAGTTCCCTATTGTAATATATGGTCATTTCAAATTTACGTTTGAGCTCTATCGTGTAACTGAAACCATCTTTAGGGTAAATGATAATCGGTTTTCACGTCACCTTTTAGTTTTCAACTTTTTTTCTTATACGCTAGTAACTCGTCAAATTCTTCTTGTATGTCGAAACTCAACACCCCCATTTGTATTGGAGGGACGTATGTTTTGTTGACTCTCTTTGTAAGTTGATAGTCACAACAACCCAAGTGCCTTGACAATGTGTAAAAAAAAAAATGGAAAAAAATACGTTCGGTGTACTTTGGCGTGATGTGACTGCCCGACTCCGGAATAGGAATGTCATTCGTGATGGCCCTATACGTGTACAGTCACTTCATTCATGGTGACTCAGCTTCTGCCCGTCAAAATCAGGAAAAAGTCAGTATGGAATTTGGTCACGCCGCGTGGATACTACTCTGTTCTAAAATTCACGGAAAGCGTAAAACTTAGCGTGGTATTTCGCTTACAGTCATGCAGAATATAGAACAGACGTCCATTTTTGGCTTTTTCACGTCCTGGGTTCTTGCAAAAGAAAGTGTATTTCTTAAATGTCAGCCGAGCACGTCAAGTTGCGGTTTGCACTTTTTTTCCTCCCTTGCCTAGAATCACGTTCAGTCGCGTACAGTGTGTTTAACATATATATATATATATATATATATTACCTAAGCTACAAACCGTTCCATCCCCTGCAGTGTCTAAACTTAGCCCTACTCCTTCTCGCCTGCATTCACAGCACTGCGTACAGTCTTTGTGGCGACTTTGGAAGGACGTATGGAAATATATGATGCATACCGAATAAAAGAAAAAAAAGAAAAGATTTTACTTTGCAAGTTGAAAAGCCTTTTTTATTTCTTTTCTGGCTTTTAGACGTTTAAGCGCGCTGGAATTGCTACAGATCGCGGAACTGCCGTCGAAGCACGCGTTTTATTTAAATATGCAAACGCAAAAGGCAGACGGAAACTTCCAGACATCAGGTTCGCCTTTGACCTTTTCCCCTGGGGCTCGCGTGACGCGACTCACCTTATCGGGCTTCGTGGCTCCTGGGCCCGGTTTCATTCCGGAAAGCCCTGACTCAGTGAGGTCGCATCGAGGGTGAACCGAATAGAAAGCGGATGAATGATAAAATCTAGCTCCTCTGAAATTCGCAATCAAAACGAATGGCTGTCACACTTTCGTGGGCCATAGCGATCCTAACCAGAGCACAACGTAAAGATGTCGACAAGATCTCTATACTGGAACTGGTATTGAAGGTATAAGATTGAAGCGCCAGGCAGTCAGCGGTGGCTCAAAGCACATCAATGAAGTTTCGTCTCTTTCGTCCCGTGCTGCTATTTGAGCTGACGACTGGGACCCTATATAAACTCATCAGATTTAAAGTTACGAAGCGCGCCGACGGGACTCTCGAGACGATGACACCGCGCTTTCGTCGGTGAGAGAGAGAGGGAGGGAATAAACAACTTTATTATCCGAAAGAGGCCTCGGGAGGCATTCTTATTCCAAAATGCCTGAAGTTTGGGCCGCGTCCTGTGCCTTCGTGACCAGCCGTAGCTAATTCTCGAGGTTGGAGCTGGCCTAGGCTCTCTCTCCCAAAGCTTCTAGGTGGCGTAAGAATTGGGGGAGGGGGGGGGGGGGTTCTAGTGGTGTTTCTGTGCAGTCTCCTACCACACGTCTAAGGGGACCGTGTTCTCCGCAAAAGCGACATTGAAAGAAAAAATGTGTGTGTGTGTGTGTGTGGGGGGGGGGGGGGGGGGGCTATGATATGAGATGATTTCTGGTGGGGTGGGGGAATGTGTTAACCTGTATAGCTCGAAATAGTCTCTCCTGTTCCATAGTTAGTGCCTCGTGTGCATGAGGGTAAGTTCTGCATCAAGTCGTCGTGCTCCGCGAACTTTTAGCTCCAACTTTATTTTGACAAGACCGGATGCCCTGGGACCTGCTTCTTAACTCAGTTCTTGCACGACCGCTCAATTTTGCGTCCGGGTATATGTTTCAATCAGCCAATGATAAACCGAACACACCAAGAATAAAATAAAATTTCCTCACTAAAACTAAGAGCAGCCACATTCCCGCTGCACGAATAAAAGTAATGGTGGTTAATCTATTGTATTGTACGTATAATTTTGCTATACTTTACCAGTTTTATCAGTCTCCTCCCATGCATCATACCCCCCCCCCCCCCCCCCCCCTTCGAAAAAACACGACAGATTATTCAATTTACCGATTAATCGGTTAAAAAGGCGCTCGTTTCGCAGCCCTACTTACTCCACGTACCGCAACACGCTGCGCATTGTGTGACTTCGCCTGCGCAATAAAACCCTTAAACAAAAAACGCGCGCCATTTTGTAGTTGCTGCGTCAATTAGCCGAGTTTGCCTTCGTTTCGGGCACGTAATCTGAACATGTATCAAACACGAAAACTGCGTCAGCCTTTGGCATCTGATTGGCTTAGCTCGAGTATATAAAATAAAGATTAGGGTGCTGCGCAAACTTTCGGAAAGAATCGGATTCAATCACACGCTTCTTGCGGAAGAAATGGCGGCCGCCAATATTGCTTCATGGTTAGACTTTTGGAAAGGGTCTTTTTGTGAAATTCCTAGTAACAAAATAATTATCAAAATACAAGTCTTTTTTTTTTTTTTTCTCATTGTTTTTGTATAACGGCCTACTCCAAGCACCTGCAGGGTCCGTGCCCGTCGTGATTCATATATTATAAGTTACATGTTCGATATTCGCGCGTTCATGCCTTCCAACGCAAGATATCAGAATTCAAGTAGAAAGTACGAACTATTTGTTTGTGTGCATTATATCGAGAAAATAATTTTGAAATGTTTTAGAAGCATGCTCGTAATAATATTGATGACAAACATAATTACGGACTAATTTCGAAGCGCAGTGGCATTTATTCGTGAGTATGTGCACTTTGTCATGAACCGTTTGGCACCTTTGCGCCAGTTGACAAGTCGGCACCTTTTAGGGTCTGTGTCGCTTTTTGCCTGCCGTTTCGGGCTTATGTTATGTTTAGGATTCGGATTTTTTGGTTTAAACCGATGAGAAACCGATAAAAGTACGCTGAATCCATTTTTGGAAAATCGGTTTTAACAGAAAGGTCAGCTTCTAGGTTCAGCATTTTCTATTAAAACCAATAAAAACAGGTAAAAGTACGTCGAATCCACTTTATAAAATTCAGTTTTAACCCGAACAGGTCACTTTGGCCTTCCAGTCGTACCGCAGAGCCGTGGCGAAAAAGTGGAACGACAGTGTCTATCAAAACGTGTCCGAATGTATGGGATACACGGGTGCCGTCACGACGTTTTGGTTTAACGTGGGCATCATCTATCGAAACGTGAAGTCCAAAATGCCCTATGACTTCGCCATGTACGAGCGTATTTTCAAACTCGGAAGACTGACTTGATGCAAGCTCTGCATGTTGTGTTGTGCTTCAAAACGTCACACCGTGTCTCTTTTGGCGGTCACAATTGGTTGATTGGCCGATTTTGACTCAGGCAGCGCTTCATCTCCTCAGCCTGCCAGTGTCCAGTGTAAGCGTTGAGAGGGCATTCTCGAAGCTCAGTGTCATATTAACAAGAAACAAAAAGTGCGGATCAACGAGGAGAACCTGGGAAAGTACATGTGTGTGTTTTATCTAAGATCATGTAATCCTGATATACAGAAGCTGAAGTTCCATGATTTGGGGCATATTTGCTTCATATTTGACTTGTTTGTACGCGTTTTTTTTTTTCGTTTTTCTACAGTTGCACACAATTGCCAAATGAAGTGTCCATTTCTTTTGCAGTGTGCATGTCTATGCAGCTATTCTTTGAGCAATCACAAATATCACAGCTACAAGAATACTCTTTCAGGGTATTCACCGAAAAAAGCCGATAAACTTTTGTAGGCATAAATGTACACCGATAAAAACCGAAAATTGAATTTTAAAATAAACACCAAAAAAAGACGCCGAATTTTGAAAAATAGAAACCGAAAAATCCGAACCCTAGTTATGTTCAATCTAAACCAGCTCGTTCGCACCTTTAAACATTCACTTCATTGAATAATCACTGCACCACAAAACATTTCTACAATAACTTTTTTTTTTCGTTTCGGTAAGGTTTTGCGGCATTTATTTATATCTCTGAGGGAGATGCAGACGGTGTGAGCACTGTGAGGCACATTGAGGTAGAATCCCGAGCAACACAAATACGGCAAATGGAACGGTGTCTGCTTCAGATCACCTAGGTTCGAACAAATGTACGGACATCAAGGTAAGACTAGGGCACATTCTCTGTAAGTGTGTTTGGCGCAATAGACCCCTTTTCAAAGACTGCTCTTTGTTGGCAGCTCTGAAATCCCTGTACCATGGCGGACTAAAACCGGAACGTCAAGGCACACTTTATGCGCTTGGTTGGATTAGAAGGCAAAAAAAAAGACCAGAGAAAAAGGTGATGAGCGCAGTGACGTTGCACTTTACACGCTGTTTGATTGGCTCATCGGCTCATAATGTTGGCTGCGTCTTGGCTATATGATCGAATGACTTGCTCGTTCCTCGATGCAGTTGTTCTGCCATTGTGCACTGGTTCCGACTTTCTAACAATTGGCCCGTGACTTTCGAAAGGGGTGTATTGCTTCATGATTAGGAGGCTGTTGAAATATACAACCTGGATCCCCCATAGTCTAACACCATTTTTGTTTGCTGTTTCAACCAAAAATAACCTCCTTATGGTGAGGTTTTGTATACAATTGCCTTATTTTTTTTTTAATTTTTAATAAAGAAGCATTTATGAAAATTTAGTGCAGTTCAGTCGTGTCCCTTCAGCGCAATACTCTTTCACGCATCCATAGGCTTGTAAATGTGCCGTATTTCTTTTCGGGCCTTCGATTTCTCTTTGTGGCCCGTGCTGCATGTAAATAAAGGTATCTATTCTGGAGAAGCAGCATAGTTAAAAATGGTCCCAATGTGTAATTTGGCGAGATCTAACCTTAGCAAAAAGACGAGCGCGCTCTTTGTATACGAGCGTTTGCTGCCTCATATTTGATCATCTGTATGGCTCGGTAATATTTAGGGTACTATAAAGTCAGTCGACCATCGTTGTTGTCATTCAACTTGGCTATAGATTCGAAGCGCTCGCGCAACTATATCATTTATAACTGATAGCGGTGGCGCGCAACACCGAAAGGTGTCGACGCAAATGCAGCAGCCGGTGTCACTGATCAACACGTGACGACGCGGCTGACCCGTGACGCGGCTGACACACCACTTATCCCACGACACGACTCACATCTGAAGCAAATTTAAAGTTTTCAATAAAACATTTTGTTTGAATTGAATAGTTCTAAAACATCAGAAAGTTCAATTGGTTTTGTATATTATAATTTTTTTTCTTCTTTCTCATCAAGAAATTGGAGCAAATATAGCATAATCTGGCCATATAATCACAGACGCGTCGAAAAGGCACGGAGTTATCTTTATTTATCTTTAGGTGATGAGATTTTCGTTTTCCGCACAGCTTGTAAATCACCGGGGTAAGACTCGAAAGAAGGCCTAAACAGTCTGTAATATTAATATCGAACACAGGGAAGTTTAAAAGTTAATTTATTTCTTTTTGGTTACACCCCTACCTGTATGGTACACATGACAAGTAATCAAGTCACGTGTAGTCTATTACTTTTTGGATCAATCTTGCAACCATTTTAATAAATTTATTAAAAAGTAGCTGCAAGAGTATTTTGATTACTTTTGAAAGTATGAGAATTCCTTTTAACCATTATTATTTTCCCCTTCCGTTTATAAGGGCGCCCTTTATTTCAACCAAGACATTCTTGAAACCAAGTCCCCGACAGCAGGATGTCCCACCAAAATCCGGTGAATTAAGAAGATGAGTAGCTCGTAATACGGTAATTCTAGTTTAAGAATAGACAGCACGAAAAACAGTTATAAAAGCCGTAAAGCAGACGTCATTTTGAATATCTGAAGTAGCGGTTACGTTTTCAAGTAACGGCCAGTTAATTTTTTTTTTTTTTAGAAATCACGTAATTTTTTAGCCGAGAGTGATTGTAATTGTAATCGAATACTGTTTTCGAGTGACGTTACAAGACTGATAAAACCACTGCCATTTCAGTCTGTTAAATTGTCTTCGATACTATTTCTAAGATATAAATACTGCGTAGCAACATGGGAAATCAGGATCCTTTCAGAAATGTTAGCTAACGTTCACTTACGGGTTGTTTAAGTAAATTTATAAAGTATTGCTTTTCTCGAACTAAATTGAAAACGCTTTGAATGTTCTATGATAGTTCAAATATATTGAACTATTTGCGGAATTGCGGAAATGTGGTATTCATCTGCTCTGAAGACTTATTGGCCGCAATACTCCGAAACATTTGTTTTCAGGGACCTGCAGCACCATGTTTTCCTAGCAATAGATGGGAAATTGTGATAACCAAAAAGTCAAAATTTTACTTCAGTCCCAACAGCTAGTGTTTAACGTTTTCATGAAAATAACCCCTGCAGCAACCAGTGTCGCTTATAAGACTTCTAATTTTTCAAAATTCAGCATATCTTACCTCGCACGATGCATACAAAACAATTGAGAGTGCCGCAGTGTCTATTATTTTGGTTCTTTCAAATGCATGGCCACGAGACTGTGCCGACATGGCTTTGAATAATGTTTTCCGTGGACGGGTGCACTCGCGCGAAGCGCTTTTTAAGACCAGGTGCTTTCGCTGGTGTCTTTGCCATTGCTGAAGACAGCTTGTGAGATGGGCTATTGGCGACGCGCGCGACCTAAAGTGTCGCTGTGGTCGGACTTCCACAATTGGCCGAATGCTGACAATGACGTCAACAAAGGATTTCTCATCGACTGGAATAAGAGTAATGTAAGAAGTTTAATTTTGACGGTGTTGGCAGTGTTGGATTCAGAGCACAATGATTTCAAGCTTCCACCATACTAATTACAAACACCATTGGACTTGTTGTTCGTAAGGTAATGACGTCACGAGAGGAAACCATAGGAGGGCGCCACCAAAACATCTCGCCGCTATAATAGACAATGGACCCTTTCCAAAATTCAGTCTGGCCACTATCACCTGAGGGATAGCATCTGTGCCGTATACTAATGGCGGGATTCTGGTGACGGATGAAGTTGCTTCTAAGCGGATGATGCGAGGTCTATACATTCGAAGCGTTAGTACGATACGAGACGCAGGAATCGTACACTATAGAGCTTCGTAACCGTTAATTTTAACTTGGATCAGACAATATGTGGGCGGCATGCAATCGGCTCTAATGTCTTATATTGTATGGCATTTTATCGAAACGTTTATGTGGTCGGAACCCGGAGCTTTGGTCTTGCCGTTTGTATCTTTGTCACCACCGAAACTGAAAGACATCGAGAAAGAACTGCACAGTGAACACTTCCTCGTCGGCCGTTGATTTGCGAAACTGACGGTTCCCGATAAAATAGAAGTTCATTACCGCCATTAGCACGGCCAAAAAAAAAAAAAAAATACCCGTTATTTCAGTCATTAGATTGCGCTAAATTTTAAAAATAAAGCATGGCGCCCCTACCGGTGCCCGCTGCGTGCAAGAACGTACAGCGTGCGCGTAGACGTAGCTTTGGCAAGTTTGAAATTGCGCGGGTTTGTCCGCACGAGCAAACACATGGCGGCGGTCAGTCGCCCTGCTTTGCAATCGTCTACAGAGGGTACTCACTGGACGCCATATTTGACGGCGATGTTTAGAGCGCATGCAAAGACAGAAGGAGCTCCCATTAATAGGCTGCTTAAACCGGCACTCCTAATGGTGCGGAATGAGCATTCACTGGCGGCCATAGCTGTGTGCGCGACTGCTCAGCGCGTGCTAATGGCAAGTTTCCACAGTTGTTTTGCAACGTGCATTCCACACTATCAAGATGGCCGTTATTGGCAGGCCAATAATGTGATCTGATCCATGATAATTGAAACCTGAGGCTGTGGTTCGAAAAACGGAAACTCGTGAAGTAGGAAGAAAAAGGGACAGACAATGTTGAGACCGTTGTCTGTCCCTTTTTCTTCCTATACTTTACGAGTTTCCGTTTTTCGAACCACAGCCTCAGGTTTCAATCATCATGTATAACTCACACAACCTCGCCTGCACTTTATTTAACCGTTTTTTTTTTGTTTTTTTTTTTAATGTGATCTAGTTTTCAGCATGCGCTCTAAACAGCGCCCTCAAATATTGCGTCGAGTGAATACCCCGATGTATGCCTTCTTATCAATGATACACGTTTAGAAAAGACAAAAAAAACACGACGAGCATGGGCGTTCAAGGCAACATATAACGTCTGAAAAACCCCGATGAAGGGTGCGCATGTGAGTGTCAAACTGCCAGTTCGTAGATGACCTCCACTCACGGGTGAGTGTAAATCACCCAGAGCTGGCCAAATTACTCATATTTTGTAATTAAATTACATTACTAATTACTTTGCTGAAAATTGCTGAAATGTAATTAAATTACATTACAAATTACCACAGCCAGAAAGTAATTAATTACCATTACAAATTACTTTTAAAAGTAATGACATTACTTTCGCATTACTTTTGTATAATTTTAAATATAAAGGAGCTATTGATAACTTCCTTTTACAGATAACTTTATTAACATTATTTACAGAGTTCATGGCACACAGCTAGAACTCTCTGTTGTATGTTTACCGATGGACAGAGGGACGCACGCGACTGATCCGTTTCCCACCCCAACCCGGACAACTATTTTTGGAGATGACTGAGGACCCTATGCAGATTATCTCTGGGTGGGGGGAGAACAATTGTCATTGTTCGCAAAATCGCGTCGAGGGCCGTTCCACCAGGGGCCTTAGTTCGACCTAATTTCCCTCCTTCGTTTCCCGAGAATGTCGAGCAGAAAAGCTCGAATGGCAGGCACTTACCAGCCCTATTTCTCACAGTGGACGATAACACAGAGAGGGTACGCAGCATGCATCAGAAAAAGTAAGCGGAAACTTTCATGAGGGGCCAGAAAACGTCGAATGCAAAACCGCAAAACATAGGTAGAGAATCGCGCTGAGCGGGTTTTCACAGTTCAAGAGAGTGGCAGAAAATGTCTAGCTGATGGCGGGCGCGAGAGTCGCACCAGCCGCATGAGCATCAGCAACGTAGCGGCGGCCGAAGAGCGTTTTTTGGAAAGGTGTAGAGGAAAAAGAAAAAGTAAAATAAAAAGAAAAGAAAAGCGCTCTTGTGTATTGTGGATACAAAAATATGCCTGGCGCGAAAAATTAATTAGGTAATTTAATTACAATTACCGTCGCTGGAGTAGTTCATTACATTACTAAATTACCTGCTACAAAAAGTAATGAATTACATTACTAATTACTGGAACAAGTAATTAAATTACTGTAATTTCATTACAGTAATTACATTACTGCCAGCTCTGAAATCACCCAACACTGAGTGGGCGTCCGTGTCTATTTGGTTTTTTTCCGACGGCTGCATTTCTCCTCGCTCAAAGGCGCTCTTAATATATGCAGTGTGTCACATGTTTCCAGCCAGACGCGATAAAAGATAACGCGACATGTAGCTTAATTCATCGCCGAGGGAACCTTTCTTCGTGTGCTGGTTGGAATACGAAGGGAAGTAAGTCCCGACAAGATTCGGGTATCAATATCTGTGAGAAATAAAAAAAAAAAAAGCATGCAATAAAAAGCTTCCCGGCTTCGTTATTACTGTGAGGCGAGACCTTGGATTATCGTGTAGCAAGGATAAAAAAAAGAAAACCGAACGTTGCGCGCATGCATTCACCAGACTACGAAAATAACCCTTTGAATGGTATACAGTTTGTGACTACGTGCGGTTGCTGACCTATCGTGACTTTTTCGTTGTGGATTTCGTTTTTCCGTGGAAAAAAAAATCAAATATTTTTTCTTAGTTAAAGCCTCGTACATTTGTAGCAAAAAATACGCAAAAAAAGCAAGACTTAAGGCCTTTTTTTTCTTCCATGCATCCTCGTAGTCTGTGTTACTTTTATTTATTAAGGCGAAAGCCTTGCTTTTCCATTCAGTGAAAAAGCGGCGCATACGGGAATAAAAATACAATTGAAAGGCACGCGCCGCTCAGTCCTGTTCAAGGACGACGCGGTTTTTGGCGTCATCATTGAGGTCGTCCTAGAGGTCGTCCTAGCCCTGTAGGACGACCTTACTTGTCCCATTACGCGAAAAAGCGACGTCGTTGTGCCCGAAAGATGGCCATAAAAATACGTGATCAAGCACGCGCCGCTCGCGCTCAAGTGCGGGAGCGTGATGTCACCGCCGGAGCGCCGTGTGCCAAAAGTGGGCTTCGAAATTCATCTGTGCTCGTTGTGTGGTTCGTGCGATGGACTGTGAGGAGAGCGCGTCTACATCTACGGCGTCGACATCAGCAGCAGCGTCTGCATCTACGGTGGCTTCCGCAGGCAAACATGGCCGCCCACGCAAATACATCACAGCCTTCTTAAATGTCCTTTTCTGGGAGTCATTCTCGACGTCGTCCTTAAGGTCATCCTAGACGTCATCCTCAACGACATCTTAGACGCCGTTCTTGACGTCGTCCTCGAGGTCGTACGAGAGATAGTCCTCGGCGTCGTCCTAGACGCTGTACTTGGTGTCAGTTTCTATAGACGTCGTCCTATAGGTCGTCTTAAACTTTGAATTTAATACGTGAAGAAACATTACTGGAAAATATTTCTCCCGCGAAACTATAATGCTTTCGCCTGCCTACACCTAAGCTGTCTTGAATGTCCCGTCATTTTTCGTTATTAACTTGTAAAAAAGCACAGATCATGGGTTGTACGATGATTTTGAAGGACCAGTGCAACGAAATGTTATTCCGAACTTTCACAATCGAAGCCAAAAGATAGCTCCAATTAGTCAATATACGATACATATAGACTTAAACCTTGTTTAGTTCTTAACTTAGTTTCCTTAGTAGCCGGTCTCTGTCAGCAAGCATTGATATTTCAAAGTAGTAAACTCTAAGATAACGACCTTGCGGTGGTAAGATCGATTTTCAATCCCTCAAGCTAAAGCTGAGCCGTCATGTTTTCGCTGTGATCATTATCGAATAACTTTTTCTGTCCGTATTTCTCTAACTTCTTTAACAGTTCTTGTTACCCAAGTGATGTCTATGTCCAGGAAGCGTTGCGCAGAATATTATATAGACTCTATAGGAAGTGAAACTATAAGTCGGATAGATCTAGTGGTGTTTGTAGATGATCAGCTTTTTTTTTAACGCTCACGTGAACTCCGTTGTTAGCCAGAGTCTGCGCATGTTGGGGATAATGGCCCGCCTAACTAGACCATTTAGCACTTATTGTCTGTTGCGACTCTTCAGTAATCATACGCTCTAGACTTGAATTTGCATCTGTTATTTGGAATTCTACACTCTAAAAAAGGGGGTATCACCTTATACCCTTTTGTCCCATATAATCCACCCTAAAACTTCATTTCGACGTACAGCGCACTATAGTCGAATAGAAGGCTTCAAATTTGACGAGGGCCTTGATAACGGTGCGATATAACTTACTAAATAGCTAAAGTACGTATCAAAGACCGCAGAAAGAAAACACTAAGGTTTTGCAGTAGGGCCAAGAAAACCGTGACTATTGTTATTTTTCTTTTTCTTGCATTTAGTAACATAAGAACATTAGCTATTTTAATAAGTTGTACCACACGGCTATCAAGCCTCTCGTGAAAGTTAGAACCGTCAGATAGACGCCAGTGCGCTGTATACGCCGAACTGAAGTTTTGGGGGTATTATATGGGACAAAGGGTGTAAGCATACACCTTTTCTTTTCTTTTTTTTTTTTTTCTTTTAGAGTGTATCTCTAGTACAGCGAGTGAAAAAAATGAACATATACAAAAACGATTTGTGCGGATTGTCTATGACAAATATTTTGATTGTAAATGTTGTTTTGAACATAATTTAATTTGATCCAAACTCAAACGGTACACTTTACATAACAGGAGATCTGTCCGGGATGTTAAAGAGACACTGAACCCCACCCCAAACCCCTTTAAAAGAAATTTTTTTTTTGTTTTTCGTCAGGCCGTTATGGTTCTCGGAATTCTCCAATTATTATTTTCGCCATTATGGTTGTCGGAATTCTACCCAATTATTATTTTGCTACAAAGTCACGTATCTTTTTTAATAAAGCCAAAAAACGCAACTGCTCGAAACTGAAACCGAAACCCACGCACCGCACGAAGATGTGGAGAGGAGAGAGTGAGTGGCGGAAGTCGCGTAACTACACCCAACTGTGCGATTTGCTTTCTTTTTTTTTTTTTCTTTTTTTTTTTTGGGGGGGGGGGGGGGGGGGGTGCGGCAGACGAGATGCGTTCGGCATCCGTTCACCGTGCGATTCCTTTGCAGTTATGTTTGTTCCGCTCGCTGTTCTGTACTTCAAGAGGAGTTGTTTTGTACATTTAAGGCCTGTTCCCACATGCAGCGGAGCGCTACAAGCATAGCGCTTACCTCGCGCTAAGCGCGTACTGATGGGAGCGTTCACCAGCTTTGTATCGCACCGTCAAAACTGTTGCTCATGGCAGACGATAAGTAGCTGACGGCACGTGAGGAGCGCTACATCAGCGCTTCGCTGCATGTGAGAACCGGCCTTTAAGTGTTGTCAATTAGTAGTGAGTGCTCGTGGGGAATTCCCGTAATCGGCTCCGAAAAGAATACTTCCAAGATGTTGTGTGAAGAGCGGCCTCAGATCTGAAAGTGGCATTGTGTGGCAGAGGTGTCAAAAATGGAATCCCATACCATTTAGTTCAGCGACCTATCGTCCGCAACAATTTTTTTTCAATGATAATTGTAAAAAAAAAAAAAAAATAGGTGTAAACTTTGCAAAATGTTCGAAAAAAAGAAAAAAAAATCGTACTCCCACACTAGGGATCGAAATTGCGCCCGCTGCGTATGAAGCGGACGTCTTTCGACTGAGCTACTGTAGGAACTCTTTCGTTTGTAGTAATGCATCCGGTCGACTATATGTCGGAAAGTTTGCTGCCGATTTCCCTCCAGTCAACGCTTCCAGTACATGCATTCCCGGCTTGAAGTGGGGCAACACCACGCATTGGCCACATTCACACCAAGTACAGGAACCGTACGCGTGCGTATTCAACTCGATGTACGCACTTCGTGCTTGACGTTTGAGCGAGCGATGTCTTCAGCCACGAGAAGGGAGCGACGGCTCGGCGACGTCTTCGTGCAGTCGGCTTGCTGGTCGGGCGTGTCGTGCGGAATGAATATCAATTCTTTTCATCAGTCCAAAATTTCTCTTTCGAAGGAAGACAGAATTCGCCGGTACTGTGAACAACCGTTCTGAAGTAGAGATCCAACGCCCGTCGGCCGCTGCCACCAGCGAGTCCCACGAAACGCGAAACGACGCCATGTTGGGAATTAAGCAGTGAACGCACAGAATGCCTCCGGTTGTCTGTGGAACCTTTTTTATTTTTTTTTTCATTCAACGTATTTACAGCTTTTTGGGAGCCACAAAAAATCGGTTTCATATTTTTTTTTTCTATTTTTAGTATTGACTGTGTGCCTCCAATGATCCCGACTTTGATTAAATTTGGTGGTCGCGTCGAAATCTTAGAAAACGGCCCGTGAACACGGAAAAGAGTGTGAGCGCGACTCAACCCGGCCAGTTCTCGATCGGCGGTTTTCGGGCGGAAAGAAACCGTAATTTTAGCCGCAAATTTTGTTCTGGGCAGTTGGACTCTCATATGTCACGTACAACTAACAACCTCGGCGAGGATAAATACCCTGTCAGTGCATGTCCCTTTACGTTTTTGCGCAGGTTGGTTCACGGGCCCATAGACAGTCCTGCACTTCTTGCTTCTTTACACTTCCGCATTCCTATCAGTGCAAACTTTATAGAAATCTCGAAGTTTTTTACCCAGATAGTCATAGCAACTTGTCACCGATATCACGAATTGAACATGTTTTAGACACGAAGTTTTGCGATATTGATATTTGTTGTACAAAATTGCCTCTTGTTCGTACAGGGTAGCTCTGATATTGCCAAAACTGTTTGCATGAGTAATAATGTAAAGCTTATATGTACAAGTTTTAAAACATGTGTATAATTAACTTGAAGCATGTAAATTTGTGATAAATATGTATTTTCTGCTTCGTGTTTTACCGCAAAGGCTTTTGAGCTGTTAGTAAGCACGCGAGAATAAACATTGTGCAGTGCTATATTCCTGTTCTAAACGTCAAAGGCCCGGTTGCAAAGTTAGTTTAAGGTTTCAATTTTACAATTTTTTAACTCCATTAAATACAAAAAGCAAAAACAACAAAAACGTTGTGTTAACTCTTTTCTTTGCAATCGAACCTTATTGAACCATTTTAAAACAGCTATATGTTTTCTAGTGATTCGGTATATTCAGGCAGATCATATACTATTTAATGACAGAACTATAACACACATAATGTATCGGCGACTCCGGAACATTATATTGAACTGCTCGGGCTCCTTGGGTCTGTCCTGGCACCTTTCTTCTAACGAAATAATAGACGCAAGTTCTTAACGCCAAACGTCTTGACCATGTCCTTCCGTCCTTTGGTGCATACGATCTGGTTTCTTACATACCGATTTGATTATTTGCATAAATTTGAAACTCATATGATAAAATTAGTGTTGTACAGAACGGCGTTCCTGGAACGCGTTCCTTTCAGAAGGAACGAAGTAACGCCGCCAATCCATTTTGCATCGGTGGAGCTGGAACGAGAACTCGTTACATTTTGACGGGGACGGAAGAGGGAACGGCGTTCCTTTTTTTCGTCCAGTCGGGTCATTTTTATTTAATTTCTAAGAGGGAAATTTTAAAAGTATAAAATAATATATTTGCAAAGAGCAGGATCTGGTTAACGTTTTGGTTACTTATTGGGTGCAAAAGAACCAGTAGACATCAATATTTTTTCCTTTTATTGTTTGAGGTTGCGATACAAAAAGCAAAACTTTTAGTCGAAGGAAAATACGCAGAAAGAGGGACGTTTCAAACTCAGTACTCACTTTGCTTCCAGAAATCATCATACACCCAGGAATCTAAGGCCGACTACAGCCATCACTGAACTTCCAGAAAGAGACTTACAGTTGCGACAAAAGAACAGGCTAACTGAAATCGAACACACCCTGATACCTCGAACATTGGTCTCTAAGCAGATACACAAAAATTAACCTTTATTCCTTCTCCCCTTCAAACTGAACAACAAATTCACCCTTCACGAAGAAGGACTTGTAGTTTTCAAGACTGACCTTCCAAAAGCCCACGCTCTTCTTCACTTGGTCGTCTTGCGGACAGTAACATCGAGAAGCCACTGTTGTCAAGTTCGAACGAAGGACTTGGCTAGATTGAAACGTGTGAGGTTGTTGTAAAACGATCGTGCAATGTGGGGTAACTACATTTAGCTCGTCTGAATCGCCTACCGCAAACATGAATATGGATACAAGCTAAGATTTTTAAAATTGAATATATCAACAAATGAAACCCTGCTTCCGCTTGTTCTCTTCCCCTGGTGTTCTTCCATCACGGTGTTCAAATTCATATGTTGCCATTTGATGGAATAGATAAAGAAATAACTGTATAGTAGTTAGCAAAATACAACTGTAACAGGTATGTAACGATACGTTCAATTTTTTTCACTGTAACGGGAACGAGTCCTTTTCTCACACATGGAACTTGTAACGGGAACGCGTTGCAAAATTCAGAAGGACCGAGGAACAATCTTTTGTTTAGGAACGTGTACAACACTGAATAAAATGTATATAACAAAATAGTTCAAAAAATGGGAATAGTTGCCTAAATGTACTATAGGAACAAAGCCAGCGCGGAAGGATATAAGACGATGATTACACGGGTATAGTCCCAATCCAAGCCTTTCGTTAAATATACGTGTAAGAGTTTGCCGTTATGATAGTGTCACGACTACAAAGTAAAGCATAGAGGGGTATAACAAACCTGAACGGAATTAAACTTTGTCCATTTCATGTATTCTCTGTATTGTTGGTTTAGCCACTTAAACCTTGCATTGTGTCCGTAGCTCTCTTATATGAACAGGATATAATATGGTTAATTTAGCCGATAAAGGAATATATAGTAAAAAAAAACAGCAATGCATACTGAGATTACGAGTATCGTGGCCGACTGAGAAAAGAAAGCACCGCATAAACCGGCTTCGGCTCTTAAACTGACGTGAACGAGACAGCTTCAAGGTCCTGCGTGCAGTCTGTGGTTAGTCGCCCAACCAGTTTGTTTCGACACAGACTGGAACGGAAGGACCACAAAAGCTGCGGCGGTGCCATGGGGACGGAGGAAGCGCGTGAGACTCCCATGAAATCGACATAAATAGAACCCGAAGAAGTCCTTCCCGACCTTGTGTGCTTCTTTAGTTTCCGTGCCGGTTGACGAACGACCAACTGACCCAAGGCGGGCGCGTTCGAACAACGCAACGCGCCTGCTTTGAGTTGCAAAGATAGGGTGGGAGGGGGAAGTGAGGGGGGGTGGAGGGAGCGCTGATTGGCTGGCTACCGGCAAAGGGGCGTGCTGGGGGAGGCACGTGGGTGAAGGGAGAGAAAGAGGGGAGAGACGACCTGAGGAGGGTGAGGGAGAAGATAGATTATGGCAGCACCACAACGAGCGGATGAACATTTTAGGAAAGCGGTAGAAAGTTATAGAAAGGGGGGGGGGGGGGGGGGAAAGCTCAAAGAGAGCGTGGCAGCCTGTAGCTGAACGGGACGGTCCAGCGGGGATCTGTCCAGCTGCCCTTTTCTTTTTTGGTTTGAGAACTGGACAATGGTTCGGTGGCGCGCGAACCGTATACAAGGCTCATGTCCGCGGTCCAACGTGCCGATGCGTGCAGACACGCGACATGGTCATTCTCTCTGGTGCAACGGGTTTCCGACACACGTGGCGTTTCCGTCTTGACGTGGGTTTTTCTGTCTCGGCTTGGATTTTGTTTACCGTAAGCTTTGCGAGTTACATGTAGTCAGATGTTGCGCCATATATAGTCGCCAAGCAAAAAAGAATTAAAAAAAAAAAAGTTTTTCTGTATATGAGCGACGAAATAATTCGAGCATCTGCGGGGAATGTCTGCTACGGCTACAGTTTTGCCGCACTGGAAACGTACGCCACCACAACACGCGTAGCACAAACGGATCCGCCCCAAATTCAGGGTCGGAAACAGGAGTTGGAATCCCCGCCCACAGCCGCGTTCGTCGGATGCAATAGGATTGGCCGTGAAACAGCATCTGTTGCATTCTGGAATGTGACATCCCAGATACTAGAACAATTTATTCCTAGCTGCGCCGGGTTCGCACACTGCAAATAATTTGTAGTCTGTTATGACACGAATGTATTATGAGTCCCTCGAATATCACACATATGAGTGACTTCTCTCGTTACAAACACCAAACACATCAGATAGGTTTGTAGTGGTACGGATTTACTGAAAATGAAGCTGCAGGCCGAGTGCCGACACTGGAGCAAAGTTCACCTTTAACAGCTAAAGGTTAATAAGCTTACGATACTCACACATCTATGTTCAGGCTGTGATCCATATTGCAAAAATACTCAATTTCACTCAGTTATTAGACAGGGTTGCTCTACCCATCTAGTCTACTACCACACCCGAATACACATCCAGGATCTCTCGATCACCGTGGAATGCCCCGACAACACCAAGCAATACACATAACGATTTCACGATTCTCCGCCTCTTCGGAAGGAGCCAGTGCGGTGTTTCATAGCAGATCTGATGTATATATGTGCTGCCAGGTGCGTACATAACGCGTTACTACATACGCATTAATTGGAGTTCGCTGCTGTTCCTGGTAAAAACGAAACAAAAAAACAATTGGTTTGGTTACTTTTGCGAGTGAGAACGAGTTACGAATTTTTGGCCGAGCAACAGGTAATGGTGTTTCGTCCCTTTATCTGAGGTGCGTGTTCAAAGCCGACCATTTCCCTTACTTGCGTACAAAGGGATATACGTCCGGGTTCATTGTTGCACACATTGATTTCATCCGAGTGTTTTTAATATTTGTTTCTCCGAACGAAATCACTTAACGTAATTGGATCGACTTCACAGTAACGTGCTTTCCATTTTGTGCCACGTCTGCATCTCCTATCCTCACGTCACCCACCAGTTCTTCTAGCTCGAAAAGCACCGAGCGAAATAACGCGTTATACTAGTGGCGGGACCCTTTTTGAAACTTTGTAATGTGTAACCCCCTTCTTTGTTTGAACGGGTGACCAGTAACAAGTGTTCTCTTTGACCCGCAATCCAGTGATGGGCGAGGGTGCACCCCATACACCATACCTATAAGTTTGTACAGCCCACTGCGCAATCTCCATAGGCCAGCACACGCAAGTTTGCCAGTTAAGTAAAAGCAAAACATCCGCTAAATCCTAAAGCAAAACCAACCGAGAAAAGCGAGGGCTGCACCAATCCAACTATAGCCTTCGATTTTCGAGAGAAAATATATTTTCTTTCGAAAGGGGAAATTTATATTAATTATTATTATTGTTTATGTTATTCACCGAGATATAAGCTGGGTTCGGCGATTGGGAGTATATATATATACCTTGAGCATTAGAAGAAATCAACGGACTCTAATGCTGCATTCACACTGCCGTTTGAATCGCAACCGCGAAGCGGAGCCGCCTGTTTTCATTATCAAATGCGCGTGAAATTGCACTGAATCATAAAGCAACCGCGTTCGCAACCGCTTCGTGATTGTGGCTTGACTGCCAGTGCGAATAGGGCAAGAGAGTGGGCGTCGGGCTTTTCTTAGATCAACAAAAGGCGTTTATTGAAGCGAACACAAACCGATTTCCTCCGCTGTTGTCAATAAGTACGTTTCTGAACACGTTTTCTGGTAGCGAACATCTGAATGGGTGTTTTTTCTGCTATCGTTTGTATTTTTGACACAAACAATAGATTGTTTTTTTTTTTTTTTTTTTTGCTGTATTCGTGTTACCAGGAGTGAGAAGTTTACTATGTATACAATTATCGTGAATCTCTTCCCGCGGCAACACATATTTTGATAGTCTAATATTAGCTTGTTTTGTTATATATATTCAGATGGTTGACAGTATATATAATCGCTTAATCGTCAATTGTCTAGCGAGGATTAGGCTGCTCTTCCGTTAATTTACTGACTGCATTTAATTTTACTCGATTTGTATGTTTACATCATTTTAGTTTTGTATTCGATTTTCTAGCTCTAACATTGTTGCTGGTGGACTATTAAAAATCATCATTCATATATATCCGAATTAGACGTTTTCTAATATTAGTAAAAAAAGAAAAAAGGCATGTCAGAGATATTTTTCTTTTCTGAACCTATATTTTGAAAATGTTTCTTGTTTAAGAGCCACGTAAAACAATAAGACATGCCTTTTTGGTTTGGGTATACCCCTATTACATCTCACCCCTTTCCATTCATGGTTCCCTAAAATGATTGTGAAATATTTTGGGGTTCGAGTTCCAAGTTAGGAGATTGCTGTGCCATTTTCCCCAAACTGCGCCAAAGTGCTTACCCTGCTAGCTCCTTCTACATTTCGACAATATGTGATGAATTTGCGCCAACGTTTCGCGAAGACGTAATTTCACTTTAATAATACCGAAATATATAATAGCTAAGGGCCCGCTACGCGGTCGGATTGTTACAGTAGGCTCTTTCAAATTTTGAGCACATTCGATTATCGCCTTAAATAACGTACTGCTATCGACTGGATCTCTGTGTCAAACACTGACAGTAATCGGAGGTCGCGCCATATTCTCACGTTCGTGGTTTGTTGAGCTGGGTTAGGCAGCTTCGTTGAGTGCGCTTCTCGCCGGTCACTGGTGCACTGCAGTGAAGCAAAAACAACGGAGTATAATCTTTTTTTAAAATTTTCCTTTGCAAGATACAGAAAAAATGCGTTGTACACGCAAGTATTAAGTATACTTAAAAAAATATCTTGGTAAGTGTTGATGTAACAACTCACGCAAAATGGAAAGTTGTTAGTGTATATTGAAAGAAAAATATTCGCCTCAAAGACAGGGACAAAGAACAAAACGACACAGCGCTCGGTGTCGTCTTGTTCTTTGTCCCTGCTTTTTAGGCGCATATTCGTCTTTATTAACAACTCTACCTTGCAGTAAAACATTCTGAATTGAACTGAGGCTCGTATATATATATGGTGGACTTAGATATCCTTATGTTTCTTTTTTCTTTTTTAATTTGAGATTGGGCAAAGAAGCTTCTGTACTGCGGAAAAATTGATATGGACTTCTCTATAACTTTATTTTTTCTTGCCAACTTTTGGGTTTAGTTATTACCTTTACAGAGATTTCGCGTCGGTTAAAGAGGAGTAAAGTACAACTCAATTAGCAGGAGTGTATGTAAACTTGGGAATAACCTTAATGAGTTAGACTGGATTATTTCTGGGGCTTATTTATTGTTCACATGTCGATTTTTGTTACGATGAAGTCCCACATATAAATTGTAATTGGTGTTAATGCTGAAATAAAAAAATTTACCAGAATTAATATTTACAGTTTTGTTACAACATTCAGGACTTCAATGTAATATCAACTTGGGCGCTCATATTATTCTGTTCTAACATAATTTCTGTAGAATATACTTTTTGTTTTTATATTTGGTTCTTCACCTAAAATAACCATTCGCGCCCGTTCATACTGTCTTTCATCATTATATTGTTGTCCTGGCTGGGACTTCTACACGCGTTCTGCGTTTGAGGGAATGAAACCTGCAGTGCTATTGACGCTAACAAGTGGAAGGCAAAGTAGACGATGACTTTTGATGGAGACGCCATATTAATTATCCTATAATATTTGCAGTGGTAGAAATGCAATTAAAGTGTAAACTATAGTGCTCCAAAAGTTTTTTTTTCCCTGCTCCGAAATTGACTTGTAGCTACCCCAAAAGGAGCTCGAAAATGACACAGACCGGTCACATCCTAGAGTTTTAGAAATTGCATATCGTGAGGTGTGATAAAATCACACTAGAATATAAAAATAATAATCCGAAAGCTCAATTTTCGCAAAAAAAAAAAAGAAAGTTGCAATTGGGAGCGATTTCATTTTTCCTTCGACAAGTGTTTCCGATTTTATCGTGATGCGTTCGCGGTCCAAAACGGTGACGCTTTCCGGTCCCAAGATAGCCAGTGGGGTAGCCAGAAAATATCTTCGGGGGTGTTTCAAGGTGCAAGTGCAATCACACATACAATAAAAAAATAGATGTATATATATGTGAAGTAGGGTAAATATAAAACAATCGACCGGGAAAAGTTAATAAGTAAAAAATGCGTACTGTCGGAGTTACTAACGAAGTGTATTGCGACGTTTCGAGCGGGGACCGCTCTTTATCAGGTAACGAGTGTACAGCCCGAGAACGGTTATGTTATATATATATATATATATATATATATATACACCCCCCCCCCCCCTCCCCACCCCCTGGATACGCGCCTGCAAGATACAACTGTCAAATACGGCTTACGGATTGGACACGAGTATTGCGCCATTGCTCGGTTTGCGCTCGGGTGGACTCGTGCATCGGTGGATATTCTGATTCTCGTTCGTGACCAATCAGTTTGGTGATGGAAACAGCTGAAGTAGTACGCAGAGGCTAGCATTTTCAATACCCGCGTCTCACTCCGATGAAGATTGGAGGCTCGTATACCGGCGGCATAAAATGTGACTGCTCGTTTAAGTCCAGACGCAGCCGATGCTGATGGGATCAGTCATACAGTGTCCAAAGTGCACCATCATTGTGTTGGTTATGTCCTTGTGCGTGTTGCATCATCGCTGAACCAATCATAAACAGAATAGGTCCAGTGACTCGCGCTTTCGACGCTGCTTGGTTGGTCCGATTACCTCGTATAGCGTCGGCTGCGTCTTATACATAAGCTGAAACGAAGCATGGCGTTGCTTACTTTGCCTCCGTGTTTTACGTGACATTTCAAGGCTAGAGGGAAGGAGCAATGCGCGTCTTTCGTGTTATGAACTTCGGGGATGGCTTCGAATTAGTATTTAGAAAAAAATAGAAAAATTATCTTGTGGTTCTTGTAGCTCGTGAGTAGGGTAGACTCACCGAGCATTTACGTAGCTCACGCCCCGTAACAAACACCGCTCGAATTCGAACAGCCCCAGTACGAATGTGCCCAAGTTGGAAAAGCTTCACGAGTCTCACTGTGTCAAAATGACTTTTTCCGGGCATGTGCCATTCAATATTTCGGCGACTAAATACACTCTGAGAGAGAAGGGTGTGCTTAGGCAACGCATTGTCTAAACAAATACTTCATTTAGATAATCTACACATTTGATTATTAACTTCAAAGAAAAACGACATCCGAGGTTTATTTACTTTAAATGTGTCTAAACACTCCTGTCTGAATAGCGAGGTAACACCCATATTTTTAGTTTTGCCACACTTAATTGTGAAGCTGAGATTTAGTTTTCGTTTCGTTTCGTCATAAACTTTCGGCGGGTGCGAAACAGCCCATACAAATTTTTGGAACACCTATTTTCTTGTTCAGATATTTAATAAAATATCAAGAAATAAACACTTAAAGCGCGTCTGCTAATAAATATATATTTTATAGTTGGCACTTTCAAAGTAATTATAGCAAGCTACTTTTTTTTTTTTCGTGCACTTAATCGTTCGAATGAAATTATTTTAACAATTCCCGTGGATGACGTAAATTCAATAAGCGCGAGGGGGGGGGGGGGGTATTTATATGGCAATTAGGGTGTTGGCTCATGAGCGTAGACAGGCGCCGAAAAAACACGAGGATAAGTGTATGGCAGACTTGTAGTTGAAACTTATTGTATGGAAGCGGGCATCCCGACAAGGAGGAAGAAGAAGCGGGAGCTCGAGAATAGAATGAACGAGATAGATCGAGGCCTGGCCATGAGCGGACGATGCCGGACATTTAATGTAAATATTTCTATATAAATGCTGTTGTTGGCTTCATCTACTAACAACTAGTCAGCCGTTCTTACAACACTTGTCCTTCTGTTTCTTCGTCGCCTGTCTACGCTCAGGGGGGTTCTTTGGATTAAAACTTGGAATGTTTATATATGCTGCTTCCTCCTTATATTGTGCTTGAAACATTTATTTATTGTTTTGCGATTATTTTGCAGACACGAACTGCCACACTCTGGATTCCGGATTTCCACCACGAGTTCTTCTAACCTCGGCCTAACCTGGGTGGCGTCCTATTTCTTCAGGGTTCCAAATCAAGAATCACACACCATTCACGTGAGTATATCGGATATCTTCAGGAATACATTTGGCTTCTTGATACAGGTTTGGTTATTTGGAATTAAAAATCCCACGTTTGCTGTCTCAGTATAATATGATATACTATAATATAATAATATTATTTTATGTGCCCGAAACAACCACGCGTGTCTTCACATTGGCGTGGTTGTTCTGGGACATATAAAATGAGCGTCTTCGTCGCTTTGGAGAGCGGTCACGGCACGCGTCAAGGGACATGTAAGGCAAAAGTCCTTAATAAAACGAGTCCTTATGAATAAATTTAAAAAAAAAAATTGTCCGTCATAAAAACGATTTGTTTGATTTCTTTAGTTCTAAATTGTCATAGCCATGGCACCAAAACAGTTGGTCACTTTGTTATCTTCCGCCGACGTTGGGGGCTTTTACGACCCTGTTGGCTTAGTGCTTTATAAATCTACAATAAATAATTAACGCGGTACTCATCGAGTGTTTTTCGAGCACCAAGAGGCAGAACATTGGGTAATGCCACCCGATCCAACTTTGCTCTAAACTTCTCAAAAATGCATATGCACTTTTTCCGGCAACGTATAGTCCGTGATATTTTCAATACCATAACAGATAATGCGATTACGTTACTTAATTTGAGTAACGGGTAACGTAGTTGCGTTTCTCGTTACTTCCTTCCCAATACTTACAAAAAAAATTGTATTCTTTTTTTTTTTTTGTGATGTTTAAGTCCGATGCAGTTTGTGACTAGTTCTTGTAAACGCGTTTTTGTTGTTTTTACGAGCAACCTTGTTAATCTGTACCAGCGACTTGTATGTGCTTCGTTGTGTATTTTTCTTTGCCCTTGTAATAGCCCTAAAAGGGCTGACAGTATTATTAAATAAATGAACGAATGAACAAACCTTTCTTCGGAGAGCTGAGGAAGTTTCACGGGGACCAAGTATTATTCTAAGCGCAGGTTATTTTTTTCTTTGGTTTTGTTTTCTTTTAGTTTGCTCGTGTAGTTTTGGGGAGCGAGAAAAACGGTCGAATACGAAACCCGCTCTTTTATTCCTGCCACGAAGAGAACGCATGCGAACCGCCGAAAGGAGAACGATTCATCCAGTTGTTTGAATGCCGAGAAGTGACGAGCAGAAAGTTTGTTCCTGGAAGACATACTGTTCTGCGGGAATTATGCTGAAAAGTCCAATTGAGTGGCGGCGAGGAAGGGTTCTCCGTGTCCAATTCCAGACGTCGTCAACCCTTGGGCGCTGCGTTGGGACAATGCACCTTGTCACTCTACTTCGCCGCTGTGCGGGCTGTAAACCTGAAAGAACATTTCAGTGGCAGTATGTGCTGGGCCTTTACTCATCAGGTAACATCCCGCATGACTCACGAGTAATCGGCACTGCACAGACAGTGCCGACACCTCCAAAAAACAAATCTCGTTTATTAAAGAAGCGATTTCTTTTCCCGCATTTGAAATTGGAAACAGCTTACGTACACAATCAACATTTATATATATAAAAAAAAACTGGAGGATTGCGACAAATTACAACAGGTAGAAGGAGCTTGTTGAAGTAGTCTTCTAAATAGAGACGCCTCCACTGATGCATTGCCAAAGAAAGCCCCTTGGTTCGGTAAAACGTAGAAGAAATATATCTTTTGCTTAACAAGCACCATTACTGACAGATAACGTAAACCGACAAAAGGCTCGAGTGTTATCGCAAGAATGAGTTCAGTGCGACCCTGAAAGGTCGACCGAAAACGCTGACTGAGCAGCACCGTTTCCCCTGTCTGGAAGGGAACTTTTTACTTCGGTGTTGGTTTCCGCCGGCGTTGGCGATAACGCATTACGACTAACGCCGTTACCTTTTCCGGTACCATAGTCACGTATATTCATGACATTTTCGATACCGTAACGTACAATGTACTTACGTTACTTATTTCGAGTAACGGGTAACGTATAGTTACGTTTCTCGTTACTTCTTCCCAAGACTTTAAAAAAAAAATCACATCCATTCTTTTTTAGGCGCCAAGTCACATGGATTTTTGTACCGATTCCACATACCTTCAGACTTGTTTCTTGCTAATGACCCACCATGACTTGCGTTTCTTGAGCCGTCAGAGTGTAATGTGGCTTTGTTAGGCATCGGATTCTTCGCCAGAGCCCAATAGCGAAGTCACATTCGAAGAGGTCGGCTACGGAGTCCTGTTCAGCCGTTGATCGCTGTGAAACATAACGGAACTCCGAGCCAAATTATGTGCTGCATACAGACTACCGCAATTGACGTTTCTTACCGGATTAGCAAAATTCAAGACGGGATTTTGGGTCTTCCAGTCCCGAGCTCGACTCCAGGATTGGAGGAAATCGGCATATCTCCCTATAGCTATACCAACTTTTCGCTAATAATGATTGCCATATTGCAAAAACAACTGAACGAGAATATATATGTATGTATAGTGTTATAATTATAATTATAGCGTCGCTATAATTAAAAAAAATTATATTGAGATATGTCCTGTTTTGTTTTCAGTGGCTGGCTAGTTTTTCTAGCCACATAAATGACAAATCGTTTAAAAGCAGAAAAGAAGAAAAACGGGTCAAAACGGGTCCCACTTGCCTCCTCATATGTATACCTATATATGCTCGTATAGTGCATGGCGCTGGGTGAAGGCACGGTGATAATATGCCTGTTGATTTGGCCCTGCTCTTGGGCCTGCATGCAATATGGCAAAGCAGAATGACTGTGCGGCACGCATGATCTTAACGCACGCCCTGTACCAACATATTTTACAGAAAGTGTTCGGAGATTGAAATCGGTGTATACGCATGCACGCTGGTCTTACCTCTTCCTGGTGTGCCCATTCTTGACGTTCTGGAGGATATATGAAGCAATTTAAATTTCATACCCGTTCACCACGCGTCCTACATGCGAGTTTAACATTGTGGTTGTTTTTTTATCCTTTTGTCAAAATAAACAATAATTAAAAAAAAAAAAAAAAAGATAAAAAAAAAAGAAAAAGCGCGCGAAAGCCTCGGGTTGCGGACCGCACGGTTTGGGGTTCGACTGTCGATGCGGCGCTTAAAAAATCTCCCTAGTTACGATTAAGTATGAATAATTATAACTGTTACCTCGCCATATGCGCGTTACGGTTTTTCGTTATACTCGAAAGCGATGCTTTTCTTTTTCACATTTGTGCGTACTTGGTATAATAAGTATAAGAAAATCCAGAAGCCTACAACAAATATTAAGGAGGCGGCTGCAAATTTTGGCACGCACCGTGGGTATTTTGCTGAATCGCCGACAGGAAATCGTCTTTTACTATATTCGCCGTGGGCTGAGACGAGGAAAGGGTATCGGGGGGACGTCTTTCTCCTTTCGGACCCGCACACACGGCCGCCTTCATGAATATGCGGGAGCGCTTTGTCAACGGGCCATTTAGCGTGTGACAGCAATTGCGTCCAGATTGCAGCGCTCTTGCAGCCCCGTTCGCACAAAGAGGTGCGCGACTCATTATCAGCGGGTGATCCGCGTCTGTGCTTCGCTCGCGTATGCACAAAGACTTGTTGCGTCTCGCGTTTGGGTGTAATTACCAAGACGTCGGGGTGGAAGTGCCGCGTGCCGACTGATAACTGATGTCTCACCACGGTTGGGAGAGTTTGGTCAAAGGTTCATGTTCTAACATGTCCGGTCGACCTCGACGCTGTCCCTGCGAACCTGCTTCGCGGCCCAAAAGAATGGGTGTTGAGAGGGTTTCCTTCACCCGCGGATTTTCCTAGTTTTAAATGTATTTTTTAGAAAAACGTTCAGTGAAATGGAAATGATTCCGTATACCATTTAGCGAAGACTTTTAAAAATGCCTAGAAATAAAGTGGTTGAGAACAGTGTTGGCGAGAACGCGTTGCAAGGAACGACGTTACTGGTAACGCATTACTTTTTTCCGTAACGTGGTAACGTACTTGTTACATTTTTTTTTTTTTCAAAACAGTAGCGGGTAACGTGTTTACGTCACTTATTTTGAGCAACAAGTATTGTTGTCACGCTACCAATGTATCTTCATCCCAATACTTCAAAATATTATACTTCGATTTTCGGGGGATTTTAGGCGCCAAGACATGCATTTTTGTGTTTTTCGCGTTTTTTTTTCTTTGTGCTTTATTTTTTTTTTGTCTTTTCTTTGTGAGTGTTTAGATGGAACCGTAAAAAAGGTAGGTTAAGTTTCTGCATGTACATAGTGTTTCCTGAAATATGGCGCTTGTTCATACCTGTAACGTGAGAAACAGCGAAAACGTTTTACCTTATAAATAAAAAGTGACGTACGATGATGAAAAATGCCCGTAATATATCCTATATAATTATGATGATGATTTAACCGTACTTGATTGAATTAATCACTGTATTACGAAAACCCACGAAAGCCAAAATATACGGCGGAGCCAGGATGTATATTTTTATTTTTTTATTGTGTGTGTTGAAAGTAGTTAAAGCGCATAATAAAGACGAATACGAAGACGAAGAGGCAAATAGGACGAGCGCTGACTATCAACTGAATTTTTTTTGGGAAAAATAGAAACAGCAAAATAAAACCAGCAAAAGCCACAAATACTACAAATATGACTAGTCATCAATGACTCGGCCACCTGTGTGTGTGATTGCACCAGCACCTTCAAACACCCTTTGTTACTTTTTATTGGTAACCGCAACACTAACGCGTTCCTTTTATTTTTACGTAACGTGGGTCGGTAATGCGTTCCTTTTATTTGCAGGCCTACGAGTAACGTATTTCGTTACTTCATTTCGGTAACGCCTGAGTGAAATGGAAACTCTTTTCGGGAACAAACTGCCAACCACGGTTGACTCTAGACATGGCAAAAGTATATATCAATTACCTGACTAATGAACAAGCATTCGCTGACTAACTTTTTCGAATTTCGTACGACAGCATTTGCTCTGCAACAGTCAGAACACAAACCGCTCCACCTCTGGCAAAGCGAACATCACCGAGTGAAGTTCATCGGCTGATCGCCGCATGTATTGGCTCCTCAGCCTTCGGACAGGTGTTGGACGAGACACGCGCACGAGTCGGGCGCACGTACGCTGTTGACGACCCAACTGCACGGCCAGACAAGTTTTTTTTCGCGTCCGTGTGTGTGTGTCACCGGATACGTAAGACAGGCTGTGCAGCCGCCTGATTAATGCCTTCCCTCTTCCGACTTCACACATCCTCGCATTCAACAGCTCTCGCTGCCTGGGACTCGCAAACCGGTGTGGGAGATTGCGATTAATTAAGCGTCTCGAGACGGCTCTCCTCCGCGTATATCGGCATATAAACGGGACGAAGCGAACACTTCTTTTCTTTTTGGCCTCCCATCGTTTTGCGCTTGCGAGCTGTAAAATGCAGATTAGGGCCCGTCGAGACCGAGAGGCCAGCTGCACGAATTGTAACACCTGCTTCGTCGCACGCATGCGAACATAGCCTCTGTCTGGGTCTCGGTCGCGACCCCGCCGAGGGTGCGCCGGCGCTCTTCCCTAAAAGGCCATGGGTGCGAACTCATTCGAGCAGCCGACTGATGCAGAGAAACGCACTTGCTGGAACCAGCGACGGAAGCGCCGCCAGCAGCCGCATTCCGATCCAATTAAGTCAATGGACTAATGGGGAGTTTTCGTGGACCGCATTTCCCCCTCCGCTAAACCGTCCGCAACGAAGAAGCCGCTACTGCGCCTGCGCGCCCATGGCCTTGACTGTAGAGTTCCTAATATCGTAGCGGGTTGCGGAGTGTGTTGCGAGACGGCGAAAACTATCTATGAAAACTCTCTAATTTCCGCTGTGCGGCAAGACGAGTGTTTTGGTATCGCGGATAAAAGTGAACGCAAACGTTGTGCGCTTGCGTTAGCGTTGTGCACTCTACGCTGCGCATGCACGTCGTCGAGATGCGCTCGCCGATCCAAGACGCACACGCTCAGTGCGGAGCACGCAACGCTATGACGCAAATGCACAGTACTTGCGTTTGCTCGTACACGCAGTACTAAAACTCACTAATGCCGAGTGCATGGCAAAGTTGTGAGCGCACGCTGTCACACGGCCAAGGTGCGGGGTTCGAACGCCGCCGGCCTACTCCTTTATTTTACCACTCGTTTCTTTTTTCTTTTTTTTTCTTTTACGGTCAGTTTATTTTTTATTCTTATCGAGTTCTCCGTTAGAACCTTCCTGAGCACAGCGTGTGTATGAGAGCAGCGTTGGCGCACTGCTATACAGGGCAGTCGCTTTCCCGTTGGATGTATGGTTCTTTTTTTTTTTCAGTTACAGGGACAAGTTCACCTCCTTAATTAAGCGTTTACTTTTGCTTCTGCGCTCGTCTGCCATTTATCATCCCTGACACATTGCTCCGTACGCCCTCACCAAAAGTGATCACTCGAAGTATACACCCAGAGAGGCGCGGGGCACAGCAGTTTGTTGGTTCGGCGCGGATACGCGGCTCCCCTTCCTCTGTGTCAGTTCAGGGGGAACTGGACTATACTCCGTTCCGTTGCAGGTTAAGAAAAGCAGACCAAGCTCCACCCTGGAAGCCCTCCACCCTTCCCACTTTAGCAGGGCGAACGCCGGAGGGGGGCGAGACGAGGCGAGGGCGAATCGCATCCTCTCCGTCGTTCGCTCTGCTAAGTGGAAAGGGTGCAGGGCATCGCGGGAGCAGCATGCATCTGGGGTCCTAATCTGGACACCTGGCGAAAACAATGGGCGAGAACTCCGGCGTTCGTGATTGGCGTACTCCTTTAGGAAGCCGGATTCCTCGCCGACTTTTTTCGCGAGTGTCCAATGTCCAATTCCAACGCAAAAACTATTGGTATGGCGCTCGCCGTCTTTCCGCGTTTTTTAGTATTGGCTAGTTCAATCACGCAGAGTGAATCCTGCTGTATTTTCTGCGCTTAATTGCATGGTCTAGCCGGTGATAGGAAACGCGCAAGGACCATGGCGATGCACTTTTGGTGATCCTTGATTGTCTCCGTATAGGATCGCATACCCTTGGCTGCGCTGGGTCTTAATATGAAACGGAGTATTGCAGTCGTGCGCATTTATCAGGGGTCATCGTCGCTGGCCCGAGAGGACATAAATGTACTTACGAGCTCGTCCGTTTCTCGCGTAATTTGTACCTGTGTCCCACTCCTGCCGCCGGCGGAAGATCTGTTCCAAGGTGCGGTGGTTCCCACGCCTGGCCATCTGGAAGGAGCCCGAAGTTCGCAGCTGTACAGTGCATTGGGGCGATTAGTTTTTGCTTGTATGGCATTTTTTTTTTAATAAATATTGTATATTAAGGAGCCTTAATTTTTAATCTGAGATTATATTTTGCGACTTAATGGCTTAAGTCTCCGTGGTGAGAACCTGCGAAACCAATCATTATCTTCTAGTATTTTTTTTTGTCATACATTGGAAGCGCGCGTCCCAGTGGTAGTTAAGAATCCAGGGTGTGTATATATATATATGTATATATATAAACATAGGTTTAATTGTATTTTTATTTATTTATTGTTTATTCTATTTGTGCGTACGGGGGGGGGGGGGGGGGGGGGAGGGGGCAGGGGTCTATTTTAATTTTTGCTCGATAGTGTGCATCCGTTTTGAAAATGCCATATTCCTCAGTAAGATCAAGGACTGTAATACAAAGTCGTAAACTTGCTAATCGTGAATAAATAATTATGTTGTTGTATATACTTTATTGGAACAAGGACGGGCTCGACGGCATGGAGGGAAAAAGTTAAAAAAGGAATTATAAAAAAAAAATCATATTCTTCGGTTTACACCAGCAGAGCGCGCAAAGTCCCAAAGGGACATAGACTTAGAGCCCTGTACATCCACGGGTATCCGCGGATCATTCGCGGATATTTGCAGTAAACTGGCAGATGCGGATAAAAATCAATCATATTTGTCGGATTGCGGATCGGATGCAGGATCGGACATGGATACCTGCAGGCCCGGATCTACATTTTTGCCGAGGCGGCCCATAAACGTGTGCTGCCGCACAGCGTAGAGTGAGTAAGTGAGTGCTACTGTAAACTACTCTCTTCGATAAAGGTGCCAATCGGGGAGAAAATTGTTCTTTACGTCAAAAAATGTTTGATTATAACCAAAGATCGCTTTCGAACGTTCTATCATGCCGAAAATGTCCTCTCTAGAAAAAGTGAAGAATGTAGGAGCATCGGTGGTCGTGGGAAAGCGTGCTCCTGTTTGACAGGAAAGGAGTGGAAAATGTTCTTTGGGCAAAGTAAACCCAAAACGTACAAGCTACAAAAAAGTAGAAGACGCCTGCAAGTGGGTTTTCACCTTCAAGGCTCAGGATACTGATTTTGATCCTCAATAAAAGTTTTTTTCTCTCCCTCTCTCTCTGCAGTGGTAGACCTTGCGGCAGCACTAGTTTTCGCACCTCATTCTTGTAGCGCGGTTCGTGCATGCCACTCCAAAATCAAGTGCACCAACACCATCCAGATACTTGTTTTATCATCCGTCCAGATGCTTTTTTTTTTTTTTTTCATGCTTGATTTTAGGAGGCAAAACGAATGCTCGGATTGAGGGTCGACCGGATGCGGTTTCGAATTTTGAGGATACGGTTCGGATGAGGGTACGAAGCCTGCGGAGGGGGATCGGATGCGGATGATCAAAGTGTTATCCGCGCAGGGCTGGGCTCATAGTGGTGTCGGTTTCGCTCGGGCACCGCACTTGAGTTTGATCCAGTCCCCTTAAGCATGCATACTGGGGTCTAGAAAACAAGTCCGCTCATCGTGGAGCCCTGCACACCCCCACAGCGGATGTCGGACTGCGAGGGGAACGCCTGCAGAGCATGTAGAACAGGTCACCGCTGAGTTGGAAGCATCGGCTGGCTGCAATTGGTTCGCAGTTGGAACTGGTGTGTGGAGAGGGCGTACGGCCTGGGTCATCTCGGTCATCTCGGTTTGGGGTGCAGACTCTCCATCGGGCAAGGACGTTTTTAGTTAGAGCGGCACCTGTGCGTGCTTCATGGATGAGCACTTGAGTACCCATTGGTAGAACCTCCTGTAAGGGTGAAGGGTTTGCTGGGGGTCTCTTCCCTTAGGTGGAGGTGATCTGCCTATCAATATTATTTGTTCCTAAAAGAAAGCTTTTCCAACAAATCATTAAGGCTTATACGAACGTATGCAAGGTACCCATCTAAGACCGAGTCGACTCAATGACAGTCTCATTATCCCATTCTCATGCATCTATTTCACCTAACTCTTCATCGTATAGTTCTGCAGTTTGTGATGGCCCTATCTTCTGACATGGCTCAAAAAGGGTTATTGTCGCTCACAGCCTCGCTCTAGTTCCAGGGCAGTGAACAGAAGGCATCTCCGACAGCTGCTAGTCAGCGCAGCTGGCGGCCAAAAAGGGTGACTTTGGGCAGGCCACGCCACCGAGGGATTGGATACGTCACAGTTCGGCAAGGCACGCGGACGTTCGGGTCCAATGGTTGCGATCGCTGACCGTCTCATGATTGCGAGCACTCCACCCGTATACACCAACTCAACCTTCTGACGTCACGGCACTGCTTTGGCGCTGCTGTCGGCGCTGCGCATGCGCAGACTCTTCATCTCACGAGAATCTGGTTTGAAACGCGGGCTTGTTCGTGAACAGCGTGTAGGTGGCGCTAGCTTCCGAACCAGACTTCCTCGCCCGGCCGGCGAGCCCTCTCGAGAAGTAAGTTATTAAGTTCATCTGTCGAATCAAAGTTCAAGTTATCGAATAGGAAGTACGCATCGATGCGTGGATAGACCAGATAATTAAAATGACGCTTTCACTTACCAAAAATACTCGCGGAACCTATAGAGCTGAGCCACGAGTCACGCGACCCACACTCACGCGCGCGGTTATGTGTGCACAGCACAGGGCCCGTGCACCACAAGTTGCACCGACGGCGCGGAAATCAAAGTTGCCAGACTGTTCCTTGGCTTTCGTGGGAAGGTTGCAGCTGTGCGCCGTGCGCTCTGCAGTCGCTCGCCACCGGACAGCGCGGCGGCTTCGGAACTGGCGTGCATTCGTGAACTGAATCGCGTGATTTCATTAGACCCGTGGGACTGACCGCATGTGCACCCCTGGAGCGACCGCCTTCCCCCAAAGCACTTGGGAAGAGCCAATCGTTAAAATCTATACTGAGGAAGCTCCGTGAATTACGAGGTTGATAATTATGCTAAGTGTGAAAAAAAAAATTATAATCTGCACTGTGACACCGATCATGGTGAAACGTCATACTCACTGTCACAGCGCAGACAGTTTTTTTGTTTTCTCCCCTTTTCTTATAAACCATCCGAACTCTCTGTTGTCGCAGCACTGCGGTGGCGCTGCGGTCTGCACTGCGCAAGCGCAGACGCTTCATCTCACGGGAATCTTGTTTCTCCACATACGCACTGCCAAGGTGCAGATTGCGTAGATTTCAGCGAGTGGCTCTCCAACTGTTTTGCGGGAAAGTGGACACTCCAGATCTATTAGAGTTTACTGCCTTGGAACTCCATCCAAGACGCGATGGCTGGCTAGCACCGTGTCCAGCCTGTAAACCACGTCAGTGAGCGTACAGAGAAAACCATCGAAGAATTGGCTGAAACTATAGGTGGAGTTTTGAATCAATTCGAGGGAGTGCTTGTGGCTGCGAGAGCAATTTGGTGTTCTGTTTGTGGTCAACATTGCGGTGCATCGCCTGCTTGGCCTCGTAAATTTGGCACGGATTGCGGGAGCCCTCGTGCAAGCAGAGGATATTCCCGAGCTATCGCTTTCCCAACTCGATGTACAACGCGTGAAACCGAATATAAATTTATAAATAATAATGCGTGTTACGCAGACATGTACACGCGTTACCCCCCTAAAAGTAACTAAATACGTTACTCATTAGCGATTCTCAGAAGGAACACAGTGCCTTAAAGGTAACGAGTTACGTTTCTCGTTATGTTCTCGACCAAATACGGAACTGCTTTTGTTTCATGGTTTATCGTTTTCTTTTCAGTAGTCCTTGCACTTAAGCAGTGGCTGCCTCCCAAAGTTTCCATTAGTTATGCTTCCCGCTTCCATGAGAATACATTTTCGGCGACGCTGCAGAGTCGTTCTACTCGTGCGCTCGAAGGGACGACCGTGTTGTGCTTCAGGAATATCTGGTTAATCTATTATTTCCCTCTTTCTTTCGGTCTCTATGCTTCTAAAGCTCGAATTTGGCAATGGGTTCTGTGCCTTCCCGTGTTGGCAAACTCCGGGTTTACATTCGGTATGTACACAATTCCAAAACGTTTAACCAAAGAATCTCATCGTATCCCCTGGGGTGAAGGACATTCCCAAGTGCAGAGTTCGACTGACGTGCATGTTCAGCGATAAACGTTCCTCTACTGTCATACTGTTTAGTTCTTGTTTTTTGTTGTCCATCTGCTTTTGTTACAACGGTTGCGTATTCAGGTTATTTTTATTTATTGATCCTTTGGGAGGGAGGATGGCACAAAGCCGCTGTGGGGGTAAGGGGGTTGAGGGAGGGGGGAGTGTCTGTTTTTTTTTTTCGAAATTGGCATCAGTTCCGCCGTCTTTGGTCTTCGGTGTCTTCTGCAGCACCTAAGTCATGCAGGGTATCCTGGAGCAATCGAAAGGAAAGAGTAAGTCAGCCTACACCATCCTGGTCAGACCGCTAATGCTACTAAAAATGGCGAGAAGGTGTCTATTGGCTGGTTGATCGAAGAGGTGTTGAACGAGGGTTGCATGGTCGGAATGAGGGATGTGTACGTTCGTGTCCCGGCCGGTCGTGAATGCGGAGCAATCCCATATAAAATGAAGGAGGTCCGCTTTTGCTGTCTTCTGGTAGTGAGGGCAGCTTAGGGGAATATTGAGGTCGATAGGGAGCCATTTTTGAATAATATGTGGTGTGTATGCAGCGCTAGTCAGGATTTTGTTAAGAAATACTTCTTGTGCGCGCGTGTATTTGTCGTTGGGGGAGAAAAGGGTTTCGGGTGTCGCCCTCTGGAGGCGATCCCTACTATCTTTGCGGATACGCGTGCGTAGATAGCAAAGAAAACTCCGAGGCGTCATCAAGGTCAAATAGGGATTTGCGAAGGGGATCTGTGAGGAAGGTGGGGTTGTAGTTACGTTGCTGCCACGTGCCTGTGTGGCGGCTGCATGTGCTACAGCGTTTCCCCCTGGGACCCCGGTATGGACTGGCGTCCAGAGGATCTGAACATCCGCGCCCAAGTCTAGAAGCATCCGAAGGCGTTTACGAATTTCAACAGCGGTAGTTTCCTCGGTCGTTGGTGTTGACAGTTCTTCTAGAGCTGCGACGGAGTCCGTGTAGATTCGGTGTGTACGCGTTAGCGTCTGTTCTCTTTGAAGATCAGGGAGCGTGGGAATCGAGCAGGTCCCTCCCGATATTGCTAATAGTTCAGCCTGCAGGGTGGTGCCTCGCGGTAGCATACATGTATGAGCGCCGGTGAGTTCTGGTCGAGAGGTGCAATGCCACGCTAGCCCGGCTCGGTCCGCCAAAAAACTGGCGTCAGTGTAAATGTGAATATGTCCATTATTTTCAGCGTTGTGGTGCTGGTAGGCTATGCGGTTACGGAGGTCGGAGTTTTGTGTGGGTATCGCTTTGATGGGTTTTAGGTTGGTGACGGGGCTATACAACGCAAAGCTTCATCAGGGCCGCTCCAGACTACGTGACGCTGAAGGTCCCATGCTAGGGCGCTTCGCCCTTGTAAGGTGTTTTCTAATCTAGAGGTAAATTGGCTACGTGCTTCAGCCATAATGACATCTATGGGAGGTATTGGCACCGTGGCCAAGAGCCTGTCGTTGCATACGTGTTTGGGCAGACCGGCGATGGTGCGCAGCGTGGCCCTGTGCAGGCGTTCTATGTCTCGTAGAAGGGTTGGGGTGCAGTCGTAGGCTGGTGTACCGTATAGTATCCGGTCAACAGCCGTAGCACGCGCCAGGGTTTGACAAGATTGCTGCCGGGCTCCACCATATTTATTCGAGACCCGTCTAATGGTGTGTAGCAGTGGGGACCACTGTTTGCGCAGATGTTTAGTCCACGCTTTAGGGCTATTACAGCAGGCGACTCGAAAACCTAGGATGCGAATCTGGCCATTGCTAGACTGGATGTCCTGCGAGCCGACGTGGAGGGTAATTTGGTGAGCGGGGTTCGTCACGTGCTTGCCATCTACACTGAGCAGTTGTGTTCAGTGAATTTATACTTATTTATATATTAATTATATAGTTATAATTAAAACGACGCTGTTCAAGCGGTGTTATTACACATTACTCCTCAAAAATAACGAGATGGCGCTCGTTACTTGGCCTTAAAAGTAACTATGTATCGTTCCTTTTCTAGAAAAGTAGCTGAATAGGTTACTCGTTACAGAAAGAAGTAACTAGGTAGAAGTAACTCGTTAAGAGTAACATGTTACGTACATGTCTGGTTGTTGTCAGTGCTCTCGGCTTGTATCGCTTTTATTTGACACTCATTATGGCTGGGTACCTCTAAAAAAAAAAAAAGAAGAAAAAACTGATGCTGCAAGCTTGTCGTTTGCTACCATCACGAGCATTGTTTTTTTAATGGGCACGTTGATTTGCATTCGTGATGTGCTCGGTTTAAGCCTACAGGTAAGGCGATATACGTGCATGAATTCATATTTTTCTTTATTTACCCCGGCAGTTTGATTGTTGCGCGCCATAAGCACATCTGGGATACTAAACTATGTAGGCCGGTCTTAGAATAACATAAAACGAAATATTTCTGGAAATTCGTTGTATTCGGCATAAGATGTAAAAAAAAAATTAAAAAAAAAAAAACTCGGGCTAATAAAACAGACGCAAAAAACGGCATACATTTTTTTCTTTGCCTCGTTCTGGGTTTTTTTTTATGGAGAGTTGCGCCCGTTATTTGAAAGAAAAAAGTAATTAAATATAATTACAAGCTACTCAACCTTTGACGCAATCGGTTACCTTAGTTATTGCACTCTTTAAGAGTAAGCGGTTACTTTACTGGTTGCGCTCCAAATTACCTTCACGCTGCTTTAACTGGTACTTCCTCCACAAATAAATAGACCGAAATTCGATGTTTTGTTTATTTCTTTATTTGTGTCCCCAGGGCCCGAAGGCATTACAGAGGGGGCGGGATTACAACGCACAAAAAGTGAAACAAAACATGGAAATCATGAAACAGGTCCTAGTGGTCCAGTTACAGAATTTTTAAGATTAACAGGATTAAGAATTGTGGCAATGAATGTGGGAAGATGATTCCTGTCAGTAGACGTACGATGTGTGAATAATTTAGAGTAGGTATTAGTGTAACACTGTGGAATACTGAATTTATAGAGGTGATTGGTGCGTGATGCTTGTAGAATGGCTCCAGCAGACGTTCAGACTTCAAAACTGCGTTTGAAAAAAATATTTAAAAAAAATTACATAACCGAGAGATAATATAGTAAGAGTGCAGGCGAGCTAGTAAATGTTAACCGTGTTGAATAAACCTGATCCAGGGGCAGAAATGAAGATATATGTCGAAGAAACAGACGTCGTCTTTTCCTTTCCTGTTTCTTCGACCTATATGCTAATTTCTGCCTCAGTCTCAGGTTTATTCAACATTGATAAGCGAGAGATCTTCCGGCGTAAGCAGAAATTAGGCAAATACAAGCTATGTTTCATGCATGTTACACTTGATGTGCGATGAAAATTAGAAAGAATAAAGCGCGCAGCTCTATTCTGGGCAGCTTCCAAGGCGCCGACAAGATCCTTAGTGTTACGGTCCCAGACAGCAGAAGCGTACTCCAGTTTTGGCCTGACTAAATGAAAAGTGTTTCAGAGTCGAAGGAGCCAGGAAAAAAGTTACGTTTTAAGTAGTGAAGCATGCTGCTGGCGTTGGAAATGACGTGCTGAACTGAATCTCACGTAAACGCTCAGATAGCTGTGTCAACGTTTCCCAGTGTCAAGTCGTTAAGCATATAAGTATTTTTCTTAACTCGTCTAGAAATGATCATGTGTTTACACATTTGATGTTCAATGATATGAGCCAAAGGTTGCACCAAAGTGATATAGAATCGATTTCATTTTGAAGGAGTCAGAGATGTTAGCTATTTCGTACACATTTTGAGCAAATAAACAATTAGAAGAGGAAACATGCAACGTTAAGTCATTAATATAAACGAAAAGGCAGAGGGCCACGCACTGATCCTTGAGGTACTCCGGATGTTACCGAAATTTATTGAGTCGGTTTTATCACAATTTATTAATTGTAATTGATTAACGAGAAATTAGTGAATCCAAAATGTGTTAATACGGCTTATTCTCCCAGATCCCCAGCTTTATTGTGTGTGTGTGTTTTTTTTTTATAAAACATCTGTTTATAGAGTGTCGGTGCTACATTTATTCTCATTTGTTACGTTCAATACCGAGAAAGGCAGGCGCAAGTGCGCAGCTGTACATGGCTTACATATAACGTCATCGCATCATGCTGGCGGTCAGAAAGAAACGGGCAGAGCTCTGGTTGAGCGGGTGCTAGCGCAAGTTGTGTAGAGTGTCAAAGTCGTGCACATGCCCCTACCTGAACATCTTCTCGTTCAAAGTGTGGACAAAGTATATGCGAGCAAAATGCAATTCAGTGCAACGTTTCACAGGTTAAGTGCGACCTAATAAAACGGGAAAAAGTTTAATCAAAACAACGGACACCACTATACTTTGTTCAAAGTTGCGGAGGCAACTTTGAATAGTGTCTATGATTTGTCAGTATAGAGCTCAAGAACAGGAGCCCCAACGCCTCGGGCCCCCGAGCATAGTTCGGTTGCGTGGCGATCTAAGGTGCAGAACTTGTGCGCGTGCGCAGTGCGACGCCCCAAGCTGCTCGGGGAACCCAGGGTGTTTGGGTTCCCCATTTTAATACTCCCTATTTTCTAACCTGGCACTTTATATTCGGGTGAGATCCTGCGCAAGTCAAAAAGTACTACACGCCAATAAAGACCCTATAAAGTCTTTATTCGCGTGTAGTACTTTTTTCTGCAATATATTGCAGAAATTTCTGCTCGACCACTTCATTTATCCGACTTCATTCCTGTAATTGTTAGCTCAGGAGTCCTTCGTTTTCTGCCTGTTTGAAAAAAAACAAAAAAAACCTCCCACGCCGCTAATTCTCGAAATTTTTATTAGGCTTATGGCTGCACGGGAATGTGCGCAGCATGCGTAGAATTTTACATGGACTGTGCTCCTGCGCGCACACCCCACGGACGCTCCTCGCATTTTTTGTACTGCCTGTTTGCTTCATCCATGTGTATGCTTGGAAGGTATCTGCAGCCAGTTTTGGCAAAACCAATGTGACCGTGATACGAGAAAGAAACACGTCTCAGATAGTGACTGCAGACTGTTGTTTTGTATGATGTGTCAGCTGTCTGACCGTGGATTTAATGGTTCCTGCACAGCGCACACTTCCAAAGTTAACTTCTTTTTTTTTTCGTCGGTTAATTATTTAATTTTTGTGCACATCCAGGACGAGACCCTACCGGTATATAAATGTTCATCTACATTTTTTTCTTTCTTTTTACAGCGGAGCTGTTAAGGGCTAGTTTCCCCAGGATCGTATCCGCCAGCGAACAAATGACGACATAAAACTCTGGACAGCTACCGCCATCTATGTGTGCCGGCGGTAACCTTTCCAGCCTCTCCACTTTGGCTTGCCGACTTGCGGCCGACCATTACTTCATTCCCGCCATAGTGCAGCTTCGCTGGACTTCCTTCTTCACCAGAGTGGAAAGGCTAAAAGTTTTCTCTCTTCTTTTTTTTTTTTTTTTGGTATTTTAGGCGTTGATTATACGCTCATTGTCTAAGAAGACGGAAGTGCTGTAGCGAGCTCCGAGTAAGGTTTTCCTGGTTTAGAGTGCCATTTATTACGATCCTCTCCATGTTCCGCCCAGGAACGCGTGAAAACCCTCACCGCGTTCACGATTCCCGATGTGGAATGTGATTCGGCAAGTGGACTGCCCGTCTCGCGACCTTGCTTTAGAGAAGTAACTCGTTTCCTTGTGAGCGAATTAATTAATTACTCGCTCATCACGTACTTTTTTGTGTCACATTCAGCCGGTAATTCTTCTCGGGGGATGAATTTTTAAATCTAAGCGTGCCTAAAGATTTTAATTGCTCTGCGTACTGGGTGAGCGCCATTTACAGGTTTTGCTCTTACTAACCTGAGAACTGACGATGTCTTGAAGTTTGTGTTTGAGGGTCGTTCTTTACACTTATATCCCTAATGAGATCACGATAAGGTTCTCTTCCATTTCCATCGAAGCTAGCGAGAAATATTATAAATAAAGGGATGAAGGAGCCTGTTCGACATAAGATATATCCGGCGAAATGCAACATAATGACAATCTCTCAGGCCCATCTAGCACGCCAGATTGCATACGTTTTCCTAATCTTGTAGAGTTTAGACTTCCATGTCATGGCAACAGCACTTTTGTGGGTATTAGATAATAAGTATGCAAAACATGCATAGAAGCTGCGTCATTTCAATGAGGACAATGATTGAGAGGGAATACGTTGCCCAATTATGACCAAGAAAACGTTTATGACAGGCTGCACACTGTTCGTGTGATGTTCACAATGTGCCTCTTGTGAGATTTCTTAGGTCCGCGTTTGCCAACAAAGGGGTCATGGATATTTAGATTTAATGCCACTGTATTGACAAAGGGACGCGCGCGATCGAACACTTTTGCACACGTTCGCACGCGTGCATGAATAAAAAAGAGATTTGGTTTCTTCTGGGTCTCATGAATCTTTTACCTTTCGGTAAAGAGATTTTTACATGCTCATAAGGATCGGACTAGAGATCAATGATAAAGCCAAGAAGTCTTGAGTCCAAAAATATTTGTGAGTCAAAGGCCCGTTGACAATGGGGAAAGAAAGCTTAACCTATATTTCACAACTTCACGGTAGTCCACGCAGCAGGTAGGGCAATAAGGGAAGAAGGTTATTGACACCCGCTGCACCGTCCTCATCTTATGATGTTTGTATATTATTGTAACGAATATTGACGTGAACGATACAATAGGCAGTCGTGCCTTTCTTCTGGTGCGCCGATGGACCACATACGTCATGGCTGATATAAGCGTGAGACTTGCCATGCACCTGAAGGCGGGTTTCTGGAAGTTGGAAGGAAGGCACGCCTCTTCCCTTCTTGTGTCATTTCGTATCTTCTGGTTTCGGGTGGTTATCATTTGAGCCCGTTCTCGTTTCGACCTTCTCACTTGGCCCTTCTCAAAACAACCATTCTCAAAAAGATCTTCTCTCTTGGAACTGTCGCATTCGGTCCTTTCCCGTTTCGTCTTTCGGATTCCAATCCTTCTCATATGGGCCCGTTCTCGTTTCGCCCTTTTCACCTGGCCCTTTTCAAAACAGCCATTCTCAAACATATCTCGCTTTGACCCGTCGCACTTGACTCTTTCTATACCAAGATCGTTTTTAGGGTAATATTAATAAATACATTGATATAATTTGTGTGTGTGTGTGTGCCACGCTACAGACATACTCTCTCTGCTAAGAATTTTAGCAGTGCGTCGAGGTCGTCGTGAAAAGCTACTAGCTGACAATAAAACAGACCAACTATTTATCGCAGCCAGATCATATTCCGAAATGTCACGTTGTTTGAGGTCTCTCGACTTGGGACAACGCCACCACTTCTATAATGCAGTGGTTCTCAAAAGGGGGTCTGCGAAGGTATCCTATAGGGTCCGCAAAGCCCTGTCTCATCAGTGCACAAAAATATTAGTTGTCTTTCTTCACGTTGAGAAGAAACGTTCCAATTTTCGGGAGTGTACTCTCGTGTGTCTTTCAATGAGATAAGTCTACTTCACACTAGCAATTAGTTATATTCAATTTTTAAATCATTATCATGATAACCTATATCTTTCTATTTCTCTCTCCCCGAACGGGCTCCTCCATCATCTCCGCCTTTCTACAAGGGGTCCGCGAAACATCAATGGTTGAGAACCACTGCTATTATGTATGCTATTTCTGTTCAAACAAAGCTTCCAAATTAAATGTTCATCGCTTTTTTTTTTTTCGTTTGCTTTGAGAAAGGAAGCAGGAGTCAATGTACGATTCTCAGTGCGTACCTCTACGCATAACATATATCTGATGGTATGTTGGGGGCCCAAGCAAGGTAAGGCTCATCAACAAAGCCGCGAAGGCATAACGACGTTAGAAGCATGCCGAAATATAGTGCCATTCGGTCGTTGCGCGAACGGGCGAAATGAGAATGGGTCCAGCTACAAAAAACACGATTCGGATCTTATGAGAAGGTTCAAACGAGAAGGACCAAATGAGAATGGGTCGAAATGTGCAAGGTTCAAATGCAAATGGGACGTTTTGAGATACACCCTCTGGTTTCATGGAAATCGCCCGGCTTATCTGAGTTTCAATAGCTCGTAGTGACATCAATCTATAGTCTCCCCTGCTTTGTTCCTGTGTTAGTACTTGTACTGATTAATAATTCTATTCTGACAACAATAGAAATGAAAAAAAAAGAAAAAAAAAAAAGATGAAACGTAAATCGAAACATTTTGGGTGGCCCGTCCCCGGAGAGTTTGAGCGCTTCTTTATTGTTAGAAATCATCACCCTTCCCAGTTATGCAGTGCAGAGGCCAGTGAAGCCAGTGAAGCAGAGGCGACTGAATGCGATAACATATTACTTGGATTCCAATGGTCATTCGTAAGTGGTTCTGTACTTATACGCTTAATTTGAACTCCCTTTTTGGAGAATATTGTTTTTAGTCTTATATACAGGAGTAATACGACAAGGGGAACGCTCGCTTCGATCGCAGATAACATTTTTATGTTTTGCAGTGCCCACTCTTCTGAGGGTAAAAAAAAAATGATTTTGTTAAATATAACTTTCCCTTATTTCTTCCGGGCTGGTTCAAAAGAACTTCGATGCACCGAATCCGAGCCCCAAAGTTAGGTTCTCTAAAGTAAAAGGCTTTGCCGCGCGTCATCTAAAACTTTCTTTGAGTCTTCATCGGCTGTATGTGATATTTCAATCCCAATTCCTCTTGCTCCTGCCGGTGACATGACTCTCTCAGGGCATCCGCTTGCAGCGGCCGTTCATGTTCACGGCCGTCCTGGTCTTCCCCTGCCCGCTTCTGCCGGCTCACCTTGAGACGACGACACACCTTCGCGCGCGCGCGCTCGTTGCACGCACGCGCTGCCTAGCACGTGCTCCCGCTCTCGGCTGCTTTGCATACGGTCCCTCGCTTTGTCAGTTGGAAACCTCCTCTCGCCGCGTCTGCTTTCCCTTACCCCTCCTCCCGACGACCGTTGAGCGAAAGCAGCACGCGAGAGCTCGGCCGTTTCTAGGTTTTTTTCCTCGTTTTTTTTTTTTTTTTCCTCTCCTGAGCGCACCACTTTTTTTTTTCTTCAAACGAACCAATCAGGAGTTGAGTTTTCTTTTATATCTCGCGTCACGTGACGCTCCGCGGGTCGGATTTGCGGGGGAGCTTGCTGCGCGAAAAGAAGGCGACGGGAGATGTCGTGTCTGGCCGTGTTGCCGGTCTAGCCGCTGTGTATTTTTTTTTTCTAAAGCTTTTTCCCGCGCGTGTCGTCCATTTTTCCGGCCGCTTTGGAAGAGCATCTCGTCCTTCCCCTCATTTCGCGTCGCTCGCTCTTCGACCGCATCGATGGCGAAAGAGGGGGAGGGGAGCTAGCAGGACCCCTCCTCGAGTGGGTCGTCTGGGAGGGAGGCAGCGTGGGAGCGCGGTGCATTCCGTCGCCGCTGACTCATCCCATTCCAGACGGTCCGTGTAGGCTAGACGCGCTCCAGACGCAGACGAGCACGCGCTCTCCCGCCTCTTCCTTCTCGCCCTGGACAGCGGCTAATTGAAGGAGGGAGAGGACGACTCGTCCAGGAAGACGACGAGTAGAACGGTGGCTCTCTCCTGCCATGTCCGCCAGGACAGGAAAATTGGGAGCGTTGCAGCCTGCGCGATGCTCTACAACCATGTATACGAGCGCGCGCACGCCTTGTGCGCATGCTAATTTCTCTAGACGCGTCAGGTTCTCCGTTTTAACTTGGCAAAGGGCAAATAGTACGGCCTCCAGGAGCCAATTGGAGTGATCGAACGAAGCACACGACTGTTCTCCTCAGGAGTGCGCTGGTAATGCAGGTTGTGGACGTCGCCGCGTGCTTCGCTGCGACGCGCAGATTGGCTCGTTAAAATTGTGACTTACGTCATTTGTCAAGTTGGGCCGGAACGGTGTTCAGCCCCGCACAGGCGGTCTCCTGTTCTCCGCCCCTTCTTCAGGATTGTTTCTGTCCCGTGTTCAGGTCCGCCGGTTTAGTAGAGTTGCCACTTTCACAAACGCGATGGCGCTAGTCGGTGCTCTCCCACCTGAACTGGCTTCGGAAACGCCCCATTAAATGGAGACAGCCCCAGCATCGCCATCATAGTTTACTAATTAGGTTGTTTCAACTGAAGAACCGATCCGGGAAAACCGTCCATATGACTTCTCTGGGTAATATTGGTACCAGTTAAGTGCACACAACGGGGCGTGAACTTTTCGCCCCAAACGAGCATGAACTGAATATGGGGTCCTCTCACGATCGACCTGGCCCCACTGGCACGACAAACACCCGAAATCAGCTTTGTTTAGGCCGTGTTCCAAAATGTACTCGATCCTACTCCGGGGTAAGGGTTTAGTACCTTGGCGTTCCAAAACTTACTCGCGTTCAGCGCTTTTCAATCTGTGTTGTCAAGTGACTTGACCCGCCGGAGTAACTCGGATCCATTTGGGTAGGATTTGGAACACAGCCTAGTCTCCCGAACCGCCGTATACGCACAATGCAGATCTAACTCAGTGCTGACACGCGCGCTTCTCGCGGCGGCGTCGCACATAGTTTCGGGGCCATCATTGGCACCGAACGTAGAGCGACTGGCAGTACTTCGCTTTAAAACGCACTATTGATGCCCAAAACGTAAAGTATCCAGATTAAAAATAAAACAAATAAAACCGGCGCAAACGTTATGGTGCTACTATGATATTACTTTCACAATTATAATGCAAAAAAAAAACAAAAAAAACATTACCGCAGTACGTGGTCACAACACAAGCAACGCCGTATTTGCTTTCCTAACCAATGAAGCTGAAATAATAAAATATATATAGATATATATTCAAATCGCTCCAACGAACAATTGTGTAGACTGTATAAACATTCATTAAGAAATTCAAATGCAACCTGTCGAATTTCGCTGAAACAACTGGATGCGCACGGCGTGTCAGTCCTGAAGAAAGCATACTGCGGAACGTATGCCGACCCCTGAACGCCGCGGTTGGGGGTCCGAAGAGTCCCAGGTGGAACAGAAAAGGCTATAGCGGAAATCGCTTGTATGAGACGCCACCAGCTTTCATGAAAACTTGGCGCTTTTGTTCGAAAACACATGGAGATGTTTTGTTGAGTTTCTCACAAGGAAGTGTCGCCGAATGCAAGAATTATCGGGTATTATGACCATGGCATTGAAATGAGCAGTGACAAAGCTTTATTCCCGAGCTTCATAAAAACATCATGCATGAGGGTAAATACTTACCAACGCAGTCCAAAATACTAACCGAGCAGAGAAATTCCGAAACACACAACACGTTTCTTCGTATCCCAGCGGCATCCATGCAATGGCTGGCTCGAATAACCTGACGACAACAAAAAGTCTCTCCGGTACAAAGTGCACCGTCTCGGTATCCTTTCTACACTCCTGGTGTTAACTCCTCCAACGGCTGTGGCAGTAACGTTCCGGCAAACAGAATCTCCACGTTGAACTTAAACCACACACACCAAGCCAATCTTGCTCGTAGTCATACCGCCGCTTTTCGGCACCGTCGTTGTTGTTCGTGACGACCCGCCTGTTGCTAGCTGAGATGGTGATTCACAACGGCTCCCGTGTCACCCCTGGGAGTTGAATAACTTCGCAGACGGTTAGAACGTTCTCACGAGCGCGTTTGAGACGCATAACGCACCGAACCCAAACGAAACCGATCAATTAAACGAACAGTCAATAAAGTAAGACATTTATTGTTTATATGGCACCGCAGTGTTTGAGCTCATGCATCCTGTGTTCAAATCTCACCTTGCCAGTTTCGATCTGTAATAGCTTGTCGCACCGGCAAGCAGAGGTGTTCACTACTCCGTGATGCACTAAGTCTTCGATCTAGCAGTCGTACTGCATTGACATAATCTCTCATCGGTGACTCGAACCAGTAACAATACCATGGCAGACCAACCTCACGCACTCAATAGACGTCTAACATCTTCTGTATTTAGACCACCGCGCCGTATTTAGTCCACCGCCACATACATTACGTTGAAAAATGACTGTTTCATTAGTGCGCAAAGAAGCTTCTACCATGTAAAAATCGTCATTAAAATAACTTGTCATAAAAAAAAAACAGTCACGTCTCGTCGTAAAAAACGTCTTTGAAAAAGAAAATCCTTGTATGATTTGTAAAATGTCAACCTTAACCATGCATACTCCGCTGTCTGTGGTCTGGAAACTATGATAATTATCACTCTCTCATACAATGTTATAATGCTGCCTCCAAGGTCTTGTTGAGCCCATGTATTTTCCGTGTAACATTTTATCTGGAATATCACACCAATCACCTATAGCTGTGTTTGGAGATTTGTGTTTGTCCTTTGTCCCCCTTGTTCCTCTTCTCCGGGGATTATTTTCGCCATACGACGTCTGATAATATTAAGTCGATTCGACGCGCACTTACCCTCAAAAATTAATCTTTCGTGGTGGCCAAATAATTTTACAAAAGGTGAAATACAAAGGTGGTTTAATATAACGTCATTTGTACTTGTCACGCAGACTTCACAGTTCCACCTGCAGGAAAGCGTGGGGTTAGCTGGCACATAAAATAAAACAAAAATAAGTAACACTAAGCTATGTTTTCTTCGTGTTTATGAGACAAAAAAAGTAAGACACTTGCTTCAGCTGTGGCAAGAAGTGGGACGAGTCTTTTTGCCGAGCTCCTCGTTGGCTTGGATTTCTCTTCCAGTGGGATAAGATCGGCCTGGGCAAGCTTCCCCTGGAAATCAATGGCCTCATATATGTCCTCATCTTTTTTTTGTTTTGTTTTGAAATGGAAACTCAGGATCAAGGCCCTAGTCTACTGAGGCGTGCATACCTGCCATTATGTACGTACAAGATTAATGGAGCATGCACGCAAATATTTTTTTTTTTAAGTCTGAACCGAAAGACACCAATATATCACGCGTCGTTTTCTGCCCATCCGGGGTGCGTAGCTTCTTTGGGTTCGCTGCCAGGTCTACGAATACTCCCAACTGTCTCTAATAAGCAAATGAAAAAGACCATTCGACCAGCCCTCAGATAACAGCCAAGAGCCACGGTGGCACCTATCGCTTTAAGAAGACGTCGTGGGCAGCAGCAAAAATATGGCGATCAAAGCAAAATCATTCCCACGTGAAAAAGAAAAGAAAAAGAAACGTGCACCGGATGAAATAAATGACGACTATTAACAGTTTGCCATTTCATAAGCCCCCCTTTCCGCATCCTCTTCACCAAGTACCTAGCAAGCGAGCGAAACCTCTTGGCGCATGCGCAGAAAGCGAGCTCGATGGATGAGACAGGAGCAGGCCATCCAGGAGGCGTTGACCCGTCTGACCGTCTACAACGGCCACCCCGAATCACGTGGTGCGATATGCTAATGAGCCGCAACCACGCTGAAACTGACCATCTGGCGCTGCGAGGCGAGAGAAAGAGCTCTTAAAACCAGGAAGGCTGCTGCACTGGAGAGCGACCGCGGGAGGGGGCCGAGAAGAGCGACGGAGGCCATCAGCTGGGCACTGACAAAATGGCGCTCACACCCGGGGGTGAGGAGAGACCGCGGGTTCTGCGCCATGCTGAGCGGAACCGTAGGAGGAGCTGCTTTTCGGACCCGGCGTCTCCTCCTATATACGCCGTTCACCCTTGAGTTGACAGCGGTGCAAGCTGAGCTCGCCGCGTGATCGCGCTTCCGCTCATACCCACGTGCTAAGAGCGGGGTCAGGTGATCAAAGGATGATTGGTCCGGCGAGCCCCTGTAGCTTCCCTTGCACTGTCGGCCTAGGGGTGAACGGAGGATAGTCCTGCCTCTACGTCAGTTTCATGCAGTGCGTTGGAGCAGCAGATGTATTTGGCCACAGGAGAGAGGGAATGGATTGTGAGAGTGGTTGCTGTATGACAATCATATATTTGAAGCGCATTTCAACAACAGCACCGTCTTAAGGCCCGTTCATACACTTGCGTTTGACTACAGCCGACTGAAATAAGGCCGGTTTTTAAGCCTCTTGTGACGGCGTACGACCAGCTCCGCAGCAGCGCATTTTGTCGTAAGACGTTGCAAGAAGCTTAAAAACCGGTCTCGTCTCAGTAGGTCATACTCGGTTGCAAGTGTGTGAACGGGCTATTAGCAAAAGTGTCAATGAATTAGCGAGGGAAATTATCAAGCCGATAGCATGAAGAAGTGACTGGAGGACAAATGTGTTAGTACGCCGTCTATAACCTTGTCACCAAAAAAAAATTGATTATTTAGCGGAAAGTTAATCTAGGCGTAAGAAAAGAACTGTCGCCTTTTTATTTTTATTTTTCGTCTTTTTCTATTTGAAAATTGTCTTAAATTGAAGTAGAAGTAGAAGCAGAAGTTAATCCCGCAATACAAAATGTTTAGTGAGCGTTGTGTGAGAGTATTTGTGTGTGATGTGTGTGTAAAAGCTTGTGTGACGTTTTTTTTTTTTTTGTTTTTTTTTTAATGCGCTGGTCTTTTAACATGATCAACCAACTCGTCCAATCTGAAGTGCTAAGAATCAGTTCTTTCTGTGGGTGTGTGTGCCAGGGGGGGTCTATATACACCTTTTCCTCAAAAGCGCCGTCATCGTGAATGTCGTCACCTCTGGTATGCGGTAAAACATCGTTTTGATCTCCGCGCTGCTGGAAGGTGTATACAAAAATGCGTGATTGTCGCACTTTTTTCTTTTTTTGTCCCACCCATATTTTCTTGCATATTCCAGGTTGAAATGTTTTTTTTTTTTTTTTTTTTTTTTTTGTTCCGCTTATTAGATACGGAACCCACGTGACTGAGGACGACAGGAAACAGAAAACGTCTATGAAATTGCTAGAAATCAAGTTTTATTTTAATTTAAAAAAATACAAAAAGGGAAAAACTTGTCAGTATGCAAATTTGATACCTGCTTCCAGAAATCCGGAAATCCTATTCGGTATAGTATCATCCAAGAGCCGCACCAGCCTGAAAACCTGGTTTATTATTATGAAAACCTTACAACTTAACCGTTATCCTACACCGTTTTTTTCTTCTGTTTTTTTTTTTTTAGGCAACGTTGCATTCGTCAGTTTCCTTAGTAGAGTCGCAGTTTCCCCTTTTACCTCGCCAGCAGTTCTGTCTTGCCATGTTCATTCTTGATGTCGTGGGATTTATCCAGTGCAATGATTGCCTAGTGCACTGATTGCCTCTTTGTTTCTAGATTGTACTGAAAAATGCACGTCTCGTCACACGTGATGACATTTTTCAGTGAATTAGGTTCCGCTGCGACTGGTTCCATAAAGAGAATGCAAATCTGTTGCCTGGAATCTTTCTGCTCCTGACGGAATAAAACGTTGCCAAAATTAGTAAAATGGTTCGCAACGATCAGCAAACACACATTTGGATGATAGAAGGCATGTACGGTGAGCATTGCAAGCAGATCTCCCTGTCAGTGCTCACCAGTTTGCCGTACAGCCGACTGTACGACAAACTTTATCTTGCCAATAGACTATGGGTGGGTGGGATGTATGGATGGATAAGGCTGAACCCTTCAAATCAAGCGGCGACTTGCCAGTGGTTTTCTTCGTTTTTTTTTCTAGCATTTGTTTAATATGATATATAACATTTCTTGATATTTATTCTTAAAACCTACAATCCGTACGACGGAGGCGCCTCTATATGCAACCGGGGGCAGAGAAAGCGGTTTCGAAAACCAGGCGCCCGCGCCCGTCCCTTTGCCGGCACCTCAAAGCCCAATATCAAGCTGAACTGTGCACGTCCGCCACGTTGGTTACAGCCAGAAACCAGCAATCGGCGGAGTGACCAGCACGTACGTGTGCCAGGAAGAGCGTAAAACAATACTAAACCCTAGCTCGGAGGTGTGGGTGAGGATCGATGACGGTGGGCGGTAGGCCTCGATTGTTACCGGCAACGAACTTGACAAACAGCAGATGAATCTTGACCAAACCAAGATGGCAGCGCACAGAGTGTTGCCAGACGTTCGACCAATTTGGCATACGGTCTATTGAGCATTCAGAAAATCTCCGCCTAAGGAATGCCCCAAGACATCCGTCATGGGCGGAAATAGACCCGCAGTTTGCACAAACTATATATGGTTTGCAACAATTCTTACATATATCCTTCCCGATATGCTAAAAATTGACATCCTATCATAGCTGAATTGCCTCAGACTACCAGCTCAATCCGGGCGTTTAAAAAATCCTTCAGCAATATATTACCGATGTCTCATGATCTGCCGTTGGTACTTCAACTTGTTCATTTAACCGCATTATTAACTATGTGTCTGATGTCCCGTTCCATTCTCGTGAGTAATTTTCTGGTGCTGATGTTTCGTCTTTTTTTTTTTCTGCTGAGTACTGTAGTTAAGTGGAGCCCAGTCAAAAGACAACCTTTTCTTCTTTTGCACTATAATAGGTTTCAGCTGAAGAAGGTAGGGCGAGGGAAATAGGGGCCGGGGAGGAGGAAGCAGACAGATCGCTGGAGAGAGGAGGCTGTTTCCCCCTCTATTCTCCAGCGTTCCGTCTGCTACTTTTTCTCCAGCCTTCCTTTCCCATTCCCTACGTTCTTGAGTTGCAACAGACTATAGCCCCCCAAACTTTTTTGTTGTTGTTTGAAATAAGAAAAAAATACAAATAATACAAAGACAGATTTGCATTGACTTCACAGAACGACTCACAGCTCACGACACGCAAAAGCCTTATCGAACTCAGGAACTTCACGCTGCAGATGCGACAGTCGAAAGAAGTATCTGCCGCCCTCACATTCTCAGGGACTGTATTATTCCTATTTCGTCGCGTCATAAATTCTGCAATAGAACGTATATATCTCCTGTGTGAACGAGTCTATACTCTTGACAACAATTGGGTGTCTCTGAGCGCGCGCGCAGCCAAAGCTAGACGGAAGGTGCTGCAGGTGCAACTTCTGCAGATCTTATTTTAGAACGGACTGCCACAGTGGTTAATCAGGTGTATAGGGGAAGGGGGAGGATACGATTGATTTTCGTACCCAATTCCAATAACTAATTGAACTCGCATTTCTCTGACTTGTTCTGTGTCACATTAGAGCAACGCGGTACATTTCAAGAGAGAAGCGAATGCGCGGTGCCTTATATAGAGTCGCAGTCGTATACGACTGCGACTCTAAAGCATCGCGCGTATACTGCTCATAACTGATACAAAAGACAAGGGTGTTCGGTGTAGACACGGTGACAGAATTATGCTGTGGTCACGCCTCAAGCATTTCTTGTTTGCTTCATATGTGCTTTGAACATGTGTGCAGACAGTCTTTCCATCACCAATACGAGGAATAAATAAGCCCAGACAGTGGTCTGCAGACTGTATTTTATGTGATGTATTAGCAGATGGGACCGCAGCTTAAGAAACAAGATGCAGGCTAGACGAGACCCGTGGAACTCGCGTACGCACGTCCTCAGGCGAACGCAGCTCTGCCCAACTAGATCGCTCATCGCGCACAAAGCTCCTAATCAACAAACCTGCCCCGCTTGTTTTTACGTCGGAGCCTTTTGTACGTAGGCAGTCCTGCAGCAGCAGCTGGCGCATACAGGGCGGCTTGACAAGCAGGAGGAACCGCGGAGGCAAAGAAACTCCGTCGTGGGAACAAAGGGGTTACTGCTCTCGCTGCTGCCGGCCTAAAATCCGGCGCAGCAACAAACAGAGACGCGCACACGTTTGCGTAAGAGCGTTCAAGCCGATCGAACACGTGCGAAGAGGGAGCTTCCTCCCTCCGAGTTCCCCCCATCCATCATGCGAAATAGCATTCGGTCCGGAGATTTGGTTTTTGGCGCTGATAAAAACAAAATTGAGGCCAAGTAGTCTGCGGCGGAGACTGATAGGCCTTCCCATCTACTTGAACGGAGGTAAAGGCTTGGGAGATCTTCCTGCCTACACCATGCGTACACGACCGATCGGTTAGTTATCACGAGAGCAGCGATTATGCGGTCGAACATGTCCGAGGTTTCGTGTATGTCTGCGAGTCTGGGTGTATAAACGGTCTTGCTCAGTGTGGGACCCGGTTCGCTGCGTTTCGAGATATCTGGAAAGAAAGGGTGCTTTGTCCATTGTGATGGAAGATGGGACGGCTGACACGAGCACGACGCTCTCTCCGTAGACTGCATGCAAGGCCTTTCAGCGTGGTGCCGGCTACTCCGAAGCGTTTTGCCGGAGATATACCTAACGATGAGCGTGAAATAACGAGAGATGGAGAAAATACCGAATATGAGAAATGTCTCAATGGCCGGGAATATGAAAACAGGAATAAATTCGTCGTGTATAGGTGAAAAAAGCGCCGGACCACCGGAACGGATAGAGGTAAGCTGCAGCATGTGTCTTGGCATATTTCGGTGTAGAAACTAATCCGTAAACAGGTGCCAGGTAAAACTCGTAATAATGAACCCGAAGAGGGGGACACATAACTGTAAACTGGAATTGATACACCTCTGCCGTTTGATTCTCCGCTTGCTCTGGATCGGTTGGTTGCCTCTTGGCATGTTTTCAGTCCAACTTCCCATGAAAGTGAAAACAGTCTCGTAAACCATGAACTCAATAATATAAATTAACATTGAAGTAGCTTACAACGATACTATACGCTCGTGCACGCAAATGGTTGAGTTTAACAATAACGGGGATCATGTTGTTCTAGGATGCACGCGAGAGATGACAGGTCCCCGAGATTGGAACCTACGAAAGTCTTAACCAGACGTCCGCAGGGAATACAACGCTCCGGAATAGCTCATGATTGGGGCTCAGAGCTTTATGCAGGCGAGCATTACAATGAGCGTGGATAGCCGCACTATTGCAATTGTAAGAGATGTGGCAAAATGTGCCACGTTCAGCATTCTGGATTAGCCGCAGGATTGGAAGGCGTTTTCAACGTGCACAGGAAGAAAGCAACAACAATGCTTTCCGCTTTGTGAACATTAAGTATTCGGAAACGTGCAGAGTTTCGTACACTCCTCCGGCCCACGATTGGCACTCGACGCACATCCAAAGACACGTTAAGTCAGATCAAGTCCAATCGGCATCTTACGACTTCTTCAATGGTCGAACTTTCTCTATCGATCGTCGAGATCTGCTTTCACCGCTCTTTTGGCTTGAGAGCTGCACCCTCGCGAGCATTACAACTATAGAAACCTGGTGCTCATTTACTGACTTCGTACAGATCCGTGGGCGAGGAGCGAGAGCAGGGTTCTCGTCTTAACGACCAGTTCAACTCCACCTGGGTAGGACAAAACCCGCGCAATCAAATCTTGAATCCATGGCGCTCGTTTACTGTTACCGGATTTTGGCTGCGCGTGACACTAAGTGTTTTCAAACGCAGGAACTTTGCGCCGGATGTGGAGCATCTACTGAATTTTGTATGGTAGTACGCGGGCACATATATTGGACAGGGCACGAGTGTGCACGTCACACTCTGGCCGGGACTCGTGTCCGATCGCTGCATTGCTGAGCGGTCGGCTTCGAACTCGGGTTCAATGGCCGTCCTAGTGTTCCAATGTTTCACGGAGAAAAAGGAGGAAGTGCTCAAGATCGGCCTAACCTATAGGCGCTGTTGACCGGGCTCTTCGTTTGTTCCGTCTTCGGTGAGTACAGCGCGTAAATAATGATCGCGAACGACGCTCTGAAGCACCCATGGCCGGGGGGGGGGTTCGGAGAAGGGTAACCAGGTGGCCCGCATCGCAACAGCAGGGACACTGCGGTGGCAGAAGGTTGGCGCGCTCAGACACGAACTGGCGGATGGTGATGGTGTTGCTTGTTGCGCCTTGACCCTATTGGGCCTCCCCTGAGCTTTTTGTACCGCGGTGCTCCGTTTCACGTGGGAACTGGGCGTGAATGATGCTTCGCCGTACGATGCTTTTTTTTTCTCTTATTTTGTTTTACGTTCTTGTACCGCCGATTTTAATTAGTACATTTATCTATGCAAATGAGGTGAGTGCAGTAAGTGTCACCGTGCGCTCATTACTTTCCCTCCCCCCCCCCCCCCCCTCCAAAAAAAAAAAAGCTTCGGGCACTTTATAGAAATCTTATCCACAGTTCGACGAATCCTTCAACTTCCTATCCAGTCATGTCGTATCCAAAGTTCTTCATAGATTTTCTACAGACTCTCTTTAAAATGAAATCGATAGAGTGCAGACGACAGAAATTCTACACAAGTTTTATCACCAAGTTTCTATAAACTTTCTGTCGCCGTATGTATAAACAATTTCTATAAACTAGGCTCGAGAGAATAATAAGATGCAGTGCGGAGAAGCGATATCACACACATTTGGGACCCCTTTCCGGAGGCTCTTACAATGTATTATGGGTGGAGATACAATTAAGGAAATCTTAAACCGGGGTCACACTGCTCACACCATCGTACAAAAGACAGTCTGCAAATACGAGTCACCACAATATCCATGGTTAGAACGCCGCGTGCCGATCTCATTGAACTCATTGTCATGCGCCATTCGAAGCACGAATTTCGTGGTGAGTCGCGTTCGAATCTATATGCACACTGTCTTTTGTATTATGTGTATCAGTGTGACCCCGGCTTACATAGAGACCCCATTTCGTGTAAATTATTGGCGAGAAAAAAAGCAACATACTTGGCATCCTTTTAACCTCTGAGGTGGTCCTCGTTCAAATGATACGCGTTTCAAGTATAGGTTATATAAGGCGGTGAAGCAGTCAACACCATTGAATTACTAGTGTTATCAATGCACCTTGGCGCTTGTATTTCTGGGGTCTGCGAATCTGCACACGGCAAGTGGCAGATTCGCCCCATGAGTGTATTGAGTGAATGTTCCCATGAGTGTATTATAGCGAAAGTCATGTACAATCGTTTTTGTTTTGTTTTTTCCGCTGAAAATAGCTTAATTTTCTCGAAAAGGGGATAGAAAAATTGTTAGAAATTTTATTTGTTTTCTATGCAATTTCTATCCAATCTCCATGCGCTATGTCGAACAGAAAACTTGCATAAAAAACTGATCAAAAAGCTATAAACAGTGGATAAAAAAGGGGATACCTTTTCTTTAGCATGTGTTCACTATTCTTTATAAAACGTTTGTTGAAAGTGGAGCCGAGCGAGTAGCGTCAAAAGTGCATCGTCACGGCGTGCGCATTGTCTTTTTGCGTTTGCTAGAACCAACCACGCACAATATACGCGCCGTAATGCAGCTTTTCTTCTTTTTTTTTTTACGTAATTGGTTTAGCCGGTGATTGAAGGAAACACGCAAAGACGACAAGCGCATTAATGATTCACTTTCGGAGCTGCTTGATTGAGTACTTCTGATTGTATAGCATCAGCGGCGGTCGGGCTATGGAGTGAAATGGATCCCCGGTGGAGGAGACATGCCCGCGCGCGTCTGCTCTGCCGCAGAACACTCGGAGAGCTTATCGATCTGCGAAGGGGGCTCGGCTAACACCACCTATAGAAGACAAGGCCTGTGCATGACGTCCTCATTAATGGGCCTTCTAGAAGCTATAGTTTCGGAGAATCCTGAGGTCAGGAAACGCGCTTCGATTAAAAAAGGAGTTCGCGACTTGACACTGAGCACGACGTGAACTCCTTAAACGTCGCGTTCCGTGTCACATCGCAGACTTCGTCTTTCGTCCTCGTCATTCGCCGAGAAGCAGAGCTCCCTCCCTCTTTCTCACGAGGTGTCTCCAGTGACAGCAAAGGCAGTGTAGTGATAGCCTGGCTCTGCAGAATACGCTGTCCGCGTGAGATATATGTATGGCCACACGTGCTCGCGCTTCTACGTTCGCTGTATAGCTCTAATTACGGCTTGTGAGGTAGAGATACCTTTTACAGCGATGCTGTTATGGGCTCTTACCACCACTGGAAATAACGTCCGCTGTAGTTGTTGATATTGTGGTAGTGCATAGCTGTTTTCGTAGTTGTCGTTGTAGTTGGCGATCTCTCCGTCGTCGATGTCGCCAAATCCTCGAGGACGTTCGCACGCTTCCCGCGGAAATTGAACCCGCAGGGTCCGCTCGCTGCGTGCGAAGCGGAGGCGATACCACTGAGCTACGCTGCCGTGTAAATTAACAACCTGCTCTATATAGACCCTTTTACTGTTTACAAACATGAACCGCCGCTTGCGTCCCAAGCGTCTTCCGGTCCCTCCGTCTCTGCAAGCCTGTCGAGCTTGCATATCTAACCAGTGCTAGAGCGCATAAATGCTGCAAGAACAGCAACGTTGGAGATTCAACGCGGGTCTTCGGCTGCACAATTTAAGGTCTCGGAGGAGGCAAGTTGGTTTAAGGAATATTCAGGATTTTCGAGCAGGGACGTCAAACACTGGAGCACAGCCAAATGGCGTTTGTCGGAAAATCGGTCTGCACGTAAGGCCGAATCCCGTGGAGCGAATATGCAGCGAAGAACTGACGAACTTCGTCCGGCGGCACGTTCGCGATGCGCGCGGCGTAACAGCCACTCTTCCGACGCCACGCGCGGAGCAAATGCCGTAAGACAAAATTCGCCGCTTTTCGATCGGTCCATGGAGTTCGCTTTTAGGATTTTTGTAGGTCCCGATGCCCACTGCACGTGCCCTCTTTCAAAAAATAAAAAATAATAATAAATAGCCGATAACAAATTGTTGTTGTAGCACTGTCAATGCCAAGAACTCGTGCCGAGGTGCGCGCTTTCTTCACGCGCTCGGGAACAAAAAAAGAAAAAAAATTGAAAGTTTGGAACAGAGGCACCCCTCGGTGCGTGAACGCGATGCCGATGCCCAACGACCTCACCGTGACTTGTCGCAGCTATCGCTGTGGGCTGTACTGCGGATTAACGCAGGAATGCTCAATTTTTGTTACGTGGTCGTCGCCATCTTGAATGGTGGAACTTCCGGGGAAAACATTGTTTCGCTCTCGGTACGCCACTGGAAGGTGCTCACGTTTTAGAGTATGTCACCTATTCTCCTTTTGCCTCTTTTCTATCATTCGTGTCTTAATTGCGTTTATGTTTGTCCCCCCGTACATGATATTTGATCCACGTAACTAACACAAAAGGCAAACAGAAAAAAAAAAGCTTTATAAGTATTTACAGGCGGCTATAGCTGAGTTTGTATCTGTTGAGTGCGAGCTTATGCCTCGCACTCAACAGTTGTGGCTTCGTTGCAGAATCGTTGTGGCTTCCACAACGATTCTGCAACGTCAGTTCTCCAACTCCAGAATTTCACACTGCCAAGTGCGTAGCTGCTCTTAGAAGAAAATAAGAAGCTTCCATCGATCACCGCTGCTTGTCATCCGAGTGTTCTGCGGGAAAGTGGATCCACGTGCTGTTCGGTTTTTATTCAAGCGGCAGCTCTTTCCGCATCAGCGCAATCCCACTTGATCTGGATAGCACCAGAGCGCGCTGAGCGCGACGAGCGTCTCGATCGCCTTTCTGCTCTGAGGCGGCATCGCAACTGCCGCCGAAGATGTGCGACGGAGAAGCGGGCACACAAAGAGACCCTGCAGAGCAGCGGGTCGCGTCTGGACAAACCAGATTTGCCTGCCGCTTCCCGGGAGGGCGGAGTCTGGGCGCGTGCAGACGTGGGCGAGGGCGAGGCGACCTTGGAGACTTGACCTTCAAGATTGGGCTCGGTAATCTCTGCCCAGACGGCAGCTTCCTCCCCGGAGCCCCTTCGTTCCCGCCAGACGATCCGGTCTGCAGCAGACACTCTGCTTCGCGAGGAGCTGCAGTGCGCGAGGAATCCCCGTTAATGTCAATATTGGTGGCCCCCGCTGTTTGCCTCGTCGTCCCAGACCTCGGGTCGTTCGTCCCACAAACGGTCGTCTGCATATAGCCACATTTCCAGCTTTGTCCGGGATGCAAATTATACGAGGAGGCTCGCGCTCGAGTCCTGATGCCTTGAGGGTCAACGCCCTTGTCCTAACCGCGCCGACTCAAGCGTCCCACTTCCTCGGACACAGGCTGGAGCGTGTTAGGACCCTGTCACATGGATCATACGAAAATCGTATGCTCGAAGCGTACATTTGTATGAAGTAAACGTGCTTCGAACATGGTTGAGGCGTTTCCGCTGATAATAGACCAGTCTCACCAAGCGTTCGGCGCATCCCTAACGCCGCCGCAACTTTACTTCAAAGCGGGCAAACGGCAGTGCATGAGAGGGCTCGGTCCGTCTCGTGCGCTGTACTCGCAGAGCTCCAGTGAGGTTGTCGCGCGTGCAGAGACATAAATTTCCCCGACCATAGCCTCCTATATACTTACAATGCCTGGCAGATCGCCACGAGAAGCGGCCGCCGAAATGGAAAAGATGGGGCGGCGGTGAGAAAAGAGTCACGTGACTGGCACCCCATTGCGGCGAGACGTCGAAACGCAGCGTCTCTCCGCTGGCACGAGACGCTGCGGCAAGAGGCGAGGACCCGAATATGTGTTTCGGATCCTCGCCGCTGCAAAAGCTGTGCGCTGACGTCCAGGTTCCCCGAGAAATGGCTCTTTGATGATCTGCGCTACTAGATCCTCGCGCCCCAAATCTGCGACCGGGCACTATATCTCTGTGGCTCCGTCGTCGAACTGCCAGGCTTTCTGTGTATAGAAGAGGCTATGCCTCGGCGCATTGCGGGTGCGGTGGCGTATAGAGTCAAACTGGCTGCTGAGATCGGTCTTTTACTGCTTGTAAATGGGATAGGATTAAGCGCGAGACGCATGCGCAAAAAATACATCCGATCCGACGTCCGATCCGGCAATAGGATTGCCTGATCCGGAAAGGTTGGTCGCTTCAGACGTCGGATCGGCGATCCGGCGTGCGTCCGGCGTGCGTCCGACGTGCCAGATAGTTTTGCACGGCGGACGGACTGTCGGAAGCGTCCAGCCAATGACAACACAGCTAGCGCGAACGTCATGATGACGTACTGGGTCTGGCGGAACGAACACGAAAACGGGTCGGGCGACGAGAAGCCGGACGCGTGAATCCCTCTGACCCATTCGAGAAAGATGGCCCCACCAAAGAAATCACGCGCTAGCGAGAACGAGTTCGTAATTGCGCTCGTGCGAGCTGAACCGTCAATCACGGGACCAGAGATCTACCTGTGTATAGGAATGCGGACCTCCGCTGAAGCGCTTGGATCTCCTGGGCGGAGCCGAAAGGATTCTCGTGTCGCATGCAAAGTCGGAACCGTGTCTCAAACTGTCGCGTGCGGCAATTCGGAGCGGCGTTCGGACTGTCGGATCGGACGTCAGATCGGACGATTCTGCCGTCCTTGTGTCCGGCGCTTTAGTCAATGAACCCCACTTACGCGTCCGTGGCTCGGTTAACAGCCAAGAAGCGGGCGACACGCACCTGTTATCGAATGTGACAATATGGTGACAATATGGTATACCGTATTCAGAGCGTTTCTCAGAACGTGAGCGAAATCGTTCGTGAGAAAAGTGTTCGTATCACGCGTAAAGAAAAAGGCAAACATCGTATTCGTCTCTCTGCCAATGGGCCCCACTTGAGAAAATAAATAACCTTCGATATGATTAGTTTGTTATTAGCTTCGAGTAATTCACTTTTACATAATGGAATGGATAGGTATGGCCTCAATTAAAACTTGATGATGATCCTAAACCAAGTAAAACTTAGTGTGAAAATGTAAAAGACATGTGCACAGCATTTTACTGTGTTCCGAAACAATGCTCCATTTGCACGCGTTTCTAAGTTTGCGGTTTCCACCCCCCACCCCCCTTTCCAGTTACCGAAATGGAAGAAGCTACCGCTTTGCTTCCACTCTTAGGGGAAGGAAGTGTAACCAGAGTTGGCGGTAACGCGTTACAAGTAATGGCGTTACCGGTAACCAAGTAACGGGTTACTACGTTACAGTCAACGCGTTAGTTTTTTCGGTAGCGTAGTAACGTACTTGTTAGTTTTCTAAAAACAGTAACGGGTAATGTACTTACGTTACTTATCTGAAGCAACGGAAAACGCAGGTACGTTACTCGTTACATCTGCTGTTCTCAAGACCTGAAAAAAAGTACACTTACATTTTTTTTTTCGTGTTTCTATACTTCGTTTTATCTTATAGGGAGTATTCACTGGACGCCATATTTGTAGGTGCTGTTTAGAGCGCATGCTCAGAACGAGCTCACATCGATAGGCTGCTAAGACCGGCACTCTTCATGGTGCGGAATGCACGTTGCAAAAGAACTGTGGAAGCTCGCCATCAGCACGCTCTCAGCATTCGCGCACACAGCTATGGCCGCCAGTGAAGACTCGTGCAAAGACTCTCAGCAAACACGAGTCACCGCAATATCCGTAGTTCGAGTACCGCGTGACTAATTTTCTCCTTGAACGCATTGCCACGGGGCATTCGGATTAAAACCACGACGTCACGGCACACTTTATGCGTTTTGTTGGATAACAATCCGCACGTGACTTTTGAACTTCATGACGCATGCGCAGACGCTCTGCTTGACGCGAATCTGGTTCGTGTGCAGGCGCAGTGCCCCCACCTCGTGCGGAAACGGCGCGTTTGCCCACACCTCATGAGGGCTTGTTTGCAAACAGCGCGTTTGCCGATAAGGAGTATTCACTGGGCGCCATATTTGTGGGTAATGCCTAGAGCGCATGCCCTGAACGAGCCCACATTAATAAGCTGCTAAGACCGGCAATCTTGAGGGTGCCGAATGCACGTTACAAAAGAACTGTGGAAGCTCGCTATCAGCCAGCGCTCAGCAGTCGCGCACACAGCTATGGCCGCCAGTGAATACTTCCTATACCTGTTCGTGAGGTGGAAAACAACCATTCCATCGAGCGCACTCGGGGGACACTTTTTCGGCAAGGGAAGGGATGTGTTCGTCATCGAGCGAGGGAGACTTTTGAATGAAAATTTCTAAAAGCAACTGCTGCCTGGTTTTAAAACATGAACCTGCGTACTTGCACTTCGTGCAATATACTTGTGTGTGTGTGTGGGAGGGGGGGGGGGGGGGGAGGATGGGGATCTACTTTTTGTGTTATGTAAAAGTAACTGAAAAGTAAAGCCGTTACTTTTTTTTAAGGAACGGTAAAGAACTACTCTTTTGTGGGGGTAACTGTAACGGTGTAGCAGTAACTTCGCTACCCTTTTCTGAATGTATCTGAAGCTGTAACGACTTACTGGTACACACAGCGTTCGGGTGAGGGTGAGATTGGCGCAATGCAGGTATGATATCCGAAATGTCGAAACACATATCATTTTGAAAGTGTAAGAAAAGGCTAGATTGTACTTGTTCAATTATATCTTAGCCCTCGAGAAACTGTGAAAAGTAAAGACGAAAGTACCATCGTAAGTTTCATCGTTACTTCAAACAAAGTAACATGACTGCAGGTACAAGTTATATTTAAAAAAGTAACGCGTTACCCTCATAAATTACCGAAAATTACAAAGTTAGAGTAACGAGTAACTTGTAACGCTTTACTAGCCAATACGGTCATAAAGGAATCCGGTTTGGAGACGCTCTTGGATTACATACCTGTGGCAATAAACAAAACACCTAATGAGAAAGAAAAGAAAGAAAGCTTCTTAGTTCTAATACGTTTCTACGTCTTTGAAAGCAAATTTTCCAAGAACCAATTTAGCAAAAAATGACAAAAGGGTTGTGCAGCTAAAACAATTTACTAACATGATGTCTTTTGGTTTAAAAAATGTCGTGAAGACCGACAGTATTTTAGTTTTACGATTTGATATGAAGTCGCCCTCCTCTTTTCTACTGTCGTCTAAAATTTTCAGCATATCAATCAAGCGCTGTCCAGGCTGCAATTTGATGATTTTTGCTTAGAAATATTTATGAATGCGTGTATACTGGCATGTTTGGCTGTGTATATTTCTGGGTATATTTCCGTATATATTCGTGTTCGTTATATTTATGCGTATATTATTTTCCCGCAATATATGAGTCCTGCAGGTTAAATGAAATGAATTAATAAATATCTCGATAATGTTTTGTGTATATATATATATATATATATATATATATATATATATATATATATATATATATATATATATATATATATATATATATATATTCGGATTATGTCGGGTGTTAAAACACATCATTTTCAAAGTGCAAGCAATATTTCAAAACGCACCAAAAAAAGCCTGCGCACAAGGTGCAGGCTTTTTTGGTGCGTTTTGAAAATGACACGATGCATTGATGCGGCTCGTAAAATCTTCGGAGTTATTCTTAGGCTATTGTATTTTCTGTTATTCCTGCGGCATCTAAACATGAACTGAGAATTGCTTACGTGATGCACATGTGAACGTTTTTGGGCAGGTCAGCTGATTAGTGCTTCTTATTTTATGTATTTTATCTGCGAGACTACGTTATTGTTCTTGGTGTTACGAAAATAAAAGGTATCATTATCAGGGCCACACGATGCAAAATGTTTTGCAGTAATAGTTTTGATGCTGAGGAATTTATTTCGGGCAATATTTTAGAAATAAATAAAATAAATCGTTGTGGCTTTTAAACAAGTGGCCACCAGGATAGACATATGCATAGTTTTGTTCGGGGGTCAATCCCAAGAAGGAAGAGCTACTTTTTTAAATTTTATAGTGCTTCATTATGAATTTCTTCGAGAGCCTCAGTTTGGCAGAAGCTTGATCTCTCAGCGAAATGTAGGCTATTACCCTGTGTTTCCTCTCAAGATTCTGTTTTCTGAATTACTACTGTCATCGTTCTGCGACTTCTGTGTTTTGGTTGGCTGCTTATAGGGATGTAGCCATTGATCGAGTAGCCTATTTAGTTACATTTTTAGAAAGGAACGAGTAACGTACTTTGCTACTTTTAAGGCCGAGTAACGAGTAACGTTATCTCGTTACTTTTCGGAAGTAACGTGTAAAACGCCGTTTAAACAACCTCGTTTTAATTCTAACCTGAGTGTGCGTCTATTGCGAGAACGGTAGGTGGGCAACCCGAAAGACAGGTAAACAGTTGGGACGTTTATCGCTGCGTCAGTCGAACTCTACAGCTGGGAATGTCCTTCGCTCAGAGAACACAATAAGGTTCGCTGGTCGAAGTTTCAAGGATCGTGTGCAGATCGAATGGAAACCCGGAGGTCGCCAACACGGGAAGGCACAGAACCCATCATCAACTTTAAACTTCAGAAGTATAGAAACAAAGGGAGATAGGGGAATGCCAGACTGAGAAGCTCTTCCCGAAGCACAACATATACCCTTACTTTGAGCGCGTCAGTATAGCGACTCTTCAGCGTCTCCAGAGATATATTCTCAAGGAAGCGGGGAAACATAACTCATGGAAACTTTGGGAGGCAGCCACTGCTCAAGGGCTACGACTGCTGAAAAGAAAACAATAAACCCCGAAACAAAAGCAGTTGTGTGTTTGGTTGTCAAAGTAACGACAAAGGTAACTCGCTACTGTAGTGGTAAAGGAAAGCTTTCCTTTTGAGAATCGGTAGCGAGCAACGTAATTACTCACTTCTTGAGCGAGTGACGAGTAACGGTATTTAGTTACTTTATTGGGGGTAACGTGTACATGTCTGGATGTAGCGAAGTACTACGCTGTAAGATATAAATGCAATTTATAAATAAATATGATAAAAATATACTTTGAAGTAAAGAAGCATTTTTGTTAAAGGGATACTGAACCGAAATTTCGAACTCACAAAACAAGGCTGGACAGATAGGCGGGACGATGCAAAACCCAAAAACATCACTCATACAGCGATATCTCAAACGGATCGCCATATTTTTAGAAAAGAAGCGCCCGACTGAACCCGGCCGACGAGGCCGACAAGGCAAGGCACGTCACGATTCTTATTCCCTCTCCTCCTCACTACGTCCCGTGTCGAGCTGGTGAACCGAAGCGAGGAGGAGAGAAGCGAGGCCGCTCCCCCTCATTCTCAAATTCTCCCGGAGGACAGTGATGTCAGAGGCCTCGCTTGATGGCGCCCTTCTTTTCGAAAAGCGCGGCCATCCGTTTGAGATATCGATGTACGAGCAATGTTTCGGAGTTCGTAGAGTCCCGTTCAACGCTTCTAGAGCCTTATTTTGGGAAATTCAAATTTCGGTTCAGTATCCCTTTAAGTTAAAATGAAGACACACCTAAGAGAAAAATAAAATTCGCTTTCCGAGAACCGAAAGACGTACATAAGTGTATTATTGAATAAATCATAATAAAAAGTAATCTTTTATGTAAAACAAAAAGATAATATAGTTCCATAGGTTGCATGCAGTCGCTCGCCAAATAACCATAGTTGGAAATGAACTCATAGGATCTGTAAAAAACGTACTTCGTGCTATTCTTATGAGAATCTCCGTTAAAGAAACGGCGCCAACAAAACGTCCAAAGTTAATTGTTTTATGGAAAGAAAAAAGAAAAAAAAAAGAACTGTTGGATATCTGTTTAGCCTTACACGAACTCACGGGAGAATGTGATTTAAGATGCAGGAATGAAATGTGGGCTTATAAAACTGATATCGAATTTGGTATTTTGTTGTGAACGTAGATGGGTGGCATCTTTACATGGCGACATGCCTGTTTCATTATGGGATCTCCACTGTCCTCCCCATTCGGTGCCTGTTCTTGCGGAGGCTCACGCGCATATACGCGCGTGAGTGGGTCTTATGGCACCAGCAGAAATACTTTGAACACGTCCAAATTCAATCACATTTTAGTAATTCCCAGAGCAGAAGCTCCTTTTCCTTTACGGAAGAATTCTGTTTTCTATTTGTGTTTATATACTCAAACTATTTTTTTTATCAGGTAGTTCAGAATAGAACATTGGTCCAACGCGTCAAGTAATAATTGGTGCTAGGCGGGAAAGTAGGGCCCGCAAGCAAAACTCGTATATTTTTCCCCCTCCTTTTTTGGATTACGTTTTTTAAGATTCCGGTGTTCGGTTTAGGGTGTGCACCTTGAGCAGGCAGACACATCGTCGAGCGAGCGGTGCGGGCGCTTATCAGTTATCCCGCACGTCGCGGCGGCGACGGCCCAATATCACGTACACCCGCATCCACTTGCGCTCGGCCTCAGCGTGTTTGCATGATATGCAGAGCGAGGAGGAAATTTGCCTTTCCGCCGCGCGTTCTGCGCAACTGTCCGCCTTATCTGCTGGAACAGAGTTCGGCGCGCGGCCTATCTGCGGACTCTGGGCGCAGCTATCGCAGATAGGCAAAATGTCGCGACTCGCGGACGCTGTCGCAACTTTGCGCGCTTTCGGACGACGGTGTCGTGTTGGCGATGCAGATGCCTGGCGCGTAGACACTCGAAACGCGAATGGAACAACCGACGAAACGAGGAAAAAATAAATAAAAAGTGACACGTCTGTGACTGTGTATGCTTCGTCGAAAAAGTGACACTTCTCGCATTGCCGTCCAACTAGTACTTTTTTTTTTTTGCTTTTTATTTCTTGCTTTTGAGTTGAAATGCTATTCTTGAAACGACAAGATAATAACCTACATTGTTTGACTGGCCAAGCCTTCGACGTCCCTACTTTAGTAGTGTGCGTGTTGCATTTTGTCGTCATTTTTAATGCCTATTTTTCACGGCGTACTTTCGAGTTTCATGTTTCGAAAGACGGGGAGGCACCGTCATCTATGGGCCCGTAGCTCTCAAGTTTGAGCAGCGCCTCTGGCGAGCGAAATCTAATATTTTTCGGTCGCGTTTCGGGGGTGCCTTATTGCACTCTCACACTGCTCGCGGGCACCAAAGTGGCAAAATTTCATTGGTTCATACAAATTTAAAAAAACACAAGAACAAATTAACATAAAGAAAAGCATTTTTATCGTTTTGGTATTAGACTAAAAGCGGAAACTGCACTTTCTGTTTGTTTTTTTAACTTTTTTTTTTCTTTTATACGCTCTGTTACAGCGCGTCGACAGATGCTGCCACACGATTGTTAGCGACCCTGACCATCATCATCTCGCAAATAGATAACCAAAGGACTGTCGTCAAATTGTTGCCCCTTCCTTTGTGCCGTCCATTTCGCATCGTAAGTGATCGGTGCGACGAAACAGCCGTGCCACTTCCCATTGAAAAGATGCTGACGCGAACTACGTTGAATTTAGATTTTTCCATTTACCTATTTTGTTTACACGGTGCGCACATTCCTTAAACTAACTACGCGTCCTGTTCGGGTGAACTTCTTCGCAGAGCCGTGAAATAACGCGACAGGCTGTGTGATAGTAGACCGCCTGGCATCGCAGCTGCAGGCTGAGGCGGAAAGTACGTGAAATCACGCGTCATTTCAACGCTGCCTAGAGCGAAGAAAAGTGCAGTCCTTTTGTGCAGCGAAGCCGAACACGTGGAAAAGAGCGCGCAACTTGAATGAAACAATATTGTGTCCTAAAAGCAGGCACGCTGTTTCCACGTACCCTGTTGCGAAGCGAGCTTTGCACGATAATCAGCCAAGGGCTAACGTCATTCCTGCAATGTTCTCGACCTTGTGATGAAAAAGTAGAAAGACAAAAAAAAAAAAAAAAAACACGGAAGTTTCGGCGTTATTTTGCTTGTAGCGACTCTTGGATCAAGACGGCTCGTGGTTCAATTTTTGTTTTCATCTCTTCAATTTGAGGTTTTCAGAAATTAAAATGCATATTCATGAAAAAAAAATGAAAAACAAAAAACAAAAAAACGTTAAAGATTGTTCTTAATTTTTTTTTTTTTTTTTTTTTTTTGTACTTGTGATGATCTTATTTGTCATTGGAGAGCCGGAGCAGTCTCCTAAGTACCGCGCCAAAACTCTTCAAACTAACGAGCCAAAAAAAAAAAAAGTCAAGTGAATTAAAACAAAATAAGTCCTTCAGTAAAAATCATGTTGCAGTGCGCGCGGCAGAATCGAACTTAGTTTTCTTTAAACGACTGTCAGATTACGAAGCACATTTATGCAACGATTATAGACCAAAATGGTACATTTAACAAGGGGCGTTGACTGCGCGAGCAATTCTTCACAACGCATGCCACAGTCTAGAATGATCTTAAAAGCCTATTTGCACCGACTAATAGCCCACTCTCGATTTCGTGAGAAGATAAATTACCGTTTAGATTCGTTCTTTTTTTTTCATTTCTAAGCTATTAAATTGCATGCGCAATTTAAACCTCCCCCAAAAGCAACGTTCTGTTCACAAGTAGCAAGAAAACAAAATAAACGAGAGGTTGCTGCTCTGTAAGAAGGCGAGACGCTATTACTTCCCCAGTTTCTCAGTGAACGAAATAAGCGACAACCTGCCGCTCACCCAAAAAGGGCGCAATTAGGGCAGTTAGCGCATTGTTTACCCACAAGGAGTTAACGGAGGCGTGACTAACTGACGCTTAACTCGACGACGGGCACTCACCAGCGCCGAGTGCTTCGGGCCATGCTTCATTGTTGCCAGAGCACCCGTAACGAGGACTCTTCTCCTTCTTTGTCCTCAGAATTCCCGGCACGTTTCTGGTGCGTTTGCTGTTTCCGCCAAGCGGACGCGGCTTGCCCATCTGTTCTTCTGCGTGTCGTGACAATGTCTTGGAAACTGTGTGCTCGTTGGACCAACCAATCGCTTCCCTTTCATGAGCTGCCCCGCGCGCTTTCTGCGCGTGAGTATTGGCGGGGGCGTGACCACGTGACGAAAGATAGGCGTATGACTGTTCCGACGAACTCGTAGCCACCGCCGCACTGTCAGCTTAGGTGTGAACGGAGTACATAAGTACACGCGTCTCTAGCTGCATTGGCATCTCAAAAGCCCTTTGGTGTTCCTCAACTGACTCCAAATGTCATCGAAAAGTCACGCGGTTTTGTCGAAGCCTCGATTGTATTTTAATTGACCGAGTTGTGCGATTGCAGTATAGTTGTGGCTAGTAATTGTATTTTTGAGTAATAATTGTAAGTAGCAAATAATGACTTTCATTAACACCACCCCCCCGCACATACACACAGAAGCACACCCCTTTCCCCTCGATGCTTTGAGTCAGATGACATCACCAAGAATTCCAAAGCCATGCTTTTTAACTTCTCGAAACCTCTGCCATGAAATATCCGGCTACGCGAATTAACTCTGGGGTTGTCTACGATTCATTTCGTTTCCGTTGCTTACTATATGTTTAACCGATAGTCTGGGTCAGGGGTCGGCAACCGGCAGCCCGCAGGTCGGATCCTGCCAGCGAGGCAATATAATACGGCACCCGGCACGGCCATCAGAACAGCCCCCTTTCCCCCTAACACGCACATACACTTACACACTCCGGGACTAATGGTGCAAGTGATATAGTTAGTTGCAAACCCGGTGTAATTATATCTAGTTTGCTGGGAATCGAAGCTTGTACTATTGTGAATTTCAGCTGTTTTTGTCGCACACAGAGGCTTAGATGGGGACGTCCAGTACGCACAAAAGTTCGACGGATAAGTGAAGAAAGCATCTTGTGCTGTTTTTGTCTTCGCGAAGAGATCGCAGTTTTCTCCGTGAGGCCCTTGCAGAATCTTCCTGATCCTGATTGGGAGTGCGACCTGGCATTATTCTATATATAGCTGACATTTCAGACAACCTTCATTGCATGGACGCAAGATTACAAGAAAGAAAAAACTCGGAGAGAAGATACTCTCAGACGTGAAATTTTTCCAGCTGAATCTGGAGCTCTTTAACCATCAAAATTACAAAAAATATTTTTTGTTATTTTCTTTTTAGACAATTTTTGCAGGATACCGAGCATATTTCTACAAGAAGAATTTCGGTGAGATAGTATGCGATGCAAACATGGAGTTTGAAGTTCGGTTCATTGAATTTCAACCTTGGCCAAGTTCAAGAGATTTACTAAATATATCTCGCTAATAATCAAACGAACAATAAATTCAAGGATGTATTTGAGGTGAATGGCACTATTAAGGTTTACGCTAACCTCAATGAAACAATCTTTAAATACGAAAGCTTGCGGCAGCCTTAATAATTGCAGTGTTCGCTATAGCATGCATATCTGCGAACATATTTTTTTAAATGAGAAAGACTATGCAAAGGCAATCGTTTTGACGAACCCTTCCAAAACGTTTTAGGGTGATTTCAGATAAGATCGACCAAAGGATGGCTAGTCGACATTTTCAAATCAACTGATGTTTTTATATGTTATTGTCTAGTGTCTGGTATGGACGAATCCAAACTTAGTTTTGACTAGAAAAAATACTTGGGGACAGGAAAAATCGTAAGGCATGAGGTGGTGGACAGTTGCAATAACGCGCACTGATGGAGGGGGCAAGTTTGAAAGTGAATAATTAAAACAATAAAATTAGGAGAATTTTAAAACTTTTTACAAACAAACTATGGGTACAACTTGCTTGTAATATAAAGTAATAATATTTATTAAAAATTTATTTAGTTTTCTAAAAATTGCCAAACATGCCTGCTCCAACGACAAATGGCAAACTTTGGAAATCTGTATCTCATGAAATAATTTAACCATTATTACATAACTTGCAGACATTATTTTACTAATATATGGCTATTATTGAAAAAATAACTAAGGTATCTGTGTGATACAATAGTTAGGATATATTTAGTCAAACATGGAAAAAAAATCAAACAAAGAAAAATTCCGATGCAAATAAAAAAAAAACACCCCCCTCGATTTTTTTTAAATTTAGGTAACCTGTTATACTCTATTTCGGCATTCATTTCCATTAAAAACATGTTGCATCATTTTATTGAGAAAGAAGATACAACTCCCCAAAATAGGGTCCTTTTTCAAAGCCTACACTTAGCAGTGTTTTATACAAGAACTGACTCTGAGTTCCAGTTTCATGAAACCAACACACATCTTTTATATATTTTTATTCAGATGAGGCCAATGATAACTAAAGAAATCGTTCACACACTTAAATTAAGGAGAAACTACTGTGTACAAAGAGGTATCATATTGCAGACTAGTGATCCGAGAAAAGATCATGCAGCCATCGGCCACTAGGAACTTTGTTTACTTTATTCTCCTGCGACACTATATGCTATTCCCTCTTCCGCTCTACCTTCATCTCTCTCTCTCTCTCTCATATATATCCCTGATATATATCCAGAACAAAAACATGTTCAAGCATTCCCTTTCTGCGTGGTAGTGCTCTGTGGCTAGCAAAAATCATTTCCTCGCTAAGCTCACGATTATGGCAAAATAGTTGCCGGAAACCGCAGACGACACTCGTCGCTAGTTCTGGCAAAACGGCCGATACAATCTTTTTTTCGCATTTCCCCGCTCGCTGTCAAGGACAAGGGGGTTCGCTTCAACCAGCAAAACATGGCCGCCGACGCCTGTTTACTGAGCAGTCATGCCTGTCGCCATCTCACTCGCTGGCGTCACGGGCGATAATATCAGGCACAAAGGGGCACACCAACCGGCAGCATTATCCTCAAATACTCGAGCCTCGCGTAAATACATAGAGTGTAAACGCTTTCGCCATGTTATCGTAGTAAGACCGCCCCCCCCCCCCCCTCCCCCAACGGGGGACTGCAGTACGCGACGGCGTACTAACACAACGGCGACGATATCGACATCGCGGGCTCCGAATTTTCGCATAGTTCTACTCCACGGGCATTTCTCGAAACGCTTGATATTGTGTACGCCCGCCTGGAAGGATTTCAGGCGCGTAGTTAAGATAAGGCGGTTCTCCGCGGCAAAAGAAAGCAATTTCACAAAAGCTTAAAAGCGGCGGCGACGCGTGTGCGGTGAACGCTTGTAGTTTTGGTGTAGACAGGGTGTGTGTGTTCTCGTTTTCGACACCAGCCGGCGATAAGGCACTGCAGGCGGTAGCTCAGTACAGCAAGGGCTAATCCGAGTGACCATCAACGTAACCCCACCGCCAACCCCTCGCGAACCGGTCGCCGACATGGCCCAGGCTGTGTCATGAACCACGTGGTAGAAGCTCGGGTGCTTTCATATCAGCGCGTGGAGGGACGACAGTGCGATTCCGGAAAGTCTTTTTCGAAGGCCGCTGACCACAATTTTTTGTCTGGAGACTTTCCTTCTTTCTTCCTTTGACGTGGATCAAGCTTTGCCGACAGCCTCAGTTGTGACCTCTCTTTTCAAATGTACGTTTGCAGTGAGTGAGCTCCTCAGCCTCGGACTTGTCACTTGTGCACCCAGTAGTTCTTTCACTTGCCAATTATATGCCATCAGTTGGGGTTTAATTTCTATTATTTATGTATACATTATGAAGACGTCCTGGAGCTCCGAACGAGTGTTTTGTGCAGATTACTTTTGCAAACACAAAAAGACTATACCAAAGCAGCGGAATTTTCGAAGTGTTGGCGAGTTGGACCTAAACTCGTTGAAGCAAATTCTTCCGCCTGACTGTTCCACCAAAGTGAGTGCGACGGACTACCTGTGCTACCATTGCCTCATGCACATCACTAAGGAGATGTCGATGCGAAGCTCAGAGCAGTGCCCTGACATATTTGTGCCAGCTGAAGAAGCGATTGAAGATCTAAATCGCAGCATACTACCTACAGATGTGTCGCCGCTGAGACAACCAAGCGTCGTAAGAAGTCGGGACAGGCCTGCCTATGTCAAGAGAAAGCAGACAGAACTGGAGCATGTTGCTGTCAAGAATATACGCTCAAGGCTACGTATTGCGTATGACAGGGACACACCATCGGGGTCGTCCGAACCAACATGCTCCACATGCACTGAGTGGGTGGACAACTTTCGGCAGGCCTTTGAAACCGCCACCTCTCTCCGGGAACGTTGTCAACTGCTTACACTCCTGCCGTCAACACTGACGAAGAATGAGGTTCAAAAGATGATTCCACAGGCCTCAATGTACCTCATCAGTAAATCCCGAAAACTCAAGGAAAAGCATGGCGTGTGGTATGAGCCGGATCCTTACACGAGGTGCAAGGTGAGCCCTGAGAACCTGTCTGTTGCCCTAGAGTACTTCACGAAAGACGAGCTACAATGTTCGCGCCAAAGTCCCAACCAGAAGGACGTCATCTCTGTCATGCTCAACGGAGAGAAAACGTTCGTGCCAAAGCGCTTCATGACACGCTCAATACGAGAGGCCTTCCGTATATACAAAGACAAGCATCCCGATTCCGGCGTTGGGCTAACGAAATTTTATTCGTTGCGCCCTAGATGGGTCCAGTGTATTCCACACCAGGAAGTGTGCGTTTGTGTGCGCTGCGCCAATTATTATCTTTGTATTGCCGCTCTAGAGAACGTTACAGGCTCAACATTCAACACTGGTGAAATGAACTCGGCATTTCTGTGCGACCCAGCAACAGAACTGTGCCTTCAAGGAGACTGTGATCACTGCCCAAATGGCCAGTTTCTTACACTCCAGGAACTTGATATCCCGGAGGATGAAGAGATTGTGCTTGCAGCATGGGAGTCCGGCGACCTTGTGAAAAAAACTTTGGAACCTGAGACTTTCCTAAAAGTCATCCAAGTGACGGTTGGAAGTTGGGTACTTCACAACCATATCCGGCAAACGCAAGGTAAAGCGATCTACGATGAAAAACAGTGCATGCAACGCGGGAGCATTGTCTTTCATTTTGACTTTGCTGAAAACTGGACCATCGTGCTTCCTGACGAAGTGCAAGCATATCACTGGAAAAAAAAAAAAAAACAAGTTTCGATATTTACATGTGTAGTGACGACAAGAAATCTACAAACAGCTTTGCCATCATCAGTGAGGACCTGTGTCACGACGCCGCTCACGCTTGCTTGGCTCTAGAAAAAGTGAAGGAGTGGGTTGAAGACAACGTTGCGGTATAGTCGTACGTGACGTACGTAAGTGACGGCGCCGCCAGTCATTTCAAGAATCGCTACCAGCTTCACCAATTTGCAAAGGACGATTGCCCACAAGCCCAGTGGTTATTTTCTGCATCTGGACATGGGAAAAATGCATGTGACGGAGTTGGCGGACTCGTGAAGCACCAGGCCACGCTGAACAACCTGAGAGAACGTTCAGTAAGCGCAATTCAGACGGCCAGGACAATGGTGAGCGTTCTATCAAAGAAACTGAAAGGCGTGCATCTTGTATATCTGGACGAAAATGAGGTTGTTCGGTATCGCGAACAAAAAAAAGAAGAGTGGCTGACGGTGCGCGCCTTCCCTGGCATTCAGTCTTGGCACGCGTGGCGGCTCAGCAAGTCATCAACAGAAGGGACCTGCGACGTATATGTAGCACGGACAGTCGGATCTGCTTGGAAGCAACTTTATTAAATGGGCACAGCGAGGAAAACCTTAGCGTAAAGTGCCGAATTCGATTTCCCAAGGACTGCTCATTTTGAATGCAGGGACATCTTATTTATCGCATTTTTCTTCACGGGGTATTTAACCTACTGTTTTTGTTGGTGGTTACTAATAATTTTTATCTGATCACTATAAAAAAAATCCCAAAATGTTATCCTCGAGCAGGATAAAATATATCGGCTTGCCACGATTCATTCATACACCGAGAGCATCGAAGCTGCTCCAGTTAGGCACTATGGCATCCGTCACCTGAAATTTTTGTAATCGTAAATACACAGCCAACCTAAATATCTTACTATTATATCTTTGTTTCTGTGTGTGGAAGTAAAGTTATTTATTTTACTCTAGATGTAAAATATACCGGAAGGTACAACTTCACACAGCATCATCTTTTCTCAAATCATTAGTCTCTAATATTATACCACTTTGTACGCTTATGTAAAATGCTGTATATAGTTTCTCCTCCCTTTTACTGTGTGACCTATCGCTCTTTTTATCAATGACCTCATCTGAATAAATGTATATAAAAGATTTGTGCAAGTTTCATGAAACTGGAACTCAGAGTCACTTCTTGTATAGGACACTGCTAAGTGTAGGCTTTGAAAAAGGACCCTACTTTGGGGAGTTGTTTCTTCTTTCACAGTGCAATGATGCAACATGTTTTTAATAGAAATGAATGCCGAAATAGAGTATAACAGGGTACCCAAATTTAAAAAAAATCGAAGGTGGTGTTTTTTTTTTTATTCGCATTGGAATTTTTCTTTGTTTGATTTTTTTTCCCATGTTTCTCTAATTTTATTGTAACTATTGTGTCACTCAGATACCTTATTTATTTTTTCAATAATAGCCATATATTAGTAAAATAATGTCTGCAAGTTATGTAATAATGATTAAATTATTTCATGAGATACAGATTTCCAAAGTTTGCCATTTGTCGCTCGAGCAGGCATGTTTGGCAATTTTCAGAAAACTAAATAAATTTTTAATAAATATTATTACTTTATATTACAAGCAAGTTGTACCCATAGTTTGTTTGTAAAAAGTCTTAAAATTCTCCTAATTTTATTGTTTTAATTATTCACTTTCAAACTTGCCCCCTCCATCAGTGCGCGTTATTGCAACTGTCCACCTCTCCCTGCCTTACGATTTTTCTTGTCTCCAAATTTTTTTTCTGGTCAAAACTAAGTGTGGATTCGTTTATACCAGGCACTAGACAATGTCATATAAAAACATCAGTTGATTTAAAAATGTCGACCAGCCACCCTTTGGTCGATCTTATCTGAAATCACCCTTTACGACTTCCAACTAGTAGCTGTAAGACGAATCTTCACATCATGACATAATTGATCGGGTAATACTGCAGAAATCAATAAACCTTCTTTTTTTGTATCCTCTTAAACTTGTGAAACGTTTTTTTTTTTTTTTTTCTAATTTTGTAAACTGATATTCCTCCCCCCTGGTAAACTAATACCCCCCCCCCCCCCCCCCCCTGGCTCCCGATAACAAGATCGTTGAAATAAAACAAGGTCTACGATAGCCTCAGATCATCAGCTATCTTCATGTTTTAAACAGCCGGTTTTGCTTATTTTACCACTCCTAACTTGCATATAGCCTAAGGTATGAAACAAATTTAGCTAGGGGTAATTGTAATTAGGGAGCGTGTTCGTGCGTTTTCCACTGGCACCGAAAGGCTCCTCTTCTAGACACTGTTCAAACCTAGCTTTTCACACTAAAATGGTGTATGTAACTCAGACCGCCTCGCCCCAATAACTCTGTCGTCCTGGTGCAAATTCTGCGGCGAACATCGCTGACTATCCATCCACGCTGCAAATCGGGCCGAGTCAGTCAAGTCACGTATTTGTTTCGAGGTCTTACGCTGGGAATCTAAACTTTGGACTTTAAGGATTGCGGCCTCTGAAACTGCTGCGCTGTTTTATTTTATCTTTTTCCAAGGGGTTTGTTATTTACAGCTTGAAAATTTGGGATCCATCGGGATCTTTTTTCTAGGGCTCTTCGTGAAAAAAGGGGGGTGGGGGGAAGGCTGCACATTGTGGTTATAAAAAAGAAGAGATTAATAAAGACGCGCACTGGTTAACGTTACGGATGATTATAACCGGAGTCGACAGACGACAAGGGGACAAGAGACTGACACCGACGTCTCAAAAGACGCGTGTGTTTGTCCCTTGTCCCCTCGTCATCCGTCGTCTTCGGTTAGAATCATGCGTATCATGGTTATGTTCGTTGTCAAATTAAATCCCAGCGGATTTATTCGCTGCGTAATCTTATTATTATTATTATTTTTAGGGCCGAATCTCCTTAGGGTCTAGCCTTGTCCGTCCAGCGTCCGTGCTCACATCGATTGCCATCCCATCTGTCTTCTTAAAATAATAAAAAAATATTTGCACAGTGGACAGGATTCTAACCTGTGCGGGGAGACCCCAATGGATTTCTAGTCCATCGCCTTAACCACTCGTCCACGACTGCGAGACGAGTATAAAGGACTCTTAGATGTGGTAGTAACTCAAGAGCTGGGGATGTCATGGATGAAACGTTGCATGTAGCCGCTCAACGTCTATACACGAGAGGGCGCTGCGGCCAAATGCGTATATAATCGCGTTAAACCTTGCGTGCATTGGCTCAGCGTTTATAGACGAGAAAGAAAAAAAAGAACAGCACCATCAGCACTACCTATGAACAATAAAATCAGTATCATCAGACCACCAGAGCTTCGCCCCAATCAACATCATTCACCACGTGGGGATGCGGTCATATTTTTGCTTGTGATTTCAGAGATGCTCGTCGAGCTATTGTTGAAATTTCTACTGTAGAAAATGATGCCCCAACACTTTCTCAACACATTGATAGCGGTTACCAATGTCATACGAACTAATTCACCGATTTTCTTATATTTTTTTAGCAGCGTTTTACTTTACAGCCGCGTCTTCGAAGTAACTTTCTTTTCCGTGAACATCAATATTGGGGGCTTTTAGCAAACCGTTATACCGTGTTCCGCGTAGCGCTCTACCGGGAACCTTTGAAGCATGCTTTTAAGCGCGCGCCCCGCGGTCACGGTATCACCCGAACACGTGCTTAAAAGCATGGTTCAAAGGCTCCGGTAGTGCGGTACGCAAAACCCGGTAACGGTTGGCAAAAAGTCCCTCTTATCTCTCATGCAATGCATTCTCGTGGCGCTGTATGGGTGTGCCTGCACGCGTGTATATGTGAGTGAGTGTATGGGCTCTCCTGCGTGGGTGTGTGTTTGTGTTTGGGCACAATGGGGGGAATTTCGGTGTCTTAGCGTGTGTACGTAAGAGCATCTGTCCGTCTGGGTGTGTCCGTTTTACGCGGCGTCGCTCGTTTGCGTGCTTGATGTGACTGCATACGTGAGTTTATTGCGTATTATTTGTACACGAGTGTTGTGAGAGAGAGAAAGCATTTGGGTATGTGTTTGTGTGTGTACGTGTGTATGTTTGTTTGTGTCTGTGTGTGTGTGTAGGGAAGGAGGGGTTGTCTTGCGTGCGCCTGGGCGTGTGTTCGTGACAACACGTGTATAGTGTGCACTTCTGTGGGACATGCCCTGGTGGAAATGCAAGCGCGTTTCTAAATCCTACGCCCCATCGGGGCGTAGGATTTACAAAAGTTATCAATGAGTTTCAATCCAGTTTCTAATATGCTCTATGAAAATGTATTAGGAACTCAATTGAAACTTATTTATATTTTTTTGTGAGGGAGGGCACATACATCCATTTGGCTCATACGAACGCACACAAACCCTGGCATCCCGACGCACCCTCGGAGGCGCGAATTCACACTTTAGAACGCCACGGTGAGTACGACAAGCATACCTAGGTCAAACATTTCGACTCCTTTTTAAGGAAAGTCGGGTAGATTCAGGTTTCTTTGTTGAAATGTAACGGTACAACGACAACTTGTGCTTCCAAGGAACTCTTTGCATTCATAAATCATGGAACATGCACCCGTTTTTCTTTCCAACTTTACGCTTACTTGATTTTTTGTCCCCCAACGAAGCATCGATGAGGCTCAAACCTCTCTTTCCCTCATGACAAATTCATGTCTTCTCCCGCACGCCGACTGTCTCAGGTGTATGACTCTATTCATTCTCATCGTGACAGACACAAACAAAACGATCATCATTTGACGACAGATAATTTGTTCTGCCAGGATCGCTTTGAGTGGAATAAAAATGGAATACGCGCTACGATAAAGCAAGCGAAATTTAAAAGTACCAGAACAGAAATTAAGATAGCAATAGTCACCAACCACTTCCGACATTGGAAATGTCGCAAATATTTCGCAATGACTCCGCGCTAACGTGATCTCGCGAGAATGGAAATAATAATCTCGTTCACTACAGCCTGCATCTGTTTCGTGGCCCCTTTAAGAGCACTACGCTTTCTTTTTAGAGGTGCACTTCTCTGCACAGCACTAGTTGTTGTCGCAGGCTTAATTTGTAAAGTCGTATTGAGCATATGTTCTATTTATTGACCGTCGCTGCAACTTGATATTGTAGATCGTTTCGACGTCCATCACTGTCATTATCTCGTTCTGAACAGTTCATGACATCTAGTCAGTAACGTTGCTACTCCCGAGTAATGATGCTGCTGTTCTGGAACCCCAAAAATCCGTCGCAGAATTCAAAGAGAACGACATCTGTGGCCTTCAAAGTCTCTACCTGTGCCGGTGCGGTATATGGTACACTAAACTTTCCCAGCCCCTTATTGTAATATTGAAGGCAGGTCAAAGAACGATAGATCAAAGCGACTCTAAATTGCGAGAAGATTGATATATTTGTACTTTTATCTGGTGAATAAAAATGAGATGTGGTTTAATTATGGTTCATAGTGTGTTTCTTGACCATTTTTGTATGGTATTGTTGTTTTGTGTTGGATTTCTTGTTGGACTAATTTTACAGCAACACACCCTCTGTAATGCCCCTGTACCCTTAGTGTTTCTTAAATAAATAAATAAATTGGCCATCAGAAAATTTCTAAACTCAGTGCGAGATTGGGCGGATCCCAATAAAAACCTAACCCGAATAAAAAACCAAACCTTAGATAAAGGCTTTTTCTTCTGCGTTTAGAGAGTTTAAGGGTATTCGCGCACATTATACAAAAAAAAATCGATTGGAATGTTTTTTGTCTTTTTTTCTTAAGTAGGTACTTGTATAGTACCCCATCCCGGGAGGTTCTTTGGTACCAATTCGAAAGTATTGATGTATATTCCAAATATTTAGTTCAGTGTGTAGAATTAATAACACATTTAATAAATAAATTAAGGACACACAAATAAATAAATAAATTGGTCATCAGAATATTTCTAAACTCAATGCAAGATTTAGCGGATCCCAATAAAAACCGAACTCGAATTAAAAAAACACACTTTAGATAAAGGTTTTCTCTTCCACCTTTAGAAAGTTTAAAAGTATTCGCGTTCATTCTACAAAACAAAATAAATTAAAATGTTTTTTTTTTTTTTTTTTTTAAGTAGGTATTTGTAACTATCCCAACCCGGCAGGTTCTTCGGTACCAATTCGTAAGTATTGATTTACCTTCCCAATATTTAGTTCCGTGTGTATAAGTTAGGGCGCATTTCTAGCTTGCTTAACTTCTGGGGAGCTAATGCTTCTCAAACGATCTAGATTATTGAAGAAGCGGACGACTATTACACTCCATGGAAGAGAACAACACGTATGCCTTTCCTTCGAAAGTTGTCCCCGGGGAAGAGTAATAACTACTAACTACGCCTACTCAATGCACCAGTAAAAAAGAATCATAAGTGTCTTCCACACTTAGTAGCTCGCGTAAGGGCAGTACGATTACTTGGCCCGAAAATGCGTGGATCGGCTCATCGAGGCCGATCCAGGCATTTTGAAAGATGTTTCGCGCCAGTCTCCTACGCGCTGCGGGAAGGCCAGCTTGCAGAAGAGAAACGTCCCTAAGACCGTGTTTTCGCGAACTTCCGAGAGATGGCGACACGCTCCGTCTCGCGCCGTCGTCAGCGGGCACCGGTAGCTGCGTCCCGCCTTCTCCGAACTACGGAATACGTGAGCACACATTCGAAAGCGCCCACGCCGTTTTCATCGATTTTTGTTTTATTTCCTCGGTTCAGTTCTCTCCCTTCTGTTTTTTTTTTCTTTTGTTTTTAGTGTGCGTTTAGTTTTAGGAGCAGAAAGTGACCGAACTTTGTTGGGCCGCTCCGTCGCGGGGCGCCCGATGCGCAGCCGTGGAGTACCGACGACTGTGAAAAAAACGGACACGGCGGGCCGCACCTCGGCGACGCGACAAGAAGAGGCTTAGCTGCACCGACCGGCGACTACATGGTAAAAGTAGCCAATATCTTTTTTTTTCTTTTTTTTTATCACAAAATGTTTGCAGAGTCGGATATTAGTTGCAGTTTCTAAGGAGACTCGCAGTGTGCGATTGGATAGGACGTCAATATTTGTGCGATGTTACTTGGAAATTTATGAGTGGATGGCGGAAATGCAAAAAGAAAATGGCTGCCATTTTTAATTTTATGCATATTATGTTTAATTCTTCTCTTTTTTTTTCCCCCCTCGTCGTTACAATGGCATTCGGTTAATTTCCACACAGTTCTGCACATTACAGAAAGCTCTAGCGGAGATTCTTTTTCTGACTCGTCGCAACCGCAACGTTAATAAATACTTGCTGCTTCGACTGCGTTCCACTGTGCGTCAAAGTATGCAAAGACGTTTGAAAGCTATGCGCTACGTATGCATAATTAGTTTCTGGTTTTTCCTGGTCCCAAATTTCTTCTCCTGCCGCTCTGTATGTTTCAGAAAGTGGAGTCGATTTAAGCTCAATCAGTTTTTTGCCCTCATACGGAAACTATGTCCCCCTGCTCCTCGTTTCATTTCTCAGTATAGATGTCTGACGCCCTGGGAAAATGCTTTAATGCGGCATTTGTGGATTTTTTTTCGTTTGTTTCAAGAAATTCTTTAACTCTCACAACTCACGCCGTAAATATATATGTTATGCGAGAAGCGCTATCGTCCTCATGCTCCTATATCTTCAAAGAACCATTGCAGTCCGTGCTACTTATGGGATATTCTCTTCCGACAATCTATTATCTAGTAAGTGTTGAAGCAACCAAAGGTAAATTTTATAAACGTGAGCTACGAAAATTGTTATTTTGATGGAACTAAGTCCAACAATGATTGCATTACTCTCCCTGGCAGGTTATTGGCTCGGGAATGATTAAAAAAAAAAAAAAAAGAAGCAATATGAGGTGCCCGTAATGTGCCTTTTTATTTTTGTTACTTTCTTAAAATTCTTTTTTTTTTTTTAAATTTGCTAGTTGCTTTTTTATATATAGTGCAGTGCTCTGCCCAATATGTCAAGGGCTTCAGGGGGTGCATATTAAACGAAGAGGGGCTGGAAAAGGGCGGGTAATACAGCACTCGGGCAACAAAGCACAAATGGTCAAGGAAACAATCTAGCGACCGTCGAGGAAACAAAAACTGGCTTGCATCGCATATGTTCATAATGGAACAGCGCGAATTTTTTAAAAATTCGCGCTGTTCCGTTATGAATCTATACCAACTCGCCCAGCTATCTTGTTCGCATATGTTCTTCCGCAGGCGAAAATAGGGACTTTCTCCCGCATCGATAAGACTGAAATACCTCAAGGTATTGATTGCATTTGCAATCAATGTACCCTAATCGCAATAAAAAAATCAATGTACCCTAATCGGTTAAGGCGTCGCCCCAGATAGGCAAAGGTTCCGGGTTCGATCCCCGCTCCTGGCCCAATTTTTTGCCAGCTCTCTTTCCCTTTCCCTAACTTTAATGCAATAAAATTCAATAACAACTTTCACTCCTCTTCGTTCACAATGTTACTACGGCTGCACTCGTCAATCTTCACCCATTCTCAATATATATAAATGAATGGTTCCATCTCAACTCAGGCATTGGATTTAGGGTCGAATTTTTAATTTTACCGAAAAAAAAAATCTGTTTTGGGGAAAACCCTTCTGTGACAGGGAGTGAAACTGCAAGTTCGAGCGATTATCTGTTCTCGAGTTAGGGACATTTTAAGCAGCCGAGGCGGAAACTGACCTTGCTCTCGCTCGTCGGAGGTGTCATGTTTAACTCCTTTCAACTTTTTCTCTTTTTTGGAAGTGCAACGAAACTTCCTTCAACCGCTCCCAGAATAGCGATTATTTATGGTCAATAATTTTATTGCGATTACTTAAATTTCACTTTTGTTTTAAATATTGTCAAAATGTGCCCCTTTGATAATATTTGTCAAAGTTTTACCGGCTTTTCCGTGTGACCTATTGGAGATATCGTAACATATTTAATGTTTTCAGAAAGCTGAAGGTATTTTATTCTATTGATAACAAATTTAACGTTGTGTGTAAAAGAGAAAGGGCAGTGTATTCTCATAAATCAAGGACTATTTCAAAATTTTTGCAAATTGGAAGTCGATTTTCTAGAACAACCCACCTTTCACTTGGCTGATTTGTTTTTCTCTAGCTAGCTATTGCAGTGCTTTATAAGGTAATATAAATAGAAAATGTATTATTTTGTTTGTATGGCAGCTATAAAAGCTTGCAGTTAGATTTGCTTGATTTTTTTGTCAGTAAATCAACTTACTCGCAGAAATACACTAATTCTAAATTGGCGCCTCTTATTGTTCTAATAGATTCCTGTGAACACACTTATTCTCGGATAAATAAATTTAACGCCATTATTTATATAAAATATATTTTAGAAAATTTGCCAATATGACGTTTTTGGACGAAACTTGTCAAAGTTTAGCAGCTCTTCTGTGTGACCTATATGAGCTGTTTTTACATATTTAATATTTTCAGAAAGCTTAGTGTATACTCCATATAATTCTAACAAATTTGATGCTGTGTGTAAAAGAAAATGGGCTATATGTTCTCGTAAAGAAAGGACGATTTCAAACATCTTGCGAATTGGAGGTCGATTTTCTAAAAAGCCTACCTGTTATTTGGCTAATCGTTCTGCTCTAGCTACCTACCGCAGTACTTTATAAAGTAAAATAAACAAAAAAATGTAATATCTTGTTCGTATGGCGGCTGTAAAAGCTCACATATTGGCTTTCATTCACTTGTCGCCCTGTAACACAAGTGACTCACAAAAATAAACTAACTCCTAATAAACTCCTCTGAAATGTTTAGTAGCTACCTGTAAAGTTCTTTAATAAAAGAAGAGGCAAACGGCGAGTTATGCTAATAAAGCGTCTAGGTCATAATATTTTTAATGTTTGTTTTTTAATTGTCAAACCGCCTCCCTGCAACGATATTTTACGAAGTTCAGCAAGCTGTGCTGTGTGACCTAATCAATATATTTTTATTATCTTTGCGTCCCCGTAAAGCTCCAGTTAAGCTCTTTTTGTATCTCGACTTCGACCGGATACGTCGGTTGCCGATGTTCAGGCGCTTGTCGAGCCGTTCCTAGACGGGAAGTCAATTGTCTGTTCCAATATGGTAACTCGATTTCCCTCGTATTCTTCCTTTCATTTGTCTTGTGAGCGGGCCGTGTTTGACGCCATTAACAAACCGGAAGTTTGGCCGGAGGGCATCATTTTCCACCAGTTCTTTGGCCAGCTTGACCATGCTCGTACTTATCCCCTCGAAACGACCTCAGATGTAAATGTCGAAAGTGCTTAGCATTTTTTACCAAAATGTTCGAGGACTGCGCACAAAGGCTGATGAGTTTATGTCTAATCTTATTACTGCCGACTTTGACGTCATTTGTTTATCGGAAACGTGGCTCTGCGATGCCATTCCGAATTCGAATTACTTCACACCTAACCAGAATGTCTACCGCCGCGACAGAGACTACATAAGCACGGGGGAAAAGCTAGGTGGTGGCGTATTGATTGCGCTTCACTCTTCGCTTGAGTTACATCGAAGGTTCGACCTAGACTCGTATTCAGAATATTGCTTATAGGTAGAAATTAAAACTGCCGATGGTTTTAATTACCTTTTTGGAAACTACTATTTTCCAACACTATGCGATCCTTCAATTTTTATCAAACACCTTGAAACGCTGGAACAACAAGTAAACTTCGATAGGTACAGAGTTCAAATGTACGGGGACTTTAACCCTTCGGAAATAGATTGGTCATTGGACGTTATAAACGGTGGCGACTTAATCGCATCAAATAAGGCAGCTGGGTTGTTATCTTTTATACATTTTTGTGGGCTGAAGCAGCTTAACAGTTTCGAAAACTCCGCTGGTAATGTTCTTGAACCAGTGTTATCAAATATTCCAATCGAATCAATTAGTACTGTTTCGATCCCTCTAGTACAAATGGATGTATATCATCCAGCACTCAATGTTCAAATATGGCTGCCAAGAAAGTTGCAAGCATTGAACGGACCTGCCGCCTACTGTTACCCCAAAGGAGATTATTTGGGAATGTATAAATACCTTCATAATTATAACTGGAGCGCTGTTCTTGCAATGGATGACACCAATCTCGCAACAGAAGCGTTTACGTCAGTTGTGCAACACGCGATTAGCATTTTTGTTTCAAAATGCAATTCTCAACTTTCCAACTACCCGGACTGGTTTTCCAATGATTTAAAAACGTAGCTAAAAAAAAAAAAGATAATTTTCATAGACTTTTTAAAAAAACAGGCTCTAGCTTCTGGTACACTCAATTTAGTATTTATCGTTCTCTCGTCAAAATATTGTACTCGTGCGATAAACAGTTACATCTTGATGATGTCGAGCGCAGCTGAACCGCCACCCCGAAATTTTCTGGAAGTTTGCAAAGCAGCACACTCGTAACAATTCACATGAACTTTCACTGCGATATTGTTCTACTGGAAACACTAAGTATTTTTCGTCCCCACCAGAGGTGGCAGACCGTTTTGCGGACTATTTTAATCAATGCAATACAGTTGGTCAGTCAACTATTCAGCCTATTGACATAGAAGTAAACTGCCAGGATGTTTTATCGGGCTTCAGAGTCGATACGGATGAAATTGAGGAAGGTATTAGAAACCTTAAACCGAAGTTATCTACTGAAGTAGATTGTATTCCGAGCTTTATAATCAAAGGTTGTGGTGACTTGTTCGCACCGATTTTAAAACACATTTTCAACTTGTCACTTCGCTCTGGCTTGTTCCCATCGTTATGGAAGAAAGCGGTTGTCGTGCCAATATCAAAGGGGGGCGATTCATCGGTTGTCAGTAATTATCGGCCTGTTTCTTCATTGTGCGGCTTTTCTAAGGTGTTTGAGAAATTTATTTATAAACAAATAACTCAGTACTTTCATGAAAAATTAACGGCTTCGCAGCATGGGTTCATTACGGGACGGTCAGTTGAAACCAACTTGTGCTCCTTTTTATATTTCGCTGCACCAATTGTTACCAACAGGGGACAGGTAGATGCCATCTATTTTGATATGATTAAAGTATTGGATAAAGTTGATCATGAGCTATTGCTCCACAAATTTTCGTTATACGGTTGTTGTTCTGAACTACTTCGCTGGTTTCAAAGCTACTTGTCATGTCGTACGAATCATGTTCGAATTTCTAGTGTCCCTTCTAAACTATTTTACTCAACTTCAGGTGTCCCCCAGGGGTCTATTCTTGGGCCTCTTTTGTTACTGATATTTGTTAATGATATAGCCTCATGTGTAAAAAAAGCTGAGCTTCTACTCTTTGCGGATGATATTAAAATTTTTATGCGCGTTTCTACTCCTCTTAATTGTAATGCTCTTCAGCACTAAGTGAACAACATACTGCAATGGTTTTTGGCGAAAAATTTACTCCTAAATCCTACCAAAACTAAGGTTATTTCTTTGAGCAGACGACGCACTGTAATGCATTTTACCTATTCTTTGGGAGGAACTCCAATCGAACGCGTGACTGTGATGAAAGATCTCGGTGTGTGCCTTGATAGCGCGTTGTCATTTAATGCTCATGTTTCCCTTATTGTTGGCCGTGCGATGAAAACTCTTGGTATCATATCTCGTATAACTAAAAAGTTGAGACGCCCTGCTTGTATGATTCGCTTATTTTGTGCTTTAGTTCGTTCACGGCTTGAATTTGCCTGTGTTGTTTGGAATTCTCTAACAAGTACACAGTCTTTAAGTATTGAATCAGTTCAAAAAAGAATGATACGCATTTTAGGATAGACACTTTCAGCGTCGCTTTTATTACGATTATGAATTTCTTCTTAAGAGCGTTTTACTTAAGTCTTTGTCAAATAGAAGATTCGAGCGTGATCTGATTTTTTTGCACAGGGTGGTAAATGGTTGGACTGATGCTAACCAACTTTTGAATTTTGTCGATTTTCATGTCCCTTGTCGCGTTACCAGAACTTTTACTGTCTTTTATACTAAATTCATGTCTAAACTCTCACCACTTTCCCGTATGCAAATTTCATTTAATACAATCGCATCGTCTAGCTTGGACATCACAGATCTCCTAGTTTTTCGCCGGAACTTGGCAAGTCTAGTTAAAAGTTGAAACTATTACATTTTGTGTGAAGTGTGCGACCTATTTGTTGTCATGCTAATTTGTACATTTTAAGCTGTGCGTGTGCTGTGCTTCTTCTTTTTGTTTTCTGTGCGCCAATGTGAAGACCCGCGTGGTTGTTTTTGGGCACATTAAATAAACAAATTATTGTTATTATTATTATTATTATTATTCCTTAGAGTATAATTTGAATGTTATTGAGGTACGTACTTAATGAAGTACGTACCTCAATATCTGAGCGTAAAAGCCAGTGAAGCAACAAAATTTATCCTAACAATATTTATTTACTTGGCACTGGGGTGATTTGCAAGGTGTGTGAGCTTCGCCCCGTGCATGTATTGTCGGAAAAGGTACTAACATCTAGACTCCAGGACAAACTTAAGTCAAGAAAGAAAAGTCTAAGTAACCCGGCATGAGTCACTCAAAATAAAAATTAAACCTAAACACATGGCTAACGCATTTGAAGCCTTACACGCTACGAAATGCTCGTTATTTTACAAAGGAGTCCGTATGTGCACAAAATAAACCATACTTCATAAGCGTCAGATACTAAATCGTACATATGTATATGCACTGAATATCTGTTTAATATAAGGAAATATGACAATTGCATATCAAGTTCGGTATTTCAAACTCAAAGCTGAAAGCAAAAGGCCCAAGAGGAATTCACTAACGATCTGCATTCCCCTGAATTTGGAGGAAGCAAGCGCTGTGCCCGCACTTGTGGATGCGGACTTCTAAACTTTTGTCTTAAAGTGCACTACTCCGAATGTCATTAATGTTTATGGTTGGATATTGAGATAACTGCTGAGGGTAAATAGAAAACCTTACATAGGCCTAAATTCTGCTCAGCAGAGCGCCTGTGCGAACTCCCGTTCAAAACGCTCATGGCACGAGATTCCAGTCTTAATAGCTGCCATACAAACAATATATTACAATTTCTGTTGGTAGTTTCTGTTACACTACTATATTACCTAACTCTGAATAAAAATAAAAGAAATAAAATTTGTGGTTTTCTTAGAAAATCAACTCCAAACTTGCTAGTTTTTCGAAATATTACATATTCAGGCACATGTTGCGCATTATATACTTATCGCAACATATTCAAGTTATACACAAAAAAAGAGCTTAATTAGAGCTTCACGGTGATCTAAAGATTATAAAAGTATGTTGACTGGGTCACACAGCACCGCTTGCTGAACTTCGTCAAATATCGTCGCAGAGAGGGGGTTTGACATTTAAGGATTTTATAACCTAGACGCTCACTTAGCATAAAAAAAGCATATGTCTAAAGAGTTCCCAAAAAGGTATATTGATGTAGCGTAAGAACTATGGAAAAGGGATAGAGTGAACTATATGGCACCCCCGATAAGCTGGAAAAACATCAGTTTCCACCTTGGCCGCTTCAACGGTCCATAACTTGAGAACAAGAAACCCGACGAACTCGCCGTTTGCGTCTTCTTTTATATTTATCCATCGCCTGAGAACATAATTTTTTACTGAAATTAAAGATTCGATTTAGAATTCGTACCTGAGTTCAGAAGAAATCACCCATATATATATATATATATATATATATATATATATATATATATATATATATATATATTATTTAGGGGAAAGGGGGGTTCTTTCAGGTTAGGTCAGACTGCACCCCATAGTGGGCTGACGCTCGAAGTTGCACCATGACTTTTGGCCATCTCTGCGTCCAAGACAAGATGCGATTCTGTACGGGCTAGCTGTCGTGCGTCCCTGAAGGTTGCTCGTTGCCGTATGCGTAAAACCTCTCAGCACCTGGCCCCATGGTCTTTAAGTATGCTCTAGAAAATGCGTGTGCTCCTGCTTCCCCGCAGAGCACTCGGAGGGCCGATCGCAGCGTTCTTAGAAGAGAATTAGGCGAAAGGCGAGGCCGCAAATATGTTCACACTCTAGACATAAAAGTGACGTCTGGATCTGACAATGCACCTGATAAGATCGTTTGAAACGTTACCTGTGTCACATCATAGACTACATCTATAAGTCTAGACATATTTCCGGTATCGTCATTCGCTGAGCTCGCCTGGTGGATCGCAGTGGTTGACTCTTCAAGGGCTCTGCGAAAAAGTTGACACTAGGTAATTTTTTGGGGGGCTGCGTGCAACATGGTCTGTCATCGTTATTTCAACAGAAGTTGTCCAAAACATTTTTTTCTCTAATCAACGTCAGGCAGTAGCTATACGTTGATAAGAAATGTCTTGTACACTCTTAGCACCAATAAATGTTTTTATTGGCGCTTATTTTGTAAAGATTTTGGTCTGCCTGGTCCCACGGACAAGCAATCTTCTTTGAGCATAGTTGTAAACTCGAGACTGGGGATACACCAGCTAGCCTGCACCCTCACCATTGCTTCAATCTTCTTTGCTTTTATGGGCCAGTTATTGTAAGTGTTTTTTTAAAGGAATAAAAGACTATTATTATTATTATTATTAATATTATTTACATAAGAATTATACTTTGTTATTTGTTTATATATTAGTATACATTGAGAAATCCAAATGTTCTTCGCGCCCATATACGAATATAGGAGTCACGTATAGATCTCAATGAAAGCGTCAGTGCGGGAAGGCTTATTTTTTACGTGCATTTTTTTATGTTGACTTGTGTAATATATTAGTGCAGGTATTCATTGCAGATGATGTGCGAATGTTTCCTACAAAGAAGGTGGGCCGTAATAAATAAGAGAGCGCAAAAAAGGGCACATGCATGCACAAGTAGAGGACTACACGCCTTGCTAAAAAAGGGTCGTTTTGGGAATCCCCTTGATACTGGCTGATCACGGATTGCCGACAGAACTTTTGTTTAAGGAATTCATCATTAACCCACTTATACGCGCGGTACAATTTTCTCGAAAGTGGAGTGACGCTGGCTCGGATGCTCGAACTCGACGTTTACGGCTTGCCGAGGACTAGAATAGGAAAGATTTACCGGCCAGTGTTATGCTGGAAATTAACGCGGGCATAACTACGAAGATGTGATATCAAAGGTATAGCCTCTTCAACCCAAGCGCATGCAAACGCGAAACCGGCGACCGGGAAGAAGGGCCAGCTACGCATCTCGCAATGCGGACCCGCTCTAGAAAGTCATCTCAGCGACGTGCCTTGAAGTTACGAACGGTCCTTTTTGACAGATGATGCTGACGTGAAACGATGTATTCATCTAAATGTCGACAGATATGAAGTGCGCACGCATTCGCTGGGTTCGTTTAAATTTTAATAAGAACGAAACGTCGTCACGTGTGGTCGTTCTTGTTCTTGTTTTTGTTTTAGCATTTGGCAGAGCAAGGTTAATTGCCGAGACAACTTGCATGAAGTCCCGAATTTGATGAATATCCGGAAGAATTGCGTTCGTCGCTCTTTCGAAAAAGTAAACTTCGGCTCGTGAAACGCTCGGTGTTACAAAATCATGTGACTCCTCTAAACTCCTGAGAATTCGCTTGAAACAAACGCTCGAGAATTCAGTCTTGAAGCACTGAAAGGTGCTTCTGAAGCGCATGAAAAAGTTTTCGCACATGAAAACGAAAATCTCATCGCTTGCAGGCTCTTCCATGCAATCTCTGTGTCGCTCCCTGTACTTTCTACGGAAGTCACGATGCTCCCGTAATATCTGTGCTCCTCAGAATGGAGTTGCTTCTGTATAAATAGGCTGTTATAATCCTCCCCTTTGAGCTGTACATTGCCTCAGGGCAGTGAAAAGGTGGCGCCTCGGTCGACTGCTATGGTCCGCGCGCAGCTGGTGGCCAAAAGGGGCAAGCTTGGAAAGGCCTAGCCATCGAGCGATTGGACACGAGCACTGCATCACAGTTCGGAAATGAGCTCAGACATTCGAGCTCGAGAAGGGTCCAACGATTGCGGCCGCGGGCCTTCTCAGAGTTGCAAGAATTCGCCATAAGATGGCGCCACCTGTCGAGCCAAACTTCATTGCCCGGTTGATATTAACAAAACGCTCAGAGGCATTGCACGAAATGTCTGTATGCCCTCTACTGTTGTCAATTTATGTATTTTTTTAACAGCTGCGCATCATTAAATAATTGGAGTTGTGTGTATATTTATACAGCGTGTAGTTGGTCAGCCATTTCAAAGTTGCGAAGAGTCACTCGCTGTAGATGAGCAATTTCTGGCTTGATCTCATGCTACTATAAATATGGATTTCTTTATTACTCTGTTTAGGTAGCCAACCGTTAGAACAACCTGTATAACAGTGGTTCACTGCGATTTTTTTTACGGTGTATGTAAATCTAGTAAAAAAATTGGCACGAATTATGAAACCTGTTGTAGGTTATAGATGCGGGGACATATAAAGCTGGGGCAAAAGCAACGCGTGCTATGCCACACATTGCAACCATATATAAGACCGCCCGACAACGGGACGTATACCCAGGTGTTTCAAAACAAGTGACAATTCTTTGTAAAATAACAATCGGAAAAAAAAATATAGAGTGTGTTCAAGGTTCGCCAGCATTTCAATGACGCTTATATATATTGCTAATATGACAGTCCTGTCACTATATGAAAATGGCCCCATCTTGCATCCTTACTTGCGATTAAAAACATTCCAAACGTAAAGAATGATGTACGTGGGCAATAAAAGGTGTCTCTTTTTATTATTATCTTTGCGGGCGAACTTTTATTATGAGTTTTCTTAAACATTTCGAGCGTGCGGTTGATGTTTGTAACGCATCTTCGCACAGACGAGAAATAATAAAAAAAGTACTTACTTGTTTGAAAATCGAACTATATTACGTGGGCTTCAATTTATTTTGATCGTACATACGTAGAGAGTTGCTGATCCGGTGGTACTGCGTAGTTCCCGCCATTTCTCTTGGTTTTCCACATGTCTATCACTCGTTCGTCACGTATATCCCCCTTGCTGAAACGCGCCGTCGTCGTGTTCGCGCTATCAGTGTCCAACAGTGCACATAAACACATCTATGAAGCCGTTTTAGCACCGTTCTTAATGCGATGAAGTTAAAAGGAAAACGCCGTAACTGACAAATTAGTTCGTCTGCCCGACTGCGGAATGTTCCAAGCTACCAAGTATGTCGGAATTATTCGGAATATTTGCTCTTATGATCGAGCGCAGGGAGAAAGCACACTCACTTTTTCCTATAGAAATGCATTACCGGAAGTCAATTTTCAACTGGTTGCCGCCTGCTTCAATTTCCGGCGGCACGCCAGTTGAACCTCTAGCGTACATTATAAAAACTCATTGGACACAACCACCAAATATAGTAAGTCGTGGGTCATCGAAGACACACACTTAATATTAAAAATTAAAATAAATAAATATTATGCCTTCTTTTCTTGCTTTTCTAAAAAGCTTAAAATACGCTGGTAATGAGGAAAAAAAAGAGCACAGCCACGTGATATTGATCTCACTCTATAATTCTTCTCAGTTAACTCACTCTATACTTCCTCTACCTCCCCAGTCCAGTTTCGGTTTCGGTTTTGAGCAGTTACGTTTTTCTTCTTTATTTTTTTTTACTTTATTGAAAATATACGCAATACTGTAGCAAAATATTGATTGGGTAGTCTTCTTACACCATAATAAATCGCCTAACAAAAAATAAAGAAAAAATAAATGTGTTGCGGGATGTTGGTGTCCTTAAGGCCACGGTCCCACTGAATGTGGCAGTTTAGGTACTTTTCGGCAGGCCATTACTCATCTCCTTTTAAATACTGTTTTTTGGTATTGATGTCATTTGAAAGGCAATGCAATCCTCTTTCATTTGATATTATGTATGTGTTGGTTTTTACTGTTCATGCGCATTTGTAGCGTTGCGAATATGATGGCGCGGACCCTCACTTGCTCCGCTAGTTCATGTTTTATGAACGATCCATTAAAGATAGCACGGTTCCAATATATCAGTTTTGTTAAGATGATGTCGGAGCAGAATCTAACGATCCACTTTTTTATATTTGCACTACTTTGTTTTTTTCATCCCTCCAAATATTGCCCTAAAATTGACATTTTTCCGCACAAATATGTTTTTAATGACAAGAGCTAGGGCAATGAAATTAGCTACAGATGTAGTGCTTATAATTGGTAATATGCAGAAAAAAAATTTAATGTTGTGTAAATTTTTTTGTTTAGATATTTTATATCAAACGTAGCACTTTTTTGTGCTTCGTGTCATGGTAGTTCAAATGCCGCTGAAGAAATAATTAAACTATGATAAAATCTTTTATAACATTTAGAGCTACAATGGTTGCCCAAGAGGTGGACGATGGCTTTTTTTCATTTTCAAAGTCATAACGCTCCAGGAGCCCTTCAAACTTACCTGTTTTTGACGCATATCTGTTTTGGACATCAAACAGATTTATTGGCATTTAATAACATTTATAGTTTGGAATAGATATACATTGCGATGTATTAAATTTTCACAATGATATTGCTTTGGTTTCTTAATAGGTGTAGAGGTTAGCTAAGTTTAAAAACAATTAAAAACTGTTTGGGTGTTTTGTTGCGCTACCTGGTGGATGGCAGACAAACTGCTGATTTCTAATGTTCAAAAAATTTCCGAGGGCGGCGTTGGCGTCTGTATCATCATCAATCTCCGTGTCTTTTTACCCTCACATTTAAAAAATATATTGGAAGATTTACTATCGATAACTGAATGGTTTAAGTACTGGGTCAGGCTAATAAATCTAAGACCAATATTTACAAAAGCGTAGCGTGATATAATGTGTTCATTATTCGATATGATTGAAATCAATAAACAATGAAGACGAAGAGGAAAAGAATACACCCGAGTTCACTTTATGCCTAGAGTCACTAAATGAGCTTTAAAGTATCGGCACTCCGTTCCCCAAAATTGTTTTGGGCGCCGCCATTTTGGGTCTTGCTCAGAGCAAACGCAACTGCCGATTATCGTGATCTAAAAGTACGACTTCCTCAGCATTAGATGCGGTGCTAGGAAGCTGATGCAATATTGCAATGCTCTGTCGCGGGTTGTTTAAACATTTGTGAGGGAGGGAAAAGCGTTTCCTGCGATATTAGATAAAGCTTCATATAACTGGCAACCATGATTTTAAGCCACAATATGGCCAAGTGTCGTTACTCTGAACCGTAGCTAACTTACTGGCACAAGCGGGAACAATGAAGAAGAGGCAGGTGTCAAAAGGTAGTGGCTTGTGGAATCCACGGGGCTTACGATATGGCCCCTCCAGGTATTACTGGGTGGAGCACTTCATGTGCCCTTTGCTTAGGGTGGAGCACGACATCTGGCCATTTTGTCCCCCTCTTTTATTTTTATTTTTTGTTCAGAAGCGCGTGAAAGAGCGTGTCCCTGCACGCGCTCGTGGCGCTGATTGTGCTATGGCGACATTTTGTTTTCGTCGATTTCTTTGTATTTTCCCCTTGAGCGCGTGCTGTCGGCATCGGGTACTACAGAGGGTGGCATCACCCTAAACAGAAGGACATTGAGGCACCCTAGGTATTACAAGCCTCTTGAACAAGAGCATGAGTAGTGTTATTAAATAAGCTACGCTTCAGAGTAGCCACGCTTGGCCTTAGTATGGCTTAAAATTATGGTTGCCAGTTATTTGAAGCTTTATCTGAAATCACAAGAAACGCTTTTCCGTCCCCCACTTTAAACAGTTTGCGACAAAGCAAAGCAACATTACATGAGCTTCCTAACACCGAATCTAATGCTGACGATGTCGCACTTTTGAATCATGACGATCGGCAGTTGCGCCTGCTCTGCACAAGCACCAAAATGGCGGCGTTCACAACACTGTCGGGGAAGAGAGTGCCGATACTCTAAGCGCAGCTCATTTATTGGCTCTAGTTGCCGCGAAACTCCTTTTCCCTGACTGAAACTGAAAGTAAATATGAATAATACACCATTATTATAGCTTATTTAGTTATAACCAAATACACATAATAAGAGGAGGAAGCGGGCGGGTAGGAGAAACGCGGGTTTTATACGCGACCATTCTAACCGTCTCAAAAGAGAGAACGCACGAGCTTGCGCTGGTTTGAAAAAAAGGCATCCAAAGAAAAGAGGCGGCACACTGTGTTCTTTGTTATTATGCGTCTAATTGCAAATTGTTGTGTGTATGTTTATTCAGCCGGAAGTTAGTCTGCCTTAGTGGGCGTCTGGTGTCTCAGCTGTAGATGAGCAATTTAGCCAGTGCGGTACAACCGAAAACCTGGGGTCTTCAACGTGCGCCACGCAGTAGTGATGCACGACCGCACGCCGGTACGATGCTCTTCCAGATCGAAACGGGCAGGGGCGGGGTGGGTTCTGCAGCGCGAGCTTTCGCTCCCAGTGCTCCGAGCTGGTGTGCGCTAGACCATGCACTCGGCAACCAACCCCCCTTGTGCGTCTAATTTATATACAGGTATAAGTATTTGAAGATCGACAATGGACGTCGATCGTCTCGAGGTAATGTAGCGTAATAACATTATATAAATTATAAACTGGTTGAAGGACTGAACGACTTAATTTTTCAATTCTTGGATTGTAATGTGGCGGTAGCCTATAGTACTTACTGTTGATGAAGAGCAATATGAGGTGACGAGGTAATGATTAAATGATGAGGCTCTATAAGGACGACGACATTAATGGGTGTTGAACCACAACGTACAGTGCCAGACTTGTTTCAAGTATCGTGTACCCAAAGACTTTCTTCACCCGCAACAGTATGTGGAAGAATCAATGAGGATGTTGCTTTACAACTGTACGTGGAACAGGAAAACTGCACTGTGCAGAAGTGCGGCTTATTCGTTAATATGAGGGACGGATTTCTAGCAGCATTCCCTGATTGACTACTTGGAACAAATGGCCTCGTTGACGTAAAGTGTCCCCGTTCCGAAAGATTCTTGAAGCGTACTTAAACCACAAAGGAGTATGAGGCGAAAAATAAGAAAAAGGAGCATGGTGTGAAAGGTCCAGATCACCACCGTAGCCTCTACTATCAAATACAAGGGCAGTTACACAATACACAAAGAAAGGTTTGTGATTTAGTTATATTTACACTTAAGGGCATTGATATCCAACCTATTCAGAGAGATGACACCTCCTGGTCAACCAACATAGAGCCTTTTCTACTCAAGTTTTACATGGAAGGCCAGACTTCCGCTGAAATTCCTCACGTAGGCGAGTTGTCCGACCGAATAAACTGCCATTACTCCCGATGTGGGTATCACTCGATCTTTGTTCGTAAGCGATAGTATCATGAGATCGAGGGGTGTGGCTATTCTTCCGCCGAATATTGCTTCGGCGGTTTTTTTTCCTTGTAAGATGAGACCGACGCGTGCTGCCGGAACAAGAACCTGGCGATTCTTCACTGAACTGCTTCTTCCGTAAGCTTCAAAAGGGATTGTTTTTTCGTTTCGCACACCATCTGTTCTGCTTGCCCGTTAGTTGCAGGATGGTATGGTGCACTAATGTGATGCCTGATGCTGTTTTTTCTTTTCTTCAAAAACTTGTTTATTTTATTTGAAGCAAGATTTGGCGCGTTATCAGAAAAAAGTATTTTCGGTAGGGCAAAAGTAGGTAAAAGAGACCGTAGAAGGTCAATGACGTGTTTGGACGTCGTGGCAGACATCGTGTAAACTTCCGGCCACTTAGAGTACGCATCGTACATGACTCCGCAGATGTGGATACGTTTCGCCACCCACCGACTGAATAGTGGATCGTTTTCAGTTACTGTTCGAGTCTTTCCACAAAGTTAGCCCAGGTGCCAGGACTTTTGTCGAAAGCGGTAAGTGTTCGAAACGTCGACAACGTCGGTAGCCACGTGTTGTGCTTGAAACTGGACACTTACCAATCGCTGAGAAGAAACTTGCTTGTTCGTCTGCCATGAGTCGTCCGATATCCGGTCATCACCACAACACCATCTCCCGACAAAACTGGTCTTCATTGTCCGCATGTCCATGGTTAGCAATCACGTCAACTTATAAATTCCCGAGCGCTCATAACTTGCCGTCGCTAAACGCCGTTCATTCATAGCGTCTTCATTGCAAATAAACGTCTTCCTATTTCTTCTGATGGTTTCCCTAAGCTGTACTTACAACATAATGTGTGTCGGTACTTCGGAAAATATTGCAACGGCGTTTGTTTTCCGGGAACTATAATGTAACAACCTTTACAACATCTTCTGGACCCCGTGAAACACAATATTTCGTGATGTTATTTTAGTCGTCATTAAAATGGTGAGGTAAGTACCGTAAATCACGAAGCAGTTTACTCGACGTCCGCTTCCACTGGTTGAGTCTACTGAGCGTGCATTCGTGCAGAGGAAATTTTCATTGATAGAATATTGACACATCAATCAACATTTGATTCCTTCTTGGTAAGATTTATTGCGAAAGCACGTTACAACCGCCGACCGCATCTCCCTATATCAGACAACAATTTATACCCAGCCTGACATTCTCGCATACATCCGTTTGCTGGGCCACGCTACTTGAGCTAGCTGAGCACAGCTGGCAGCGGCGCGAGCAAGGCCACGAGGGGAACGTGATGGTGCTCGAGCCATCCCACTGTGAACCAATGTTTCGGCCACCCCACGGGTGCGTGTCGCCATCTATTGGTTGAACTAACGCCTTGTTCAAGATGGCTGCCGTGGGACCGCAGCCTTAAACGGCCAGATTCAGAAGACGATCTAGAAAACGGGATGGGGTCATCGCCCATACTTTATGATTTCAGCGAGGTAAGGCAAAGCCAAAGCCTGCTGCACCATTCATTTCCGATGAACCGATGCACTATTATAATAGTGCAGCGACCATTACGAGTTTTGTTCCGAAGTGAGCGATGCAGGGCGCCGCCATGCTTGTTTGCTTTAGGGTCTCCCAAGCTCTGCGTTAGGGGAGAACGCTAACCCAAAACAAGGTTTGGGTTCGGCGCATGCGAAACAATTTCTCGTGTCATAGGCCACCCCCCCCCCCCCCCCCCCCCCCCCCCATAAATCGTTGGGGCCCCCTATTCTTAGAAGCAGCGAAGTTGGAAAGGGAAATAATACACTCTTAAAAATTATGGTGGATCTGCTTTCGCACAGAGCACTCGGGGAGTCAGCGTCTCCTCGCAGATTCGTTTTGGGGTTATTAATCGGCTGGAATATTTGACGCTTTACGCAAGTTCAGTGGCACTGTGTGACCAAAGGATAGTCGCACGCAACGCCATTGAACAAATAGCTTCTTTGTTGCGGCGTACCATTTAGAATAAAAAGGGATTTTTTTTTTCTTTCAGTCCCTCCTTCGCGAAACTTGGTAGCATAATAACGGGGACCGTACTCTTGGCGTTGTCTCGGGGATTACTTCGTGGTGACGAACAGTTAAAAGCGGCTCGTAGATTAGACACGAGCACTGCGGAAGCGCTCTATTTTGAGCTCGTGACAATCAGTGCCTACGAGCATTTGCATTAGTGTTCGGTCACAACCACTGATCTCTATTGTAGTAGGCTGGATCGCGGATCGGGAGCCCGCCGGTGTCGCCACCGGCTGCCATTGCTTGACACCAGGCAATACACTCAAGTCTATGGGAGAAACGCACAAAAGTAAGAATATTGAAGCATGTACGCTGTGCTCGGAGGCTAGTATTTTATGGTGTGCTGCGATCCTTATGTCGGGTGTTTGGAGATCGAATCGGTATTTGTCAAACGTTGGAACGCCGATAGAAAAAATCAAACGTACCGGAGAACCTATACGGCTGAGCTGGCAAGCTTTCTCTAGTATTGGAGTAAACAAAGGAACTTGCCGTTCGATGAGACCATCCTCTGGGAAGCCCAGAAGTTGATAAATGATAAAGAAGTTCCACCTCGACAGCGGCTTTCCGGGAGTGAGTGAATTCCGCGTAGCAAACCCTTCGAGCTTGTCGTCTGCTAAACCCAACTCAACGAAGCCGCCACCGACTCCACGGTAACTCTAGTAACTCTCGCTTCATTGAGCTGCACTACAGCGGAGTCACTCTCAACCACAAAATATTTATTTATAAGAACTGCGAGGGCTGCCAGTTTTAATCCTTGTACGCAAGCTATTTGACGGGCTTATCGAAAAGCATCCAAAAAGTTTCAGTGGCGACAACAACTTAGAAACGGGGGAAACGACACTTTTTCTCGTTCTCCCCATAGAGTCGCTTGCAGTGGCTGGTGTCAATCAATGGCCGCCGGTGGTGACACTCGGCCCCAGCTGCCGAAGCCGTGGTCCGCGATCCAGCCTACTAAAATAGAGATCAGTGGTCACAACAGCTGCAATGACGGGAAGGGCCGAACAATAAAGCCGTTGTCACACTGCTTATACGTCATGCAAAAGACAGCCTGCCAGGCATGAGTCACCGCGATATCCGTGGTTCGAATGCCGCGTGCCAAGTTTCTCCTGGAACTCGTTCCCGTGCGGCATTCGAAGCACGCATCTCGTTGTTACCCGCGTTTGAATCTGTATGCAGACTGTCTCCTTTATGATGTCTAATGCCCGAGTCCCACTAGAGCGACAAATATAAACTAGCGACAACGACAAGCCTGAAACACATACAGCGTGCTCGCGATGGCACCTTTGGCAGGCGTTAAAGGGGTATTCACACGAGGGAGAAATCTCCGGGATTTCTCCCTCGTGTGTATACCCCTTTAGTGGTTTGGTACTCGTGAAGTAAGTACAAGTGATTGCAAGCCTGCCAAAAATACCCTCGCGTGCATGACGCTCGTGTTTCAGCATAGCCTCCTTTATTCTACAAAGCCTGTCAAATCGTGAAAGACTCTGGTTTGAGGCTTGTCGCTGTCGTTTGTTTCTGTCTGTCGCTCTAGTGGGACTCGGGTATAAACAGTGTGATCCCAACTTAACAGTGTCTGGATCCTGGATCGGACGTGCCCTGCGCCTTGCCGATTTCCCGGCGCGTGGCTATTGACTTTTTGCCCCTGCAGCCTACGTCATCTATTGATGTGAAATAAAGTATTGATTGATTGATTGATTGGCGGCATGTACAGCAACTCGACCCTCTGACGTCGCACCGTTGCGGTGGAGCTGTTGTCGGTCATGCTGGTCGTATGCAGACGCATCAACTCACGCGAGTCTGGTTTCTGGGCATGCGCGATGCCCATACCTGGTGTGGGCAAACAAACGCGTGTTTGTTTGTAAACAGGGTGTTCTTGTTTCTTGCTCTGGCTGTCAGTTGAGGGGGTAAAAGGCAATCGGTTTGCTCCAATATTTTCCTGCGCCTCTCATCGTTTAGAGAGAAAACAAAAGTTTGTTTCCTAAGGATGTTTATTCCGGAGGAATGAACGTCAAGGATTAATTCAAAGAGACATTTACTGAAAGTATGCAAAGATTCTTACACTGCCCCTTTAAGCTTTTATTAGGCCTCGGAATTTTACAGCTCGCGGTGAATCGGTTGTCTTTCCAATGTCTCCGAGAGAACGTTAACGCACGGCCCGGGTATTTCCGAGAATGGAATTAATTGTTGGATTATGATGGTAAAAAAAACTTGAACGATTTGATAGTTCATGAAGTTTATTTCCTCCTTGTACGTCAGAAACGCTGCTGTAAAAAAAGAATAGTCAGAATATATTAATATTTCATCTTTAAATACTTGGGCAAGATTCGCGGTATTCGATAATGATAGGTGCTAGGTGACCTGTCTTTCTGGCTCCCATCCAGACGTAAACTATATCTCCAGAAGCGCAAAGAACAAACAAAACAAAAAGCACGAGAAGTCTGGGTTTCGTTATGTATGTTTATCTAATCAGAAGCAGAGGGCTTTGCGACCCCCGCGGTCATTAAATTGTGTGTTTTCTCAAGGTTTCTGCGAGCCTTTCCTAGCCAACCTCGTTAAATAATAAGGGTGGTGATTCGACATTAAAAACCTTATTTTAGAAAGGCGTATACAAATGGGCGAGACTGGTTTACTCGTATATGCCCCGTTAACACTGTGATTGGCTGAATCTGCAACGACAAAGAGGAGGAGCTTGTAAGCGTTTCTTGTGGGCGTTGTGCCCGTGGCGTGACTTCCTCGGGGTTTTTCCTCCTCTGCAGACAAATGTGAATCAGGACGAGCTTCATCGTACCATACGTCCGGAATCAGACATTCGTTACTTTTTTGTGTGTGTGTTTTGCTTAATGCTGCGGCTAGGACTGTCTACTGTCTGGTTAAGGAAAGTGAGGGCAACTGAGTAGTTTGTTCATAGCTGTCACGTCCAGACCGTTATTTTGTTTCTTTTTTGCCACCCACTCGCAATGCATGTGTGCGCCTCTCACGTAACATCTGCTTCGGTAATCCTATAGCCATTTTGCTTTCCAAGCGGTGAAAGCCGGTTTCGCGGCAGTGCCGGACGATTTGTTTCCAAGGTTGCAAATGTTCCGTTCAACACAGTCTCGAACGAAGATAAACACCGTGGCGTAGATAACTTCGTCAATATATGCATTACATTAGACCAACGCATCGCGTAATGCCAGCGCCAACTCTCGAACGTTTACTCGAGGGTTCAAAATAATTAAGTGCTTTAGACGAGTCTATTTTAGCCTGCAAAACAGGGAAGCGAGGTATTTTTTCTTAACGTCGTGAGCCCATATTGCTTCCGCTTCACCATGGGGTCTCGAAAAGCAATGCCAATATAATTTCACATCAATTTTAAAAGCTAAATCCTCGAGGGACACGGCTAACGTTTTAAGACATTTCGTGGAATAAAATGTTTACGAGGAAATATCAAAAATCTAATTAATTTCCGTTCTACGATGCCCAGGAAATTACAGTTCTCGGAAACATTACAATCTTTTGTAAAGTAGAAATTGACAACTTTGGGAATATAACCCATAATATTCAATGCAAATAAAAAGCTGTGCAAAAAAGGAAAAACAACGAAAAAAAAAGTTTTGCACGTCTGAAAGTTTAATTACCGCATTTTTACATTTTATGTCAGTCATCTAAAATATTTCCTGTGAACATTACGATGTTTGCTGTTCACTTGTAATTCAAATTTTAGTACTTCCGCCGAGGCGTCCAAGAAAATGGTGGATGTTGGTACGTCACCACCGCGGTACGATTATTACCGGTCCTGTTATTTTAATGTCCCTGGATCCTGGGAAAAAGGTGCGAAGCTCCCTCCCCGTATGGTCCCATTTTAGTTCATGGTATGAGCAAATTTTGCCTGATTTCTCCCTTCCTGGTAAGCCGATCTCAATTCGTTAGTGACGGCTATAGCTTTATAGAGACGTTTCTCGAATACCGGGACCTTTGTTAACCCCACACTCCGGCGAAAGAAGCTAACATGTTCGCACCGCCACCACACGCAGCGAAAGTGGTTGGCGGCGTTAAAAAATAATTTTCTTGGCTACATGCCAAAAAAAAAAAAAAAAAACGATTGAAAAATATCTGTGGAGATAAGCATGATTGATAAGTTGATGGCGTTCAAAGCGCCGAATTACAGTTATATTGGCGAGGAGCGGTTTCCGTATACGACGATGATCCATAGCGACCTTGGTGAGACACAGTTAGAACGATCATTTCGAAGCTTCGAATATTTGAATGGACCGAAATGGCGATTGCCATGGCAACTGAGACCGATCAGCCAATCACCTTCCGAGGAATCGGTCGTCCGTCTGTTTGTATATCTGCGTGTGTCCGGCTAGCTGGCAGGGAAGGCAATGGCGCCACTTTCCCTCGATCCAGCGACTTTAAGTTATTTGTGCAACCCAGGGCGCGCGTTCGGCTTCAAACTTGTTCATCATTGACCGAGGTATACGTCTTTTGTCTATCTCAATAATCAAATAGGACTTTGAAATCGTCTTCGTTGTCCCCTTGAGCGAGCGATTAGTGGCGGCATCCACAGATCGGAACAGCGTGGCAAAGCGAGCTTTCGGCGGCCGGGTTCTGAGGAAAGATCACCGTCGCTCGGACGAACGCGAAGCGGAAAGGATCCGTCCATAGGAGGGCGGCGTGAGTGAGTCCTTCCTTTGGGGAAACGAGAAGCTCCGGGAACGGACACGCGGCCCAAGGGCCGGACCGGTAATTTAGACCTAAATGGCGGCCATTAAGGCCAGCGGCAAAGCGTGGCGAGTCGGACAAGCGCCACTTTCCACGCGCGCGCGCGAACCTTTGCGGAAGTCATCGCTCAAAGTTGCGGCCGCGGTCACGGGAACGGACACGTCTGGCGGCTGGTGCTCAGCTCGCTCGCGTCAGTCAGGGCGTCCCAATCCGTCCCCTATATTTCACGCGAGGAAGGTGAGACGTTGTTGGTGTAAATTGCATTCTTTGGTGCTGATGTTCTTGATGAGGCCCTCGGCCTTACCTCAGCGTCCAGGTTTGAGCGATATATGGAGCTGTGAAACGCTGTTCCTTCTTTTTTTTTTCTTGCTTTTTTCTTTAAGTGATTTAGGTTTTTCACGGAACGTCGCACGCTCTTTCACGCGGATGCTAGGAGGAGAACAAAAAATGTTACGAGCTCCCGAGCATCGAGCGACTTCTTTTCCTTATTCGCTGGCAGTATCAGCGATAGAAATTGGTGCTGGTCAAGGAGGCGAATGCAGCATCGTTTGGCAAGTCTGGTGTACAATAACATCATCGGTGGTGGGGCTAGTAACGATGAAAGATTTGTGGACGCTAGAAGAAAGGGGTTTCGTCATCCTGCAAATAAGGAAGGAGAAAACTGTGTTATACGTTCGAAAGGAAAATATTAATGCCGAGACTCAAAGAACATGAATGGTGTGAGGTAAACATAGATATCCTCGGCCGTGTTCCAAAATTTACTCGATCTTACTCCATGGTAAAGGTTTTGTACCCTTCGTGTTCTAAAACCTACCCGCGTCCAGCGTTTTTCAATCTGTGCTGTCACGTGAAACGATCACTCGGAACCATTTCGGTAAGATTTGGAACACAGCCCTTGAGAACTGGCACCGGCTCAATGGCGACCTCAGTGACCACTCATTCACACTGGAATGAGATCCGTGTTCCCAAAGCGGTTGCGAACGCGGTTGTATAAAGATCCAGTACAATTGCACGCCCACTCGATGACATCGAGTGCGGGTGCAATCGTACTGGATCTTTATACAACCGCGTTCCCAGCCGCTTTGAGAACGCGGATCCGCTTCCAGTGTGAATGAGCGGTAACTCGGATCCATTTGGGTAAGATTTGGAACACAGCCCTCGAGAACTGGCACCGGTGGCTCAATGGCGACCTCAGTGACCACTCATTCACACTGGAAGCGGATCCGCGTTCGCAACCGCTTTGGGAACGCGGATCCGCTTCCAATGTGAATGAGCGGTGAGAGCGTTTCTTCTCCTTTCCCCCGCGGCTTCATGATTTCGCTCACCGAACGGTATGATTTTCCTTCGCTCAGTGCGTCCCAAATAATCTTTTTTTTTTTTTTTTTCACACACTTGTGCTTCGAGAGAAAGTCGTCAAGGTACCAATGCAGTGAAATGAAGAGCGCTAAGTTTCTTGCTTTTGACCTCGTGAAGGATGCGTAGCCCTCTGTGGAAAACACGATATGAACTTCAGCAACCATTGTAGTGCGTAAGAGCACCTCCGTTCTATGCATTTGTATACACTTTCTTATCGTGGGTGGGTAGGGGCAAAGCTAGCTGCATTTATCCCCACTGTACCGTTTCGATGCGTTCGAACGCGACCTTGAAATGCCGGATGGAGGCGTTCTAACGCGTTCGACGAGTGCAGTGGAGGCAGATGCAGCTAGCTTTAGTTCTACCCACTCACCAGTCTTAGCTCGGCGTTCCGGCATCCCCGCGCTCTCCCATTTCCTCCTCCCCCTTAGTTTCTGCCCGCATTGGCTTGTGTGCGAAGTCATGACGTAACACGCCCGCTGCATTACCTGTTGATTCCTTGAGTTGACGCTTCACGATCCGTCACGTGACGTCGTGAGCATATTGGGGGGGAAGGGGGGGGGGGGGGAGCTTCGAGTCGGGAGCCAGCTGCGCATGCCGGCGGCCACATAACCTGTGAGTCATACGTGGTCCTACTGCACGTGCTCCCTTTCCTCACCTTCTGCGCTAGGAAAAGGCGTCAGGAAAGTCAGTTTATTAACAAAAATGTGTTCATTGTTTTTTTAAGTGAACATATACATATCGATTTCAAGTAGAAACATGCTGAACGTCATCGAAAACGCATAAATCAGATTTTTTTTTTTTTTTCGAAAAGCTCGGAGTGCGTGGGGAGCGCAGTAGCGCGCTAAAGTTACTAATCGGGCGACCGGTGCAGAGTTGGCATTATGATAAGAGACGAAGAAATCGGCGCGGGCGCGTTGTCACATCTGTAGCCTTGCTCCTGCTGTACGAGTCGTAACTTTAGCGCTCTACCGTGCTTGCCGCGTATACCATGTCTTTCTGATGTTGACCGATTTAATGGTTTTCGCTGACGCTCAGCTGGCTTTAAATTAGAGCCATATGTTTTTTTTTGCAATTAAAAGGTTAATTACCGTATTTTAGTTAATTACTTGACTGATCGTTACGATTTGTCCCCTATACTATGTCCCCCTGACTGCATAACTCACCTGGGCAAACCGCATTAGTGTAGCTTTCACGTTTTTTTTTTTTTTTTTTTTTAGCAAATTTAGTTGTAGAAGTGCTGCGCCTTTGGAGCCAAATTGCGCCATGAACGAAAGTCTGTTATATCTTGCGGCAGAGTGCCATTTTTGCTAAGAATTGCGCCACACCTGCGCCAGCAAGAACTTGAATAAAGATAACAAAAATATACATTTGATTACTTGTTGACTATATTATTTAGGAAATTAGAAGGACAGGAAAATGGTACAAATATGTATTTCACAGCATCTCTACCTACCGTATAGTTCGTTTTATCTTAGGTCAGAGCACAGTCGAAAGCTCAAACACGTACTATCTATCACAAACACACATTCTAAAAGTACAAGTCTAGGGGCATTCGGTGCGCTTGGTCGGTTTAGCCCGGGGTGAAGAATAGAAATCATGATTTAAAACGTGATTTCAATCGAAGCTGATTTACTTTGATGGTTTGAGTTAAACTTTTTTCGCAAAATAAAATCCTCAAAGAACTTTTTTTACCGTTTTTTTGTAATTTTATGATTTCGGATATGTGTTGTATATAAATAAAAAATAATCACGCAAGAAATTTTTTATCTACTGAACAGGAGGAAAAGGTGGTGCGCCTTCCTAAGCTAACCAGAAAGTTAATATTTTTCTACCTTTTTCTTATACGTCAGATACAAAATGGGCCTTTGCAAGCAGATCATAAGGAAAAAGAAGTAAATCAAGCTTTTTTTTTCTCTCGCATGGCAGGGCGCACACGAATAAACGGTTGTTAATTAGACTGGGTTACAGTAATTCGTTTTTCCGCATTGATTTCAGGGATCGGACTGGTTGACCAACTATTGTGCCGTATATGAAAATGCATCTAGTAATAAAGACTCACTATTTTTTAGCTACAGTGATTCGAGATCAAATTAATCATATTTATATCAAATTATCGTGAACCCCGGTTTACACGATAAAAGAGCACTTACAGATAGACGACGAATGCCATGATGTCGTGCTTTCGACGCTGTTTGATTGTTCCCATTGCCTCCATCGCCTGCGCTTTGACTTGAGATGATGAAACGAAGTGTACAAATTGCTCGTCAACTGCGTTGGTTCCGTCATTTTCTGAACTTCCAGACGATGTCGGCGATGACAGGTGCAAAGAGTCACGATAAACAAAATTGCAAAATAGTGGGATGGCGGCTACTGTAACAAGACATACCCAGGGTCTTTTACTCCCGAGAATATCACTGGATTATCGTGTCTGCCACATGCTTCCATAGCGTTGCTACAGTGTACAGTGGCACTTGCACCGCTCCCGTCAACCTTCGCGGTCTCACACCTGCGCTCGCGCGTCGAACTTCACCCCTTCGCACCGGGGTGCTAGGTGCAGCGGCTGATGTAGGGAGCGCATCGGTTCGCGCGCTTGGCTCGGAAATTATGATCAATATTTTTACAGGTCGAACTTCTTTGGCCTTGACTATAGGTTGTTCTCTAATTAAAAAAAAAAAGAAAGAAAAGTCTGTGCCGAGAAAGGAGAAAGACACGCGGGTCTATAGACCTTTTCTGCAAGTGGGCCGCCATCTTGAATTGACGTCACTTCCAGTATGGGCGAAAACATGGTTTTGCCTTTGCCACGGCAATAGAAGGTGTTCAGGATATAAGCGTAACCGTCACAATTTCTCGTTTTGCCATCCCTTTATTTTTTTACTAGTTGCAGGTTGAAACGTTGGATTATTTTTTCGTCGCCCATACCGGATACGCCTATTAGGTGGCTGGAGACGGGAGTACACAGAAAAGGTCTATAGACGATTCGATTGGAAGCGGAGTGACTGGCCGCCGCCATGTCTCTGCTCGTGCGAGCATGCCCGTGCAATTAATTGCAAGCTTGCCAAAGCTACGTCCACGCGCACGCTTCGCGTGCTTGCACGCGTGGGGCACTACTCAGGCCACCATACTTGCAATATGCCAGAGCCGTATATGTAGAGAGTTTGGCCATTCGTTGGGAAGTATAGGAGACAAATGAGGAGGCGCCATTGGCCGAAAGCGGGCTGGGCGTGTTCCAGGGCGTCTTCAGAAATTCGAATGTGACCAACCAGAAGCCGGAAATAATATCCTGGCGGTGGTCGCGAGAAACAAACCTAATAACTGCATCGGAGTAACTCTCGATGTCTGAAAATATGGTACACGTGATGTTTCAATCATGCTCATCCAAAATGATGGTGGAAGAGTGCGACTAGCGGAACGATCGACATAATCCGTACGCCAAGCGTCGAGGGCCGGGAATCTGCCATCCGAGCGGTCACGCTCTGTCCGCGCAAAACAGACTTGAGCGGCGCATTCGTTTCTTACATCTCTCTGCATGATCATGATCAAAACAACCCGTGCACCCTATTTACAACCACAAAGAGTTACTACACTTCACTCTTACGCACTTATTAAAGCCACATACGAACATAGACCTTCGACCAGAACTGTTTCTCTCTACCACCGCTAGGGGATTCTTTTCGGCTTCTGGTTGGTCAAGAGAGCATGCCAAGCCCTCTTTCTGAGTCTGCCGCACGCCCTGGCGCTGCCCGCACCTCCCATTGACCAAACTCCCTACATATACGGCTCTGCAATAGGCCGATCGTACCAGCCAGGTTGACTACGCCACCCCTGCCGCAATGCATCGAGGAAACTTTAGTCTTTCTGCACGTGCTATAACCTTGCTGGAGGTCTGCGATTGCTGAGCACGAGGTGGCATGAGCCCTCGCATGTCCGACCGTCTGCCTTCCGTGACCTAAAGTAATGGTGACGTCACGCATGCGCTGAACGCTTAGTGAGATCGGTCTATTACTAACGATATCCGATTGCAAGCGGGGCGCCACCACAGCCAGACATCTCGCTCACAATCGACTCTATAATATGGTGACGTGTGCGATCGAAAGCGTCGCTGTGTTCGACCTGCCACGATTGGCCGAATGCTGACTATGACGTCAACAAAGGATTCCTCATTGACAGAAATAGGAGAACTGTAAGAACTTTAGTTTTGACGGTGTTGGCAGTGTTACTTCAAAAGCGCAATGGTTTCAATCTTCCACTCTGCCAATTACAAACACCATCGAACTTGTTGTTTGCAAAGGTTATGACGTCACGAGAGAGAACCATAGGAGGGCGCCACCAAAACATCTTGCCTAAGGTGGCTACATGTCTGTCTGTCTCAGAGTGAAGACATCCATTGTTGCCCTGAATGTGCCAGCGCGTGACGCTCTGGTGCACTCGGTGCGTGACTTGGGCGGTAAAATGGCGTCTATGCATTAGCCAAAGTCAGAGCCGTATATGTAGAGAGTTTGGCCATTCGTTGGGAAGTGTAGGAGACAAATGAGGAGGCGCCATTGGCCGAAAGCGGGCTGGGCGTGTTCCAGGGCGTCTTCAGAAATTCGAATGTGACCAACCAGAAGCCGGAAATAATACCCTGGCGGTGGTCGCGAAAAACAAACCTGATAACTGCATTGGAGTAACTCTCGATGGCTGAAAATATGGTACACGTGATGTTTCAATCACACTCATCTAAAATGATGGTGGAAGAGTGCGACTAGCGGAAAGATCGACATAATCCTTACGCCAAACGCCGAGCGCCGGAAACGCCGTCAGCGCGGTCACACTCTGTCCGCGCAAAACAGAGTTGAGTGGCGCATTCGTTTCTTACATCTTTCTGCATGATCATGATGAAACAGCACGTACACCCTATTTTCAACCACAAAGAGTTACTACGCTTCACTCTTACGCACTTATTAAAGCCATATACGAACATAGACCTTCGATGATCGATCGGCTCAGAACTGTTTCTCGCTACCACCGCTAGGGGATTCTTTTCGGCTTCTGGTTGGTCAAGAGAGCATGCCAAGCCCTCTTTCCGAGTCTGCCGCACGCCCTGGCTCTGCCCGCGCCTCCCATTGACCAAACTCTCTACATATACGGCTCTGGCCAAAGTAGTAAACTCTAGCCAAAGCTACGCGCTCCAGCTGAGTGACACCGGATTGCGCGCACTTCAAAATGCATCAAAAAGCGATTGGGCGGAAAAATGGCTGAGACATCACCACTCAATTAAGCAAAAGCGCGCATGTGAATGAAGGCACTAATCTTGCCGCTAATGCACCTTTTTACAAAAAAAAAAACTATAGGCTGGTTAAATTTTGGTATTCGTGCGCATAGCCCGGGATTTTTCTCTTTCCAAAGCGACGAACAAGGGCGTGTTGGGCTGAGGAGATCGCACGCTGGGCTGAGAACCTGTAAATATTGAAATTGTGTATATCTAAATAAATGTGTTAGCCCGTGTAGTTCACGTGATGCCGTCAATCCAAACGGTAGCGAAGTTTAAGTCAAATCTAATTCGAACTCCGCTAAAGCGCAGTGTAATTTTTAAAGCAGAAATGTAGATTTTCGTAATATTTGTGCGTGGTTGTCTTTGCAGCTTACTAAATTAGAATATTGATTTTTGTGTTTATAAATCTTGGGGGGATATATTTTCAATGATATAAGTTTTAGCGGAAACGCCGATTTTGCTGGAAGTTTACATGAATTATGTTTACCGACTAAATGACCGAGTGCAAAAGAGGGAGGAAGACAGATGCTTTATCACAACTGGACTGTTGTGCTGTGACGTATTGTAGAACTTTTTTTTTTTTTTAGTGCAAATACAATTTACTCTGCCTTGAGCCTTCTTTCTACAAAGAAGGGTGTGTGTTCTTTTTGCGTCCTATCGATTCTCACTACAAACTATGATAAGCAATATGCTTCAGTATCAAAGAAGGACCCTTAGTCATTATCTGATAGGAACTCAATTAGCGGTGCAATCGCTTTTTTTATTTTCAAGTTACGTGCTAAAAATTGTTTGCGTTTGCTCAAAAATCATCCATGGCTGCTCCAAACCGATATTTCGCCTGCTACAAAAACTGCTCCGAAAGATCCAATGCCGCTTCTATCACAGCAAATCTGTTGACCTTAAAAGGAGACATTCGGTATATACGACGAAAAGGTTGAGATTTGATGTCTGATATATTTATTTCCCCAACCCAACGTGAGGATACCTCCCCCTTTTCTACTGTGGGAAACGAGCACTTACGATGGTTTAAAAACGAAAACGCCAGCCCCAATCGTATATATGCACTTCGCGCCGCAAATATTGAAGGCATCGAGCGCCCCCGTCGGCAGTGTAAACTCCCACTGTTTGGACCATTGGCTAGTGTTCTGTGTTTTCAAACTACAAGTAAAAACTTAGGCTGAACTCCCTGGAGCGAATAATCTGCGAAAAAGCGAAGAAGAATTTTGCCCGGCAGTGTTCGCTCTGCCCGCGGCGTCGGAACAATGGCTGCTGACGTCGTGTGTGAAGCGAGTGTGCCGCCGGGCGAAGTTCGTCGATTGTTCGCCGCGTATTTGCTCCAATAGCTTCAGGCATCATTTACAGACAGCGTCGAGAAGTCGAGCGCTTGAACTAAGACGTTGTTTTCGCCGCACATGCGAGGGATCGGCGCTTTCCAGTGCTTTGATATCGCGTCCCATTTTGATTTCTCCGTGTAGCTTGTCCCGCTAACGCAATCAGTCTGAATTCATTTCGCCATCTTTCGAGCTTTTTTCTTTTTTTTCTCTCCTCTGCTCGTAGTCTTTGTAATAGTAGTAGAACGAAGCATAGTTAAATTCTTCGCGTGGTCGTGTAATGGTCGAAGAACAAGCGGCCAGATGTTGCTTAAACGTGCGAATACCTACGGCATTAGTGTAATAACCGTACATTCATATTTTTATTCAATTCGAGGTAAAGGTGAATTACATAAAATGTTGATTTATTGCGCGTAGCACCGGGAACAACAAAAAAAAACACATGAAAGGCGTATTTTTTTTTTGTTTTTATTTATTTGTTGTTGTGGTTTTTGTTGTTTTTTTTTGGGGGGGGGGGGCGGGAGGGGGGGGGGGGCAGTGCAGTTGCCCCGGTGAGACGGGCTAATTTAGTGCACTTCAGCGGAGTGCACGTATCCTTTAGTGTCACTTGAGTAGTGTGCCACGCGGCTTCTTCCTGAAGGACACACTCGGCTTCAAGTGAGTTCTCTTCTTGTTCTTAGCCTTCTTTCACGTTACCTTGCCTCGTGATGGTCGATCAGAATCATCCAATTGTCGTAAATATTGTTAATTAACGTAACGTTGTCTCGTAAGGTGTCTTTAATAAAAAAAGACTAAACGTTGCTGAGACATTTATGTCTTTACTGTAGCATTTTAGGTGTCTAATAGAGCTTTACCAACCGTTATTGTCCTTATTTCCAATTGGCACCAATTCATCCAGTGTGAGAACTGAAACACTTGAAGGGGCACTGAAGCGCGCTTGTTTCAAGCGAACTAAATTAGCCCGTTTGACAGGGGTATTAGTCAACCAGCTCGTGTGCTACAAAACTTTGAAATCGTTTATAGTTCATCTCGCAGTTGGTTTCTGATAATACATGACAGAAGTGCACTACTTAGGAAGAGACATCTTTGTTCTGTTGCAGTTCGCCGCGTTCTGGCGGACTCGTGGATATGGCGCACGCGCCTACTGGATGGACCTCTCTCGTCTGCGCTTTTGTGAGCAAGTTCTGCGAGATGCGACTTTTCCTTCCTGTGTGTGTGAGAGGTGGCGCCAGCGATCACCGGCAGCGCATACGGGGACCCGCAGGATTCCAACCGCCCCCCGCGATGTGTCGGTGAGTCCCCTCTTTTATTCTCCATCTTGCCCCGCTTTCCAGGTTTGCTCTTCCGAGTACTTTGCGGAAAAGGAGACGCTCGACACTTGTTTTATTACAGATCCGGTCCAATCTGACCGTCCAACGAGTCCGAAAATCCGTCGGAGAAAAGCCGGGGTCACACTTCTTATATATGTCATACAAACAACAGATTCGAACGCGAGTCACCGCAAGATCCGCATGCTTGGAGGCCGCATGGAAATAAGTTCAAGGAGAAAAAACTTGGCACGCGGCATTCGAACCAGGGACATTGCGGTGACTCGTGTTTAAAGACTGCCTTTTGTACGATGTATATGAGCAGTGTGATCACGCGGCGCATTCCCTTTGAAGCGTGTTTATTGAACGAGCTTTCCGCAGACGCGCGCGCGCCTATACTCAACGTTTATGCGGACGTATACTGCGCCGCCCTCGCGTGTGGTGTCTCGTCTCGAGTCGCGACGCCGTCTCGTCCGCAGAAGCGGCCCGCGCAATGAAACACTAGATGCCGCGCACTTTGTCCTGGCTGCGGAGCCTGTTTACCAGTGCGCGGTGCCTACGCAAAGTCTGCGCTGCATCCGGCTCCGGACGTGAGCTGCACTGTTATTTGTGCGCCACTGAAGATTAGCACCGATGAGCCACGCGGTGGTACCACAGGTGCTGCGCTACACACCTATATCGCCTTTTGCCGGGACGCTTTTTTTTTTTTATTGTATTCTTGTTTGCTTTTTATTACTTTTTTCGCTCGTCTACCTGTTGATTTTATGTAACGGACACTACACGGCAAGGTTCGAGCAACGGTCACGCTGCTTTTACACCGCACAAAGACCGTGTCTCAGGCGTGCTTATTCCTGGTATTGACCGTCACACTGTTCATACAAAAACCGTCTGCGCACCAAGCGGTGCTGTATTTTGTGTTTTTATCGAAGCTAGACAGTGATCTCTGAGCCCTAACAGTACCAAAACATAGTTTATCATGCTTTTTACAGCGATCGGAATAAAATCTTCGCTCAGTTCTGCTTAAACGCCTCAACATTTGGTGCGGTCATGTGTTATAGTGGCCAAAATATTTTAACATGGCGGCCGCCAGGGGGGGGGTTCATTTAGCCTGGTGAACGGGATACCAGTTTATCGCTCTAAGCCTGTCTACCTCGTTGGTCCATAGATATACTTATGTCATTATGTCCGCAGCAAACACCGTGCATCTTGTGCTATATATGAGGAACAAAATGATAAAAAGTCACGATTAAGCAAAAATTACATAAATCACATTTTGTTTGATTTAAATCACCGCAGCTTGAAAATAATAACTACTTTTCTCTACATTTCTTTTAATATATGAATGATCGTTTTACCAATCCATTAGACATTAAAAAAAAAGAGGACGAAACAATTACTGTACATTTAAAGTATACTTTAATTAACAGTTTTTTATTGATGTTCATTCTACCAAATTAAAACGAAAGCTGATTTAAATTTACCTGAGTAAGAAACCTTAATATATATTTTTACCTTTTGATTTGCTCGCAATATGGCATTACTTTTCTCGTTCTACTTACTTTTTTTTCGCGTTATGATTTGCTTCTAAAAAACGCCATGTAACTAGCGCTTTTTTGAAGGGGGGGGGAAGGGGGGGGGTAGTTGATAGGAGGTGGCTGGTATGTCCATGACTTGGGATGCAGAAAAAACAAAAAAGGGGGGGGGGGGTAATAATTCATGTGTAGATTATAGGGTCCACTGGATTTTGAGGGGGGGGGGGGAGGGGGGAGGAGCAAAAAGCCCCTAAGCGCGCCCCCTCCCTCTTCCCTGGCTACGCCACTGACACGAAGTGGAAAATAGAAAGGAAGCCCAACGTTCCGAATGCTCCAGAAGAGCCCCGCTTGTTGCTCTTGTGCAGCCTGGTACAATCTTCTATGTCTGATGCTTATTTGATTTCGAAACAAAAGAAATGCGCATGTAAAACCTCAAATGAGAGACAAACTATAAGCAAGAAAATATTTGGGGGATAGTTTGTAAGGGAAATATTCGATTCAACCCATCGCGGTAAACATTGTACGATTTAAATTCCTATCTAAAATTATTTTTAAGAACATTTTGATTTTTATTCTCCACCCCGATGAGCAGTGTGGCTTAATAGCACGAATTGGCATGGAAGCTTTTTGTTCGGATTGTGCTTAGACAGGGCATTGATGAGCTTTCAGCGGACTAAGGGGGAAGGAAGGGCATTCGTAAATGTGGAGATAGAGTTGGAGTCGGGGACAACATAAGGAACGAAGGGCGTCTTACCATCGCAGTCAGTGGGGTTGCGGCATAATGGCCGATAAGAGCGCGCTGGAACTACTCACGAAACAAGAAGCGCAAACGTAATAAGCCCTGCGTTTCTTAAGTTGTCGTTGATTGTAGTGACTGTAGAGAACATGATAAATAATGCGGGCCGGCCTTCGTGTGTTTGGTGTGCATGCGAAGAAACCTTTCACCAAGGCAGAGTAGAAAACAACTCCCTTCCTGTTTACTCGTTCGATGTTCACCGTCGCTCTAATACGACTAGAGAGAGGCTGTCGTTTTGGTATTGATATCGCGCGGCAGACTGACTGTCGTTCTTCTTTTCTCGAACTTGATATTGCTGGGAAGATCTCGCCAGGAAACGAAACAGCTCGACAATTCAGTCGACGGAACGAAAGAGGAGATTGTCAGACGGTGAATTTGAACGTGCACAGGTGACGAACGCCAGAGAGTTGCCGTCGACTCGTGTTCACGTACGGGTTCTTCCCACGCATGGATTGCAACCGGAGTCACTCCCGGACCCATCCCTTCCGAATCCCTGCATGGAAGCTCCAACCTCAGTAGCCTACACAACATCTGGCGTCGAGTTGCGGTGCCCGTGGAGCTGCTCAAATGTACACTCTATAAAATGCCTGCGCGTCTACTTACCCGCCAAACACTCAGAGATCCAATCTCTGCGATCTAGGAAATCAGCTCGGCGAATGATTAGGCGGATCATCCGTCTAGGCCTAAAAATGCAGTCTGCACTGTCGCAATATGCCACGCAAAGCGTCATCCTTGCATTGCGTAATGCCACAGAGCGGACTTCATTTTGAGGCCTAAACAGATGTTCCGCCTCATCATTCGCTGAGCTGATTTCGTAGATCGCAGAGATTGGCTCTTCGAGTGTTCTGCGGGTAAGTAGACGCGCAGTCATTTTTAAGAGAGTCTACTATCTGAAACCAGCGGAGGCATTATAAAGTGAAAACTTTCACATTATATGGCGTAGAAGTGTGGCCTCGAGGAGTGTTCAAGCAGGATACTCCAGAACGCGTGAGGCGACACTCCCTCGCCATATATGAAGTGAAAGTTGAAGTCCGTCTTCTGTTTGGACATGCACCGGGCAAACATCACGGCTTTCCTTCTCGCCTCGTCTGCTTTTCTGTGACGTCGGTGCTCGTCGGACTTGATGTCACAGGTTACCTGCCAGTGGTGTGCCTGTTGCCTCTCCATCTGTTCTGCAACACCCTCGAATTATTCCCTTCCCCATTTTCGGGACTTGAAAAGCAGCGGACGCCTCGATCGATTGACTGACAGCCAACATAGCGTGTGATCTTCGGACCCACGTGATGCGTATACGCTCTAGGTTTCCATGGGGGACACAAGCGGACCTTGGCGGAGGGAAGCTTTCCCCTTGGCTAAAAAGAACGGACAGAAGCGGATCGCCAAAATTTCATATGGCGGAGAGGTGTCGCTTCAAGGGTTCTTGAACTGTCCTGTGTAACCAGGGTGTAATTGGCAGTAACTACTAACCATACGTAAGCGTAACTGAGGCTTGGGATGCCCGTTGAACACCCCTAACCGTAGTTCCCATGTAACTAAAATATCATACACACAGTTGGTGTGCTGTTCTAATGTCTGACTCGTGTTTAATGTTTATTAATGCTTCATTCGCCTTTCTGGCAACGTGTAGCCGAATAATTGTCGATAGAGTAGGTATCACGAGGACAGAGGTCATTTGCATATTCCTCGTGTTTCCATTCGCGAGGTGAACAGTTTTGAGGATTTTGAGCTCGGCTGTTCCAGCGGAATGGTTTCGATTCAACAGATCAGTGGACGTATACAGATCAGGACCAAATGAATTTAGTCATATTTAAAGAAATTTTTAAACACAGCTTTGCATGCTCCGGCACTGTAATTTTAGAACCAAGGTGCGACAGGGTGGTGTTTTTTTGTTTTTTTTTTTAATATTAACGATAAAGTTTGCCTGAGTCGAAAGTTTTAACACAAAAGCATAATCTTTCAACGAACAAATATGCAATAAAGCCTTTTCTTTTGTACCAGTGCGAAACACACACACACACACACAAAAAAAAAAAAAGAAAAACTAAAAGGTACAACACTGTAGTGTATGTGATGGACGTTTGATTCAAGGAAACCAGGGGAAAAAAATTTTTGATTTTGCTTTTGTTTCCTGTCTAGTGCAATAAAATGCCCCAATGGCCCACGTAAAATTTTTTTTCTCACTTTGAGTTAAAAAAAAAAAAAAGCTTCCGTACTCAATTATCAGAACATTGTTTGTCAATGTACCTCATGCTTAAGGTAAGTTTTTAGTTCGAAATTTTTACAAAACAAATGCACCGAATAGTCATACTTCTGTAAAAACTTACTTGTTTTGATTTTTCAAAACTAATTTTTGAGATTCATTTAAAGTAGGTTAGACTCATTTGGCCGTGAGTGTATTTGATTTGTTTCTCTAAGAGACTACAAATTAAAAATGCAGGTTGATAAAGCCGCCTGACAGCCATGTTCCAGAATAGTAAATTGCGAGTGGGCCACATAGTCGCAAACAAACAAATAAAACTCAGAAGGAAGTTACAAAACAATCCTAAACCCTCACCCCCTTACATTTTTCTTTATCAATTTTATTTTAAAATTTAGAAGCGAAAAGTAGAAAGTGTGATCGGCTCTTAAACAAGAGAAGGTTTAGTTCGAATCGAACAAGAGAAAGGTTGCTTTTCCAATAACCAGATGGCGCAGCTTCCTCACTGAATCGATTTCGGTTTTCACCGGAGAGGTGGCGCTAAGAATCAAAGCCACGATTTATAGAGTAAAATGTGCGCACACGGTTGGGGGGGATGGGGCGCTCCTTTCATACGGGTAGTAATTGTTACAACCATTCCTTTTACAATGTTTAATCACATTGTTTCTCATATTAAATAAATGTTCGTTGATAATATATATGTATATAAAAAAGACACTGATTAGGTGGCACTAAAATGGTTCGGTCGTACGCATGTGTGCATCCATCCATCCGCGGTAGAACCTACCAAACGACAATTAGAAAGCTGACAGCGTAACATCAGAGAAGAAATACGGAAGATGGCAGTAGGGATGGCAAAATTAGAGTAAATTATACCTACGCAAAATCATTGCGCGGCGCTCAGTTTAGCAAGAAAAACACACGGCAAGGGGACAGCAAAAAGGAACGAAGACATGACGAGACATCTTCGTCCTGTCTTAGTTCTATCTTATATGTGAAGGTTTGTTTACTCTTGTTACATTACCAGCACGCTCTAACTCCTCGGCAGATTGAGGTAAGGGGAGATGAGTAAATCTACAAAGTAGGTGAATAAATCTACAAAGTAACTCAGTACCGATTGCGTTTGTCACCATAAACTTACAAAACGGAGGGGGAATCATTATTATAATCACAAGCCGATGTGATTATGGAGGAGGACTCATAAAATAACTCCAATGAACCATTTCCAAAGGGGTGAAGATACAACCGCCACACTTACTGGATCAAATAGGGTCATTCACGTATTACGTAAATGACCCAGGGAAAATGGCGCAGGACTGAAAATGTTGCGATTTTTTTCCCGTCCTTACTGTCTCGGATATTAAACATCATGATGGACTTTTTGCGAGTTGCAGCAACCGCTGTCACAGTTGCCACCTAAAAAGTGTCCGACCACTCGCCAGCCGGCGGAAAAGGCTGCGCGGGCATCCGCATGGAGCTCTTGGAAAATGTCCATTGCCCCTCTACATGTCTTTTCGCGCACGCCCTGAATTGAACTTGACTTTTATATAATTATATGTACTAGGCCTTGGCCTTAACAATGTAGAGATGACCACGTTATTCCTGGTGTGAAATATTTGAGACATCAGATAACAAACGAACGCTTCGTTTTTAAGCGAGAACGTGCGGTAAACCAAGATGCATTTGTGTATTCTGAGTTCTGAGAAGGTTGGGAAGACGATGCGAGCAGAGCGGCGTTGCTCAGAGACCGTATACTGTTCCGTCGTCAGAAAGACTGAGCATACCCTTGACCGGACAAGGTAACGAAGAGTATCTTCCCACACGGTACGTCGCAGTCCGTTAAGGATAATCGGCTCTTCCGGTCTAGTAGAAAATAAGTCTAACCATAGCCCAGCCTAAGCTTCTTCACTCGGAACTCCCGATTCGTTACGCAGAGCAGGGGCTGACTGAAGTCTCTCGCGGTTCGAGATTTACGCGCCGTCCTCATAGACTGACCGCTCGTTCTGCTCCGAGACGCCATCGGAGGATTCCGAAAACAAACGGGCGTCCATCACGAGCTTGCGGAGACAATGCGTGCTTCCGCAGATCCACGGCCGTCGCCGCTGCGCTGTAGCTCCCAGCGAGCCCGCGGCCCCCACACCTGCGTGCGCCGCAGCGACGGGGAACTCCCCGCGTCTGTCAGCCCGTCTCGTCTGGGACCGTGATGAATCCCCGCTTGTACGAGCCATTGTACCTTCGAACTCATTGCCGCGTGACGCACGAGGCATCAGCACGGAAAGGTGCCGCTTGCCATCCGCATCGAACCCCATGAGGTCTGTGTTACATCGAGCTGTTTTGAAGTCCAGGGATTCTCGAGAACCATTCATTACGAAAGTGCTCTATTGACCAACCTGACGCCGGGGTGCCATTGTTCGGCGCGTCTCCATTCTCCGGCATTTTCCTGTAGACAGATACGTGTACGGTGTTCAAGCCGGCTGTTTAGAGAGATGTACGTGGCATTTGGGTCGCGTTGTAAGCATGCTTTTGAGTATATATATGTCCGGAGTTCCTCTCGCGGTGCTACATCCCTGTCGAGCACCCTGCCTTTTCGGCAGAAACCAGCCTCGGTAATTTAGGGAGTACTGTATCGCATTGCTAACATCCGTCGCCGATGGTCCATACTTAACACCGCTTTTATCGGCAAAAGGCTGACAATCGATGCTCCCGCTGCAAAATCCACAGCATTCTTTCAAAAAGGTATCAGCCCCTATATTTACGAATCTATTGTCAGGGTCCAGGGAACCTGGTGTCTTCTACACACACGGCATCCAAAAAGGTTATGAGGGCGAAAAATAAGCAAAAAGAAGGCAGCACAGCTATAGTACTCACTGAAAAGATGAGAACAGCAGGGAGGCTCTTCAGTTGTCCCGTCTTCGATAACGCTTCGGCATCTCGTAAGTCTAGAAACCGCACACGCGGCCGAAGCACACTGGAAAACAGCAACCGTCTGCTGGAGATCGGTCATTCGAAAGAGACGCCGTGCTGTTTTCATCCTGTTAGTGACTACATCTCAACACGGTATGCATGTACGTTGATTGGTTTCAACAGTTTCTGCACCGTCACGCGTCTCGGTTTTTAGACCCTCCATTTAGTAAATCACAACTCGAGTCTTCCGCAGGCACGAAAGGTTGGAATCGGACGTGCATGAGGCGGCTGTCGCTTGGAAGAGATACAGCGGGCGTCGTTATATCGGATGCGGTACCTTGAAGGTGCTTGCATTTACTATAGTGATGAGAACGACCTTGCGGGGGGCCGTTATAACATCAAGGCACGCTCATATGATTGCTATGAACGCTGCATTCTGTGATGGAACCGGAAAAGAGCTCCAGGAAACGCATTTAGCCGCTAGGTGGCGTGAACATCCCGGACTGATGACGTATAATCACAGCGTTGCCAGACCCAGAGCATGATCCTATGGAAACGGCTTCTTTAGCGAACGTCGTTTTCCGCTCGGCATTGCAATATTCCTATATCTGTCCTGGTGTTGCCTCCGACATACCATCGCAATTATCGTCAGCCGCGCCGTCGTAAACGTAACTCTCGTAGTTGCCGCGCTAACCTTGATTGCCAATAAAGTGTCTTGTTAAGATTGATTAGGAATGAGTGGCTGGTAAGCCAGTGTTTAAAACTGAAATGAAATATCTAATAACCCCGAACTGAAGGCTACCAGTCAATGAAAAGTCATACGCCCTCGACGCTGACGAAATTGCAACTATATATGTACTTACTTGAGCACCCTTGAGCATTTTAGCCTGTCGGCGTTTGAAAAGTCTGTATCTGAAAACATGGTTACAGAATGATTCGAGATGTACAGGACGGAAGACTCAGAATTGCATGGTGAAAAGGACTCATCACGGCCTGGGTTTGAGCCCGGTTCAGGGAAGTGCGAGGCAAGCAGGCAGCCTGAGCTACACCGCGACCAACCTTCGCGGAACTATCAAAACACGTTTCTACCAGCAATGTGCTGTAACGTTCGTGCTAATGGTACTATGTTCTAGCCGTCACGTGTTTATAAGACATAAGAAAGCAGACGTATAAGCCGCTATGAATTTCCTTTCTACGGGTTCGCCTTCTACCAGATTATAAATAGTCGTCATTTTAAGAACGAAGCGCGCAGACAGACCTGGGCTCTGTTGACAACGGAGCAGGGCCATGCAAACATCGCTGTAATACGTATCGTGTTTAAAAAAAAAAAAAAAAAAATCTAAGTTTTGGCCGAATTCAGGAACTGGAAGCAAAGCATCTGACTTCCGCCAAGAATCGGAAGCATATATATATACCGAAGAAAAGAGAAACGATATTCGAAGGCCCCCGCAGACATTTATTTTTCCTTCGTTATTCTCTACGTGTCGCCACAATCCTTCGCACACACACAGTGAAGGCATCCATTATGGTCGCTCAACCGTAAGATCGATGTTCCTTTCTCTGCCTCCTTTTGTGCGACGGAAAAAAGGGAACCCAAGTCGTTCGCGCTCCCGCATTATGCTGGGACACCGTCTCTCCCGCAGATCAAAAAGGGAGCCTGCAGAGGCACACATCGCGTACGCCCCAGATCGGAAACTAAGCGATCTTTAGCATACGTCTCTACAAAAAACTGAGCGAGACATCTTTAAAATAAAATTTCAAAAGTCTTTGGGGGCGACAATAGAAGCAGTTGCTGAAGCTTGCTCGCTTGTCTCTTCCCGTGGCTCGGCGCCTCCAAGCCCGTTTTCTTGGGATTGAAGAAAAGAAAAAAAGAAAAAAGAAGGCGTATTGGAGAGAGAAAATTGCCGGCGGCCACACGACGACGCTCCCGTGTGGGTGCCGACTATGATATAGTCGACGCCCTTCATTTGCTGAGGCCCTGCCGCCTTGCATTTGGCCACGGGCCCCAGATAACTCTTCCGTCGCCGCTTCTTCTTCTTCGACACACGCGTGTCGGTAGAGCACACCGCGGGTTTGCGTGCTTCTTTGATGCTACCGGGGAATCTATTGCATATGCGGCGGCAGTGAGCACGCGCGATCAACCGCGTGCCGCTTGAGCGACGGCGAGATGCTCCGCGGGAAAGCATGCTGTGTCGCTAACGCGCACTTCTTTCGCCATTATTTCGCCGCAGCTTAGATCACAAGGACTGGTAAGGCGCCAATCACTGATCTCTGTGGATGGAAGGGCGAAGGAGATGAGAGGGTTAGAAAGAAACTTTTGTTAGTTTACAATTACAATCTGCACTCTTAAACAAAAAAATATTGAGAAAAACAAAACGCCATGCTTTGTTGTGTTTTGCGTAGACTTTCATTGCAGGTCACATGTTTTGAGATAGGTATACGTTGCAGGGACGGACAGTATTTCAAATACGGAAATACCTTAAGTATTCTGTATTTCGTATTTAATTACGTATTGGCCAATGTACTTGTCAATCGTATTTATAGGGGCGCTGTAACATTATTCAATTAGAATGGTTTTCACTTTACACGAGCTTACTGTCACCAGTGGGACTCAAGGATACTCGCACGTAACGCCACTAGCCAAGAAACTCCTATGTTGCGGTGTAATTTCAAGGACAAAAGCTAGCGTTTTTATTCAATCTGTCCTTCCCGAAACCTGATGACGTAACTGGGGGATCGCAGTACCCCCCACTGACGATATTTTAATACTCTTCACAGATTGGACCCGAGCATTACGTGCGCACTCGATTTAGGCTCGGGGTAATCGACAGATCGAAAAGCATTCGGGTAGTGGCCCGTGTCCAATCGCTGCAACACTCTAAGAAATAGGGGGCGTACAGGGGTACTCCCCTTGTCCCATCTCTAAGTCCCCAAAACTACATTTCGTCGTTCTGTCCACTGACGTCGAGCTCGCAATACCAACTTTTACGAGCGGCTTGATAGTCGAGCGATACAACTTATTAAGATAGCTAATGTACTCATTAAAGGCTACATTAAAACAATCAAGTTTTTTTTCGCCCTGCTGCAAAAGCTCGTTAGTTTTTTTTGTGTTTTTTTTGTAGTCTTCGATACGCACATTAGCTATTTATTACGCTATATCCAACAACTATCAAGCCGCTCGTAAAATTTGGTATCGCCAGCTTGACGTCAGTGGACAGGACGATGAAATGTAGTTTTGGGGAGTTACATATGGGACAAGAGGAGTGCCCCTGTCCACCCCCTATTTCTTAGAGCGAATGACGACAATGGCCGAACCATTACAATGTCTGGAACTCAGCGCGTGTCTTATGATTTGCCAACCCCAGCGCGTGGCTATGCTCAACATGGAAGGAATATAATCGGCTCCAGATCACGTGGCCGCTTGTTCTTGCTGCGAGTTGAGGGGATGAACGCTGCTCGTTTTTCTTTAATTTTTTTCTGCGACTTCTATCGCGTGGGGTGAAAAACGAACGCGTGTTTTATGGGTCATTAATGCCAGGGATCCGTCCTAAGCAGAGGTCGGCAATTTAGGTCATCCTCATCACCCTCATCCTCACAGCCAAACTCACCTAAACCCCTCACTCACCATCACCCTCAAAGCTGCACTCGTCTTCAGCCCACCACTCACCCCCATCCTCACAGTCACACTCACCTTCGGCCCTTCACTCACCCTCACTGAACCTCACGCCCCTCACGCATTCATGGCACTCACGCCCCTCACGCACTAACCGCCCTCGCGGCCCCCACGCACTCATGGCCCTCACGCCACTCAGGCCCACTTCAGATGGGGCTATTTCGCCCAGAAACTTGACGTCCCAACACCAGCAACACGAGCCGCCCGCGTTCACACGCAGCAACCATTTGCAGCAATTTGCCATCATCATCGTGAAATTTTATTTTTCTTGCACTATATAGACACCGCTATAAACGTGTTTTTATGCATTCAAATCTCCGTGAAAATACTAATGCATCTTTCTGAAACAGTTTATTTCCAAAATCGATCAATTTTAAACCAGAACCGAGTCTTTTGTTGTCATCATCGCCGGCACGAGGTATCACGTGAAAATATCGCGCCCCTTATTGGAGGCAGCCGCTTCAAACGTCTTCGAATTTCTCCGAGTTGCTCGCTTGTTTCGAGCCGGAACCGATTTCAACAATTCTTGTCGATCTAGGGAAAGCTTGGGAACAACCCGCCATCAACACCAAAATTGCTGAGAAAGTTGCTCCGTCTGAAGGGGGTTTCACGCATTCAAAACCCTCACGCCCCTCACTCACTTATGGCCCTCACAACCCCTCACGGCCCTCACACCCCTCACGCACTCATGCCACTCACACACTCACCACCCTCACGCTCCTCACGCACTCATGGCCCTCACAACCCCTCACGGCCCTCACAACCCTCACGCACTCATACCACTCACACACTCATGGCCCTCACGCCCCTCACGCACTCACGGCCCTCACACCCCTCACGCCCTCACCGCACTCACACCCCTCACGCCACTCACCGCCCTTAGGCCCTTCACGCACTCATGGCCCTCACACCACTCACGCAGTCACCACGCTCACGGCCCTCACGCACTTACGGTCCTCACAGCCCTCACAGCCCTCAGGCCCTCACTCACTCTCACAGTCATGAATTTTCCTGGTTCAGAAACTCACTCACCCTCACCTCACCTGTGAAGATGAGGTCTAGTGAGGGCCCTCATGAGTGAGGTTTGCCGAGGTATGGTCCTAAATGGTATTAGCGCAAAGTACTAAGGTCTTTGCATCAGAAACCGGAAAGTGCATCGTGACGGCGCGGTGCTCACCGTCTATATGCGTTCGCTATGCAAGGCTAAACCAATACCTGCATTGAGTGCCCCATAATCCTGCGCTTCGCGCGCGTGCGTGTGTGTGTGTGTTTGTGTGCGTGTGCGTGCGCGCGCGTGTGTGTGTGTGTGATTAATTTAGTCCTCAGGATGCACTTTTGGCGCTGCTTGATGGACTCGGATCACGCACCTTCGGCTACGATCTGTCTTAATGTGAAACGAGTATAACGTATACCTTCCCCAATAGAGAGTGTACAGAAGCAAGCCGTATAGCGCGCTGCTTCTAGCCGGCCGCCCTTCCGTCGTCATCGCAGGATGTAGAACGCCTCTTTGGTTTAGTTGCAGGCGCAAGTTCACCTCATTAAAAAGCCACGAAACGATTTTTTTTTCGCTTTCGCTAAATACTATTTTGAATCACACTCTAACGTTAATAACTGAATAAACTTGCCTTCGTTTTTCTTTCTAGGCAATGGCAGTCGCCAAAACATTTCGAGAGACATGAGCAACGTTTATCCCCTCACCGTGATCCCCTCAATTCAGAGCTATCAAGCGGCCATTGGCCTGGAGCCTATTCTCTGCCGCCAAATTTAATCATATAGCCACGCGCTGGGGTCGGCAAAGCAGAAAACGCGTGCTGAAGCATTGCTATACTCTGTTTCACCTTATGTTGTACCGCAGGAAAGGTTGTAAGCGCGAGCTCCTTGCTCTGGGGCAGATCTCGGCGGCACAAGCTCTCGTGCAGTAAGGGCAGCTGTCAACGCTATGAGCTCGCGCTTCCAGCCTTCGCTGCGGTACAACATAAGGTGAAACGGAGTATAGGGTTCGGCTATTTCTCATCACCGCAGTATTTGGACACGAGTCACTAACCGAGTGTTCACCGAGGCATGGATTGGAGCGAGCAGAAGTGGAGTGCTAAATTAGTTATTGTCGTGTCCAACGCCTGAGCCGCGCTCGACTGTCGTCAGGGGGTGGTTTCAATCCCGCAATTTGGCTATCGAGCTTTGCGAAGGCGATACTGAAAGAAATAGTCCCTTTTATCCTCGCGATTTTTTTACCGCGAAAAAGAAGCTTCCGAATCAGTGGCGTGCAGTCTGCGCGAGTATACTTCGGCCCGACTTGGATCAGTACGCCTCTGCAAAGTCACGAACATTAAAACCCGATGTCCTTTCATGACCCCTTTAAGCGTTTATTTTCAGCTGTACATACATATGCCCTGTTTTTTTTATTTTTTTTATTCGTGACAATATGGTGGTTTTCGATCTCGGTCGTGCACTCGTTCATCGTCTCCATTGTTCTTTGCACGCCTCGCACCCAGTGTACCAAAACACTGCGATGACTGCGCCCGATAGACCTTTCGCTAATTACCCAAGCATCAAAGAGAACGTGGGGAATGTAGGTACATGGCGCTGCAGCTGCTCGCCTTCCCTGTTGCCCATTGCAAGCATGGCGCCCCGACTGGTGCCTCATGCGCGTAAGCACGTGCAGCTTGCGCGTAAACATAGCTTTGGCAAGCTTGCAAATGACACGGACTTGTCCGCACGAGCAGAGACATAGCGGCTTCTAGTCGCCTTTTTTGCTATCGTCTAGATTCGAAGCAAATAACCAAAATGAAGCGTCCGTGGAAGACGTGCAAAGTGACATTTGTTTAAGGTTTTTGCTTTCGAACAATGCATAGCTGAAGATACCAGCACGCGCAGTGCGTGTATCTAAGTTCCTGGCATTCTTTTTGATGGTTTTGTAGGTCGGCAAAAAGGTTATCGTCGTCTGAATACCGTTAGCCTTTACTCGACGGCTATTAGAGAAAAAGTAAAACTAATTACAGGTTTAGGCGCGCACCGGATGTTATAACTTGTAATCGAAGTACATATATGCTAAGAACAGATAAACATCACAAAAGGAAAGTTTTGCCTGCATTTTCGCAGTTTCGTACGTAGCTCATGCATGCGGCAAAAATAGGCCTCCTGCGTTGCCTGCAGGATGCGCTCCGAAAATGGACTTGTTAGGACTTGTTTTGGGTCGTATAATCCTGAGCGCCTCAAACTGTCACATATGTGGAAGCGTGCCTATCTCTGGTGCGGAACGCGAGATAACAAGGACAATAGAAACAAAATCGAACGCCAGAAAATCACAGGTCAAAGCTAGACGCTAAGAGCGTGGGCCAAGAGCACGGTGGCCAAGAGACACCGTTTCACGCGTTCCCAAGTAGAAAAAAAAAAAAAGAAAAAAAAAGGAAAAAAATAACCCTTGCGAGGCCAGATGTTTTGACAACGAAGCCCAGATATAGGAGACGCGTACCCTAGCGGTGGTGGCCTGAATCTGGCGGTTTCGATTCTCTTGTGGCGTTGAATCTAGCCGATTTTGGACGTCCAAATGTGTTTTTCCGTTCTAAACAGCCCACAAAAAAAGAAAAAAAAAATTAAATAAGCTCAGTTAACGTGTCATAAGTAGTGCGAGGCCGAATCAAGAGTTTGTACTACTCAAAATGAGGGCGCAACAGTTTGTTCAAAGTTTCATCGCAGGGGGTCTGTCGCAAGCAAAATCACACACTGTGAATCAGACTTGAAAACAGCACGTTCATAACATGCATGAACTTTGGTCGCAATAATGATGGAGACCAAACCACGCATGAAGAGCCCACTCTTGGGCTCATCCCAAGGACGTGTTGGTTTCCGCGTCCATTACGTCCACTTAAAAAAAGAAAAAAAAAGTTTCTTTGGACGAGTAGTTACGGCGTGCCACGGCAATTTTCGTTGCCGTTAAAGAAAAAGAAAAAAAGAAAGAAAGAAGAAAGTGTTATTGTGGCCGCACTCGACAGTCCCTTCTCCGTCCGGGAAGTGCAGCCAATGAAAGCGCAAAGGCCAGCCCTCCTCCTGATGGTCTTTGGCGAGCACACACGACCGGAAGATGCTCCGGCAAATGGTGGTCCTTCCAGAGCAGGGTCGACAACGGCGCGAGGCAACCGAACGGCCGCCCCTGACGGCGGCTGGCCTGCCCAAAAGGCGCCGCTCCAATCTGGACTCTCTCGGGGACGGCCGGACAGCGGCACGGGGGCCATTTCCGGGGGCAAAGCGGTCACGGCACGTCCCACGGGCGGCCTCCAGCTTCTGTTCCGCTTGGGCTGGACCCGCGGCAGCCGTCCGGGGGTCGGCGGTGGCCCCCACCCCCGTGCTTCGAGGGGGCGGCGGGGGGAGGCTTTCCGGATTTTCCCCGGTCTTGAGGTTCCGAGCACGTGCTCGCCAAGCGCGCTACTTGTCAGGGTCGATGAGCGTGCGACGGTTGTCGTACAAGCGCGCTCCTTTCAGCCCTGGGTACCAGGTACAGTCTCCCACAATACGGAAACCCATTCGCTAGTTTGTGCGGCGGAGATAAGCACACGTTGTTAAGAGGCGTTTTTAGAGAGAGGATAGAACGGGAAGGTTAATTTATTTTATCACCTTGAGCTGTCTGGGCCAGGGCAACGCGAATCATGCACACCTGCCTGAAACTGGCTCTCCCAATGGGACTTTTACGCCTCGGTCTTGGACTCTCGGCAACTGGTAGCCAGCTTCTCGGTGGTAGTAGCCTGTTTCCCTGCTTGGGAAATAGGACGACGCGATCACGGCATTGTTCGATTTCGCTAGGGTCGCTCCATTCTCATAACTTTTCACAAAACCATCGTAACCGAGTTTTTCTTGTTGCAAGAAAGGAAGTGAGACCTTATTTGCTAGGTTGACTTTTAACGTATTCCAGTTAGATGCGCACTGTGGCCGAATTCAGTACTTCGATAGACTGCTGCGAAGTATCGAGGAAAACTAGGCTAATTAAATTAGCTTAGAGACTTAACTTGCGATGATATTTTACCATTCACATTAAAAGCGAATGTCTGGAGCGACTGAACTCTTACGAAGACCGCGGAGAGCCGATAGATGAGGTGCAGAAGGCTCGTACCACATACAATAATTACAATAATGTTTAACTTATCACTAAAGGGTACTGAACCAAACATTTTAGAGTCCATAATAAGTGGTGTACGATCTTTCCACGAGCCAGCTCTAGCCGGTGTACGCAGGCATACGAAAAGAAATTGACGTCATAGTGTTTCATTCGCACTTAAGATAAAAGTGAAATGTATGGGCTCCGGGCAAAAGGAGAATAAAGCCAGGCTTTTCATTTCCACAAGTGAAAGTCACGTGATTGATAGACCAATTAATCGCCTACCTTTTACACCAGACCCCACTATGATGATGAAAGGCATGTCTTTATTCTCCTTCATTCCCGGAGCCCACACTTTTCACTGTCATCTTAAGGGTGAATGGAGGGCTATAACGTCAATTTCATTGCGTGTGCTCGCGTATACCTGTGGCTGCTGGCTCGTGGAAAGATCGTGCACCACTTATTATGGATACTAAAATGTTTAGTTTAGCATCCCTTTAAAAATCACATGACACTGTGAGCGTAGTACTTACTTTCACATTCTTGTTTCACACACGCATGGGCCTCGAAATTCGACTCAGTTCTTTTTATTTTATCCTTAATTGTTACCTCTCTCGACAAAAAAAAAAAATTAGTTTACAACTTTGTTTAGAGGTTCACAACAGAATCGAACGAGGGCATCCTGGCTGCGGCCTTCAAATACTTGCGCGCATGTGTCACCATTTGTGGACACCATGCTTTTGACTTCATACACTCGCCCTCCTTTGTGATCGATGTAGAAATGCTGGATAAAAGTTCATCTTTAGGATGGATCATGGCCTTTTCAACATTGATCACTCCCAGTATTCAAAACCCCCCGGTGACCCGTACTTTAAAAAATAGCCATTCTAGAATAATCGTACCATTTAAACTTATAACCAATCTCTTTTATTGTTCTCCTTCCCGAAAAGAGAGCTGTGTGAAACCTCCTCCCTCCCTCCCTCCCCCCCCCCCCCTCCCTCCCCCCCCCCCCCCCCACGGATTGTTCTTTCAGATTTCCCCGCAGCCTTTCTTCATAATTTGAAGCGCTTGCATATTTGATTCTTGTATTTTCGTGGCAGCATTGTAAGAAACATGATAAAAAAAAAATCTTAAGGGAACTAAACGTGTGGATATTTTTTGCTCGCCTTACTTTGGGGAATTTTGCAAGGTGTGGATGTTACTGGTGTCCTAAAATGCTGCATGCTATCTTTAGAGAGGTGAGTGACTGTGTTCTTCGGGTTGCCTGTCTTATCCTTTCATTTATAAAATCAAATGAGGAAGAAAAAAAAAATCTCCTTTAATGACCCTAGTGAAGAACGACAGTACTCCGAATTAAACACTTAACTTCTATTCCCGAACTCTAGACTATTCGGCGTGCGCGTTTCTATGCTGAAAAAGCGGCATCGCCGTCCCAATCCGGTGCATGCGGACCCTGGTCCTGTTCCACGCGTTGGCACAAGAAAAGGGAAAGCTGTCGAAGAGCAGAAGCTGCTCGAGTATGTGTTTGCGTACAGACACACGCACACGTGGAGCCAAAGCGAGGCAACTTTCCATTTCCGGCAGCCTACCTTCCGGGCCATTGTGCGGTCCGAGGCCGACCCGGCAGCCGGGCCCCCATTGTACGGGACCTGACGAAAGGGAAAATCCCGCGCCCAGTCTCGCTGTCGCCGCAATCTGGGTCGCGACCTCCGCGCTCCAGACGCGGCCCCTCCCGTCTCCTCGCCGCGGGGGGTGTCCCCCCCCCCCCCCCCCCCCCCCGAACACTGAGTCACTCGAGGGACCCCAGAACCACGTCTTGGGACCGAGCTCATGCGGGACTGGGCAACGTAATTTTACCATTAAACTCCATATGAATTCGATGACCATGGAACTTTGATCTGATTTGTAATCATCGAACTAAAATTACCATAACTTTTTTTCACTTTTCTGCGAAGACCAAACAGGGCGGTGGTTTAAGTTTCTAGGAAGAACTTGAGAGGGAGGTTCCTAGGAGCATCAGTGTGCCAGAGAACACTTCGGAATAGCTTTTAGGGGAACGTTTGCGGCTTCCGCAAAAGTTATTTTTAATAACACTTTTTTTTTTTTTTTTTTTTGGGGGGGGGGGGGGTGCATTAGATTAGACGTCTTGAATTCATTTGAATGTGGGGGCCAGATAGCTCACACCGGAAAGGTCGAGGGCCAACGTAAGGCGGGAAAGGGGGGGGGGGGGGGGGGGGGAGGGGGGCTAAAGATTTCACAGAGGAGAGACCTCTTGTTCTATGGTTTGGACATCTTTAGAATTTATTGGTTTATATTACTGCTTTGGTTCCTGACCTGATGTAATGACGATACTAAAAATGACACCGCTCCGCCAACGTGCTGTCATTTTAATTAGGACAGGAGAGCGTCTTCTCGTTGCTCAATTCACTTAGGAACTAACCAAACTCAATATGTCTCTAAGAACAATAAGTTAACTTCACAGTTCTTGCTTACAACACACTAAACAGATACCTGTAATTTAATAACGATATATATATATATATATATATATATATATATATATATATATATATTTTTTTTTTTTTTTTTTTTTTTTTTTTTGTGCAGGCGAGGGTTTCGGGTTTGTAGCTTTATCTTTGGCAATTGCTCCTGCTGATCGAGAGTTCGCGGAATTGCTGTACATCACAAAAATCTGGGAAGCAAAATACAAGGCGAAATAAAGGGCAAATGAGCACAGATAAGTATAAACTACCTGAATACGTTAAAAGAGCAGAGCTACTTTTCGATCGAAAATGAATCGTCGCGAAGAAATCCCTACTGCGCACGTTATTCCTAGCGCTCGAGACATGGGAACTCAAACTCGGAACCGGTTCCCTCCGGGCCGCGTCCCAGTGAGTCGCGGACCGCGTGTTTGAGACACCTGCATTAGATCAGGAGAGAGCTGCTGAGCCCCTAGAATATTACTTCGTGTTTTCTGTGACGATTATTCACTAAAAGATTGTCAAGGTGGGCGTCGGTTAGAAATTTAACCCGATCAATCGCCACCCTTTAATCGATTAGTCAATTGAGTAATCGGTCTCGTTCATTTCCATGAATATTGTTTTTAATTCAAAATTATATATATATATATATATATATATATATATAAGAAAGGGGCCTGACGTCGACGGACGTCAGCCCCTTTCTTATTTTTATTCCTTTTTTATTTTTAATTCTTTATTTTATTTTTCATTTAACAATTTATTTTTGTAAGTTCTTGTGTGTTAACTTTGACTTTTACTCCGTCCTTTTTTGAAAAAAAACAAGGAGTTTCTTTTCCGCGTAATTAGCTTTCTTGTGCTTAGTCTTCATTATTCCCGTAAACTAATACCACTTTTTTTCGGCACTTCACCCTTTTTTCTTGCGTGACTTTTTTCGCCATTAAATTAGAATTTTATTTTTGTCATCCTACGGCTGCTGTGTCTGCGCACATCACTTTTGCCCATATATATATATATATATATATATATATATATATATATATATATATATATATATATATATATATTAGTTTTTTTGCTAGATATGTGATAAACGGCGCAAATAAAATTTTGATTAGGAATTAACCTCGATGTGTAGTTGCGAGTAGTTAGAAGACACACTCACAGATTACTACTTGAACTGCTTGAGGCAAAGACGTTCGTTCATATTCTTCGGAAAGAGCGAACTCCTTTGATTGTTCAGCATAGTCTCTGATGAACTAAACCCGGACAGGGCGTTGAACTTGGCTAAGACCCGTGTAGCTACTGCACTTTTCTGAAGCTACAAATCTGGCCCCTACAGTTTACGTTAGGTTAAAGTTTTACCTTGAGTTTGCCCTTGATACAGGTGTACACGTCAGCCTGGTGAAGGCGTCTTATGTTTGCTTTCTTTTGGTTCGCCAAATTTTTACCGATTGACCGGTTAAAAAAAAATTAATCGCGATGAATGCATGAATCGATTAATCGGGAGGTTGACCGATCAATTGCCCAGCCCTACAAAGTTTTTAAGAAAAATTGATTTTTTTTTTTTTGGTTAGAGGACGTTTTTTGTTGGTCTGGCAGTGGCAAAGTTGACTTTTGATGCTATACTTGCCTTGATTATCATGAAAAAGTCGGCGTTTGTTTCTAAACGATCTGTAACAGTCTATAAACATTAAAATTATTTAAAGGTTTTTCATTCATTATACAACTCAGTTTCCGCTGACGAAATAATTCTCTAAGAACGTATTTTCCAAACGTGGATATGCAACTACGCAAAGCTTATCGTTTTTTTTTCTTTCTATTGAAACAGTTCTCTGTATTTTTTAAGGTCCGGAGATAAATAGACAATGTTGCACCTAGCACGTAAAAAAGAAGGAAAAAAAAAAAAGAAGGCGTTAATGCAATTTTAGGCAGAGAAAATAAGTGGATACAAATTTCAAAAAAGAAAAAAAAAAGAGTGGGGGTTTTGCAAACAACAGTACAACACGCAAGGTTGGAACTCCAAAGAAGAAAGCGATTTGTCTGAAAGGTACAACAGACCTGTATCGCTTCGTTGAAGACTGGTATTAAGAAGAGCACTGTGGGTTTATTCACTTTATTAAAAGAGGAAAAACATAATTCATGTATCTTTCTTCTTTTTTTGTACTTGCCGTGACACAGCTGCCATTGAACTCTTCGGACATCGGCGTAGGGTGTTCCTGAAAAATTGAAATAAAAAAGCATACAATTAAGCCTATACTTATTAAAGGAAGCAAACGCCTGATTAGAAACAATTATTGGTCAAATTATGAACACGTGTTTCCTCCGAATTACGATTCTCCGGCGTCGAGGGACAGCCATAGTTTCATGCGGACAATATAAGCAATCAACAAAAATAAAAATAAACAATCTTTTTTTTTTTTAATCGGGGATTCTAATAATTGCACGATTAAAATAGAAGTATTTTTAATAGTCGCGTTATACTAACGGCATTGACGTCACACGTATGCCGAGACAGCAGTCAGCAGTTTGGCGTTCATTGGTCTTTGTTTATTATCTGACCCCTGGACATGGCCGCTGCCACGTGCGTGAGGGGGCACGTTGCCTTCACGCGCATGCTGGATGTGTTGCTCGGTCGCACATGGGACACCAGAAAAACCACGCAGAAGACAAAAGGCCTGCGAATGACGTCATCATTAGTGGATCCCCTCCCCGCCTTAGGTGGCAAACACGCATGGAACGCGTCTACGACTGGCGTGTTTAGCGTCTAATAACCTGCCCATTTATCAAAAGCCGTCCCGAAGTGGCAACGAGTGACGTCACCTAAACCGGAGTACGTATCACTCTGTCAAATGCCGCGATCCTGGCGGTTGGCGCTACAAGTACCGGCAGAAAGCACGAGCGAACGCGAGTGTCGCTTTTGCCCCGGTGTCCCTCTGCTCCTGGCTGCCGGAACTTCGGTGAACTGTCCAGCTAAAGAGCGACCCTTCAGCAGAACGGGCGTCTGCCACATCCACCGCTGACAGCGCCAGGATCGCGACCGGCGGCAGCATCACACTTCTATGACGTCATCAGACGGAAAGTCGAGGGACCACTTTTGTGGGCGCCAGCCGGACACGCACTCCAGGCGCCATACATAGTATGCGGAGCGGAAGTTCGTCTGCTTCCTGCACAGGGGTTACGATGATGTCAGAACGCCGAGTTCTTATTGGCTGATTGAAGAGCAAATTGTGGGTAGACTTGGAGGCATTTAGAGTTAATGTCTACCCATTATTCTGTCAATCAAAGTCAACTGTAACTCGGTGTCGTTCTAACGTCACCTCAACTACTGCGCAAGAAGCGGACGACTTCCTCTTCTCCGCACTCGCACCAGTCGTAAGTAAAAGGCAAAAATAAATATATATTTCTCGTTCTCTATTATCAGACGCAGAGGCAGACATGCGCTACATGCGTACACGCTTGCGCGTGCGCCCATGCACATACCTTATGGACGTAAAGCATGTATGCGTATACGCGTGCACAAGCGAAAAATTCGTCCCCGATGACGTCAGACTTCTCGGATCAATTGAGCGCCAACTGAAGACCGACTCGACCGTTTTATCCACACACTCAGGAGTTACTTAACGGCCTAAAAAGATACTTTGGAAGCATTTTAGACAGTTTTAGTGGATTTTTCAGATACCGAAGATAGCAATACTCCATCACGATACTATGTACGCGCAGAGGCAGGCACGTAGCCAGGGGGAGGGGGGCATGGGGCCCGGGTCCCCCCCCCCCCCCCCCCCCCCCCGAAATCGTCCATTTTGCTGGGATCTCATCTCCCCTCTAGCATTTTGTCATGGGCGCCCCCCCCCCCCCCCCCCCCCCCCCCCGAAACAAAATCCTGGCTACCCCGAAACAAAATCCTGGCTACGTGCCTGCGCAGAGGCATGGGCGGAGTATCGGCTATCGTTATCGGAGTCATCGGAACGATCTATGAAAGCTCACTTTTGTCTGGGACCCGAACGAAACCCGAACAAAATGGTCCCAATCAAGATTAGAGGCATTGTTTCGCGAGGTAATTGATTGAACGTACTTAAATCAAACTGAATATAGGTTAAAAATTGCGTAATAGTTAAGTTACAAAATATTATTCAATCAAAAATGGCATTTCATGTTGTTTATTTTTGGGCCAAGCGTGACAAGTGTAGACTAAGTGACTGAACAATTTACACAAATATAGATAGGCACTTAGAGCACTAATGATATGTAACCATAAAAACTGCACAAACGTAACAACGTCTTCTTTTTTTTTCTTTTTTTTTTTTTTTTTTGTAAAAGCTTAATTGTCAAACGCTTGTAGTACATTCTGAATGCTTCTCTGTTTGAACGCCTTCTCGTTTCTCCATTGCGCTTCTGAATTTTGGTACACAAAAAAAGTGACGTTCGCAAGATTCAACTGTGTTTTTTAACACACCAAAGCGGCCGACACCGCTGGATTTTGACCGCCTCAAAATCCGTGGAGCTTTCCGAAATAAACAAATAAAGATATGGGGCTATAATGGACTCTTAAAAAACCTCTGACACGCCAATTTTTTTTTTTTGTGCTAGGGGTTGAATTGGCATATCAGGACATTACAAAAAAAAAATCTTTCACTATAAAGTTACGTAGTTTTTTTGTTTTTTTTTTTAATCAAAATACAAGGCTTAATTCAAAGTTCCCACCAGTGCACTGTGACGTAACAATGTACCGCAAGGTGCCGGGAGGTCAGAAAGGAAGCAATGACGTACGTCACTAGAAGTGGGTTCGCCGGAAGTCACGTGAGTTTCACTCCTCGTGCTTTCCGCGACAGTGCCTAAGACTTTTTTTTATTTTTATTCTGCTCTTCGTACGCGCGATCGTAGAAAACGAAGTTTCAGTTCCATTAGCTCTTTATCGCTGCACCGTTGGTTACTTTGCCTGCTGTAAAAGTTGAGGACGAAGAGCCAGTGGATCGACGTGATGGAGGTCAATGTTGAAAGCGTTGCCAGTACAAGCCAGTGTACGAGTGCATGCCGTCAGTACAAAAATACAGAGCTATACTGGGCACAAAACAAGCTATGAAGTTTTTAAAAGAAAAATTCTAGAACACTCGCAGAAATTAGGATTGCTAGCATCCGACACGCCCGATCGGTTTGCTGAAGATTCAGACACCGAGGTCGTTGAATCATCGGATACTCTCCAGGCTGAGGATGCCTGCGGTCAAAAGAATACGAACTGGTGAGTGCACCAAGTACAAGTAAACGTCTCGAGCATAAAGTACGTGTTTTGTCTGGAACATGAGTAGAACTTGTTTACTAGGTGTTCATGCAGCCGATGCGTCATGATGCCTGAATTCAAGACTCATGAGTGGCTCTGCTGTAGGAAGATGGGCAGGAAACTTACAGACTTGCATCCGATAGGTTGCATAACATCACACGAAGAATTCCCACCCGTTTGCTTGAATATAACAATGCTCAAGATTACATACTTCGAACTTCATTACAGGAAGCTTCCAATGCCCCGGTTCCAATGCCCTGGAGTTGAAAGGTAATCACCGCGCAGGAATTACCTTGACATTTTTAGTTTGTTGTAATTTTAGGAAATATCGCTACACGGCGTACCGGCGGTTCGTACGCTGGGTGTGGGGCAGGCTGGGCAGTTTTAGTAAACCTTGCCTAGGGCTGTAATCCTCATGACTAAAGTGCATCGAGCATATCCATCGCCTACCCACGCATTCTAATAGCTGTCCTGCGGGAACTGCAGTCAGCCACCGGTCCATCTCTTGTATGTCTCTCGGAATTGCACGCAGTGTGATCCCTTCTTCAACTGCTGAAATACCGGGACACTCCCTCGCACAGCACCTTCTAGGCATTGTAGTCGATCACGTCAATTCACTGACTCCTCTTCTTCTACCTTTACAGCAACGTTAAGCGATTAAAAGTAAATAAAATAAACCTTGTCTGCTTGGATCGCTTGCGGAGGTGCGGAGAATAACAAAAATATTTTTAAAAATATTACACGCGCTCGCGGTAAGCACGAAGAGAAATACGACTCACGTGACTTCCGGCGAGGCCTCCCTTCTGACCGCCCCGACACCTTGCGGTACACTGTTACGTCACAACGCACTGGCGGGAACTTTGAATTGGGCCTCGTGTTTCTATGTTTTATAAAAAAAACTACGCAACTCCATAGTGAAACAGTTTTTTTTTTAATGTCCTGATAAGCCATTTCAACGCCTAACATGAAAAAAAAAATTTTTTTTTTTTGGCGTGTCAGAGGCTCTTTAAGCAAGGACATATCGGGATGTTTCCTAGAATTTTATTGCGAAATTATAATTAAGGCCTGTTCAAACATGCAGTGGAGCGCTACAAGCGTAGTGCTGACCTCGCGCTAAGCGCGCGCTGACGGCAGCGTTCACCAGATTTGTATCGCACCGGCAAAACTGTTGCGCCTGGCAGACTATAACTAGCTGACGACACGTGAGCAGCGCAGTGCTTTGCTGTATGTGTAAACTGGCCTTAATATGTATAATAAACGTGTGCTGGTGAAAACAAAAAACAAAAAATATCAGGAGTAGCTTTACTAGACCAATAGGAAAAAGCGTCTATAAAGCGTTAAAAATCACTTTTGATCATTTAGTCCTGCACCTCGTCATCACCAATGAGATAATCTGCGATTTAATTCTTCGACGACGCTAAAACCCTTTTTTCTCAGGACGCGATGATCAACCAAAGTAAATTTTGCATAGTTATACATCGTGACCGATGTCCTGTTGTAGTTGCTTTTTGTCCATCCGTAGTGAGAGCTGAAAGCCCGCAAAACACTTCCGAGGTAATCGTACATTTGTATGAAAAAAGAAGTATATCTAAAAATCCGAGCATCCATGGGCGGATTTAAAAAGGGGGTAGTGGGGCCCACTAGCCCCCCCCCCCCCCCCCCCCCCCCAAGCCCTTTAAGGTCAACTTTCCTTTTTAATTGTTGTTGTTTGTTTTTGTGAGAGCAAATATTGGATATACAAAATATATCTGGGCAAAGTTTCGGCGTAGCGTCATCTCTCAGCTCTCCTGCCAAGCTTGACCCAGATCCACCCCTACACTCGGCGTTAGCTATTCTGTGCCGCGTTGTGGAAGCACAGCTTCCACTATACTGCAGCCGGAGACGTCAAAAGAAGCCTTTTCTCGTGCAAGTAACCTTGATCATGTTGGAACGCTGCTGAAGCTACGCTACAGCCTTGACCGCGTAGCACATGATTCTTGACGCCGAGCTTAGTTGCTGAAAGCTTTAGAAACGCAGAGCGTAGCGATTTTCGACCATCTCATTATCACTGCAGCGATGGGGAAACTACTCGCAAAAAATGTATCCAAATACAGATTTCAAAATACTCGGACCAAAAATGTATTTCATTCCAACTCCGATTACACTTTCTAGAAAAAGGTATTTAAATAAGAGGTACAAATAACCCTAGGATAGTTGATCATCTTCAAATGCTTTTACAAGTACCTTTTGTACTTATCGACTGGCATCTTTACCTTAAATTTGACCCGGATAAAAAAAAAAAAGACCTTGCCCAAATAAAGAGTGGAGTCTGCACTGCCGCTAATCAATACCGAAAAAAAAAAAGAAACGTTGCAGCTTTAAAAAAAAAAAAACAAAAAAAAAACACTATCAAAAAATATTCTATTCAGTGTAGGTTTACTTTCAAGGCTCAGTTGATGCATCAAAGCGTTTTCAAACAAAATGTCGGCAACTCGAACGTTAAAAGCAAATTAAATTGTTAAAGAAAAACCTTAATAATTGTTCCAGTTTCGTTCATTCCTTGATCTACTCTTTTTTCCTTTTTTCTTGGATGTATATTCTGCGCATAGCGCAGCAAGTTTCATGCTCTTCGCGTTTTTTGGACTCCCATTGCGACGAATGCCCAACATTAATATCGCATTTACTTGCGAAGAACAAGAGTGTGAAATTGTGTTCCGGGAGTATTTGAAACACAAATATTCGAAATACTTCATTTTCAGTATTTAAATACGATCGACAAATACATTCCCCAGTGTGGACTTAAATACGATATGCAAAATATTCGCATTATTTTAAATGCGTATTTTAAAGATTCCAATTACTGGCCATCCCTGCCAATCCGCTGCCAATGAGATGACGCCATAATAATGAGATAATAAGGATAAGCAGGAAGAAAAAAAATTACGAAGTAGCAAATTAGAAGATAATAAGCTTCGCCTTGCATTTCTAAAGCTGCCAGTGAACTATATAGATAACGTTGTCGCAAAAAAAAAAAAAAAAAGCTGTTACCGGCAATTTATTACAAAAAGAAGTAACGCAAAATTCGGTAGCGGTAACGCGTTCCTTTCACTTTGAGATAACGTAGGCCTGTAACGCGTTCCTTTATTTTGCAAATCACGGGTAACGTAGTTCGTCATTTTTGTTTTTTGTAACGCGCACAGCACTGCTAGAAAGTGACGTCCTCATTTAATATGGTGGTGGTCATTTCTACTTGTTCCTGCCGAGAAAAACTAATTCGGTTGCGTGAAATATGCAGAGAATACGTGTTCAGAAGAAAGGCCACACCAGGGCCGCTGAGGCGACTTCACTAAAAGGCCGCGTTAATCGACATCGTTTATTCGTTTCCATCGTGATTCCTTCGAGTGTTTGATGTACCCTTGCGCTGATTGATGGTTGAATTTGTTCCCCGTCTACCGTATCGCTTGGATGCTTGTTTACTGATTTGTTTACCTCTTTTCCCTTCAACTTAAACTCTAAAGCCGCTCATATTTTTCCTGTGCTGGGTTAGCTCTTATTTATTATTTTTACTCCCTCCTACATGGGCGTCAAATGGTACGTTGTAGCTTCCAAACAAATAAATGAATAAGATAAAGGTTCGCTGTCTCGCGCGCTACAGTGTTTCATTTCCCACCAAGCTCGGTCAAGATTTTCATTTTTTTTTTCTTCTCCGCGCCACATGGTTCCACGCGGGGGCTGCAACGAACTCGCGTATATACACCCGAGGCCGGCCGGAAGTTTTGGCGCAGCACGTCGTCGGGGATAATCCTGTCACGGATCCCACGAGCCGGATGGGCCCAAGACGGCGGCGCGGAGACTGCACGTGCGGGGACGTGAGCCCACGTGCCTGCCTGCATGCAGTGCGCGGGAGGACGCAACGGACGGACGACGACAGCGTGAGCCGGTGCATGGGGGTGCACCGCGGGGCACGCACTGCCGAGCCGTTGACCCGACGGGCACGGGAGGACGTCATGCCGGGAGACCCCCCGTGGCCCCTCCCCGGCGTGAGGGCTGTGCACCGTCGGGCACCGGTTGACTGGACGCTGTCTCCACCCGCACAGGTGCACCACGGTCGCCGTCGCGACTGTCAGCGTGCCGACAGCGATACCCCCGCGGCACCGCGTCAGCTCGAGACGCAGCCGCGAGCCCAAAACGAAACTGGGATGCCCGAGTTTCACTACACCCGGGTCACCCTTAAGCTGAGGCTACAAGTCAGTCCGAGTTTTGGGAGCAAGGAAATCAAAGGAAGTGCTCCGCCTTCAGCGCGTGCTTTCTGCCCTTGCTAACACAAGTGTTAACGCGCAGGCACGCGCCGTTAAAGCACCGAGGAAGCCAGCGAGCTCGCGCTGAAGGTGGTGCTTCTAGTCTCAGTTTAAGGAATAGCCGACACCGGCAACCCGCAAGGACGTATAGAAATTACGCGAATGTATCTTTGGCAGGCTTGCAATCACTCGTGCTAACTTCTCGAGCACCGACAGCGAGAGAGAGTACCGAATGAGGCTTGTCTCGGTGTCGGTTGTATCAGTTTGTCGCTCTAGCGGGACTCGGGCTCGACAGTTTCCAAATTTGGCGGACGTTGCGGTAAAACGAAACAAATTTTCGGTTTCTGCCGTATCCTGCAAATGAACGGCATGCGATAGCCGAAGCGCTCCACGCTGCTGCACGTAGTTAACCTGCGATGTCTGTGTGCAACTGCGTCGTCTGTTCCTTGCTGGTGCTCGAATACCAGACCCCACGCGAGGGGCAGACGACGCTCTTGTTCACTCTGATCGAAGGAAGACAGGAGACAAAGGCAGATAGCCTTTGCTTCTACCCACTCATCCTCCCAAACGGAGCTCGGCGCTCTGACTTCACCGCACGCTCTCTTCTCCTCCTTTCCTGCAGTCTCTCTCCGCGCAGCTAAGTTACTCTTCTGTAGAGTTGAGGAGGTGTTGCCAGTTTCAGGGGTGACGATTAGCTAAGCGCAAACATCCACGACGTCGAGTTGTACTGCCTGCCTATATACCTCACAAACGAAGCGGACAAGCTGGAGCACCTTGCGCAGGTTTTCCTAGGATGTTTGCTCATCTGCCAGGAATGAACATATATAAGAAGTTAAAAAAGATTTTGTGCGCAAAGTTTTCCTTTGTGGCTTAGTGACGACGAGGTTCAATGTCATATCCCTTCTGGGGCTCGTCCTCATTTTCTTAGCACCACCAGTTCAATAAACCTCCCTAAAAGTCGAAGCGACCCTAGCGGCGTATATAATGCCGTGCAAAGCACCTTGGGTAGCCCTTGGCCACAGTTTCGGTTTCGATTTGCCGACCTCACTTGACGAAATCGAGTCACGAACAAAAATACGGTGCTTGCATTTTTGGATATGGGACTTTTCGTGTATTTATAATACTGCAGGTGTTGCGATACCGATACAGATACTGGAGCACGTTGCTTTTTTTTTTTTTTTTTTTCTTGGGGGGGGGGGGGGGGGGGGGCTTCCCATCTGCCAGAGAATTCGTACGCGTGTAAACAGGAGTAGGAAGGCACATGGATGAAGAAGTTGGGCCGGCCATCCTGTTCCATCTCCTCCTCAATGGGCTTCTTAACTGATCCCTGAGCCGGGAGGGTCACGCTGCACTTTGCGGTGGTATATGTTGGACCGCTGTAGATAAATATGGGACGCGGCCGGTCATACACCTACTCCTCGCTAAGTGTGGGCGTGCAGGTCCTTGTGGCCGCTGGAGGTCTGTGTTTCAACGAAGGCTCCCACGACGATTGAGGGTGCATTGCAATCCAGCGCCAACTTTAAGTTCATGCAGTGCCGAGATGCACTACTTCGTCAACGACGCGATCAATTTCGAAATCATGCAACCCGTCTCCGAGGTCAAAGAGCTCCCATAATGCATGCAGGGGTTTCTGGAGGTTGTCTAAATTGAGCGCAGCGTGCCAATTGTTACTAGAGACTCGCGTTTCCGGAGCATTTCTTTTAATGTTAGACCCGGAAGTGTAAGTTGGCATTTTATATTGCACTGGCGAAATGGGTGCTTGTGGTTTGAATGACTGATTAAAAGCAAACAAAGGGAGGAAAAAAACCTTTCCTTTTTAGTGCTTTGCGAGCACTCAGACTTCCATGGTCTTCAATCTACAGGAAGTTAGCACAACAGTAAGTACGGTCATTGTAAAAATACCTTTAAAATAATAATTAAAAAAAATCAGCATTATATATATATATATATATATATATATATATATATATTTTTTTTTTTTACACACGCTTGTTTGAAGCGCATTGGCTGAAAGTGTTGACTTCGTGAATTTTAATTGATGTAAAAGCTTCCTGCTAAAGCTGAGGTTACCCTACCTCGAGCCGCCGACGATATTGGCGACGTGTGCAGTCCATAGCATCGCTGTGGTTGGCTTTCCATGAGTGGCCAGACGCTCACAACGACGCCTTTACACTCTAAAAAAAGGGGGGTGTAGACGTTACATTCCTTGTCACATATGCGGCACCCCAAAACTTCAGTTGGATGTACAGCACACTGAAGTAATACCGACGCTACCAAATTTCACAGGCAGCTTGATAGCCGAGTTGTACAAGTCATTAAAATAGTTAATGTAAGTGTGACTGACTGCAAAAAAAGTTATCGGGGTTTACTAAGCTCAACTGCAAAACCTGTGCGTTTTTTTCCTGTAGACTTTGATACGTACTTTAGCTCTTTAATATGTTATATCGCTCCGTCATCAACCCTCCCGCAAACGTTGGGGCCGTCTGTTCGACCTCAGCGCGCTGTACACCCAAATGAAGTTTTGGGGTGTCGTATATGTGACAAGGGGTGTAACCCCTACACCCCCTTTCTTTAGGGTGTAGTTGGTTTTCATTGACAGAAATAAGGGTAATACCAGACTGCCACATTCGATGGCGCTGGTTTAAGAATGTGGTTAGAGTGCCTTCATACACACGCGCGCTTTTGCTTGAGTGGTGACATCTCAGCCATTTTTCCGCTCAATCGTTTTTTTTATGCATTTTGAAGTGCGCGCAATCCGGTGTCGCTCAGCTCGAGCGCGTAGCTTTGGCTAATGCATAGACGCCATTTTACCGCCCGAGTCACGCACCGAGTGCGCGAGAACGTCACGCGCTGGCACTTTCAGAGCAACAATGGATGTCCTCACCCTGAGACAGACAGACATCTAGGCACCCTAAATGTGGTGACTGCAGACTTCCACCGTCCATTTTACACACACCATGCATCGACCTTACAAGAAATTGTGACGTCACAGCGATGCATATACTAGCTGGTCATGTGAGGAACTGTGAAGAACTGGCGCCAACAGTGCCCCAGAAGTTTATTTCGGTTAATCGATACGGATATTAATAGGATCAGGAATGGTTACGATGCGGGATCGTTACTTCAAGTTATGCAATTTCTTTTTTTTTTTTCACTTATTTTTAGGAAACAAGCTACACAAGTACTCGGAAGTTTCGCGATATTTCTTTTTGAAAAGCCGGGGTCCCACTGCTTATACGTCATACAAAAGACAGTCTGCAAACAAATTCGAACGCGAGTCACCGGGCGATCCGTGCTTCGAAGGCCGCATGGTAATGAGTTCAACGAGGAAACTTGTCACGCGGCATTCGAACCAGGGATATTGTGGTGACTCGTGTTTGCAGACTGTCTTTTGTATGATGTGTGAGCAGTGTGACCCCGGCTTCAGGGGTTCGTGCGTGTTAATGAGCTCCGTTGAGTGCGCTTCTCGCCGCGCAAAGGTGCGCTGCGGAAAAGCAACACCCGCGGAGTAGATACATCGACCCTGTGCATGTCGCTTCACTGCAGCGCGGCCTCGTGCTGTGGAGTAAAACACTCCTCCAAAGCACGAACGCGCACCAAGAGAGAGAAAAAAAAAAATTAAAATAAAAGTGTCCAAAAACAAATGGGCGGTCGGAGTGAATGATAAATATTAAAATTCTGACAAAGCCTTTTGAGTACTTAAAGCTACCGGCTTAAGTATGAAATGGGGGCCTATATAAACGTATTAACTAAGTATAAACACTATAGTCCACAGCGCAGCTCGGTGTGCACTTCAGCAAGGTTGTTCATCAGCTCTTTCCCTGCACCGAAGTTAGAAAAAGTGTAGTGAAGCCTAGCTACACCTATTCAATGCTATTGATCAACCCACTTCCAGTGCCTAAGTTACCTAAGCATGTTTGGTAACTTGGGTAGAGGAAAAAGGTCCATCAATAACCTTAATTGGGTGTTGGTATGCATGTACAACATGATTAAAGGGATTGCCGGATGATATCCGGAAGTTACTAAGTTTTTGCGCTGGTCACGTAAAGAGAGCCTAAATGTAGTCACAGCTGATTGTTATTTCATTAAAAGACGCCCCAATTAAATCAATTATTAACGTCAGTACGAAACTTAACGTCAAATTTCGCAAGTACGCATGGCTAATCGTGTCGTGACGTCACATCAGGCATGGTAAGGTCAGTGTCCTGGGCGTTGACTTATTCCCGGTTTTGCTCAACATAGTTGATGGGGCGTACAATGATCATCGTCGAAGAATTGAGCTTCCCTCAATACCGTAAATCTTGTCTTTCTTAGAACGGAGTTATTTGACTGAGACAGCAGTCAAAAGCTGAGGGGGCTCTTTTTGCATGATGATACCTCAGAGCTTTCGCTGTTGCCTACGAAAAGCGGTGTGTTTTGTAGGTGCAATCTTAGCAGTTGGTTTCTGTTTAAAATGGCGCAGAATTAAAAATTAGGATATTGGGCAGATGATATTCCTAAAAGAAATGACAATAAAATTTATTTGTTTTCTGAAAGACAAAATTTTATTGGAAAACCCCTTCAATTTTTATGCTTAGTTAAGCCACAATAGTCAGTCGAGTGTTCGGTGGCGCTAATAGAGCTTTAAATGGAACTCAATTATAATTAGGCAGTCGAATGAAAGCTTGGGAATAACCTTAATTAGTTCATATGGATTTTTAGGCCATATTTATTGTCCACATGCTGATTTCGCATCAGCACGAAATTCTAAATGTACACTGACATTGATGGGCGTAGTTAAGTTACCTCCGTAATTCTATTAGTCTGTGCAGTGGACGCTAACAAGTGGCTACACAGAAGTAGGAAGGTACAGCAGCACCTTCTTTTAGATGGAGAGGCCGCCACGTATTAAGGTAAAATTGGAATGAGCGGGAATAAAATATGCGCTTGTGCTCCAAAGGCACTGTCTGCTTCCCCAGAAGAGACTATTGACTGCTCCAAGAGGTGCTTCAAAATCACTCCAACCAATCACATGATTATATGTGAGAAACATAAAACAAGAAAAAAAGGGACGTGGGACCAAAAATGGTTCCAATGGTTCCAGGCGTATAATAAACATGCGTTAAATACATCTTAATTGGCACGGCACAAAATCTTTCTTGTCTCAAATTTAAAAGTTAAAACTTGAAACGCAACTGTCAAACAAAGGGCTAATTGGTTTATTTTTCTAAGCCACTATTTCAATTAATTAGGATATTCGAGTGTTTCTAAGGACTACTAAAGGCATCCAGGCCTTTCACGGCATTGAAAGTCAAAATGTCAGATTCAAGGATAAACACGATTTTCCAAGGACGCGTACGAACCATGTTGACGTACATGCCTCGGATTTCACGCTCCCTGCTTCGAGCGATCCTGCCGCCCACTTTTGAAAAGGGTTTATCTAAATGCATACTTTTTGTTTCTTTACCCTTCATGGAAAATTCGTTTGTCCGCTGATTATTTATCCGCTTTGTCGTGACCTGCGGGTTATAATCCTCACTATCAAAATTATTCGCATATGCCTGCCAAAGCTCGAAGGACATTTAATTTTTTTTTTTAATATTGTCCCAGTAGCGTAAATATGAAGCTGTTGAAGTGAATTCCGTACAATAATAGAGAAGGAATTCACCGTAAATCTTGACGATGCACGAAAAAAATAAGAATATATATATATATATATAAAAACCTAACTTCGTATGTTCGTCGTGTTTATAGGGAGGGAGGTTTTTTATATTGTTAGCAAGAAACTACGTCTAGTAACAAATAATCCACTAGAGCGTAAGTAAAACGTTAGTAATGTGATTATTTCTTAGTTTCGTTTTTTACAACGGTAGGATATGTGCACTGGAGCTCTGCACGGGTCCGGGCCGGGCCGACCCGGAAGCCCGGGCCCGGACCGGGTAGAACAGGTTGTTTTCGGACCCGGGCCGGGCCCGGGCCGAGTAGTATGGATGTAGTCCGGGCCCGCGCCTGGCTAGGGCCCGGAAACACGTTAATACTAAAAATGTTTAATCTGTCGTGACTCTAGTTTGTACTCGACTGCGTAGAATCTGTGACTTGTATATTGCCTATAATGTCTCGAAACTTTTCTTCATCTTATGAACGAGTGCGATTAAGACCTCCATGTTAACATTTGCATTTTTATGCCAAGACATAACGTCTTGAAAGTGTCTTTCATGCTAATTAGGCAAAGCGAATCAAATGCACCAACACCTCCCAATGGCAACTTTAAACTTAAGAGATAAGGCACGCCGTGGCCTTTTACCGTGCCGGGCCTGATTAGGTAGGCATCCCGCCGGGCCGGGTTCGGGTCGGGTAAGACTAAGAGTCAGCGGGCCCAGGCCGGACCGGGCCTCAAAACGTAGGCCTGTGCGGTGCTCTAATGTGCGCCATGATCTGTGCACATTTTTTTTTTTTTTGCTACATAGCGACTGTAAGATCTATATGTCTGGCTTTATCTCTCCGGATTCACCCTGTCTCGGCCGTTCCTGTTTAATTCAGCCCTGTTTTCTGGGGCCACTATTTTAGGAATATTACTAAAGAAATAGTGAACCCTAAATAAAAATAATCCTACCTTTGAAATTTATGGATTACATTGAAAAGGTGATATGTCAGCATCCTTTCAGTCTGACGGGGTTTCGATATTGTACATGTCTGCTGAGCGACCAGCAGCTAAAGTTTTGAAAACTCGTACACTAACCTACCATTTGCTGCCTTTCAGTTATCTGTATATATATGTATATATATATACGTATCATCTGACGGTTAATGTATTTCAAGATCTTCACGTGCTTACATTGCGGTCAATTAAAACATCGAAGTGGTAAATATCGCTGCTACAGAAAAAAAAAAAAGATATATATAATAAATACTATAGTTTACAGGCTTGCAGCAGTCCTTCTAACATAAAGTTTGCTGTATGGACATCTGGGCGAACGGACATTCAGTTCGCCTTAAAATGGTCCCCTAGTTATCTGGCCAACGCACTACGATTGCAATCCTGGAATCTTTAGAAGTGCACCAAACAATAAATAATCCTTAAAAAAAGAAAAAAAAAACTGTACTTTTTTCTCTCTTTTTTTGTACGGGCGGGTATTTTGCAGTTAACCACGGTATTCACAGACTCGTCCCTTGCGCCGGTCGCACACGCGCATCAGTCCAGACGAACAGTGCTGCACACCTGCTCCGCGCAGACAGCGACACAACTCGCACCATATCGTCTGCTCGTACAACACATGCGTTGCATCACAGCGCCGCCGAACGCTCGCAAAACCAGTCGCTGCACTGCACTCCCTCCACGCGCCGCCATGCAAAAGAAAAAAAGAAAGGAACTATCAAAACGCGGGAAAGCCGAAACACAATCGATAAAAAGCAAAAGCGGCGGCGCTCTCATCGCGTCTGGGACTCCCTTTTTGTTTGAACTTGATGTTTTGCTAAGGGTTTGTCTTTTGGTTGGGGGCACGAACGGAAGAAATCGAAATAAAATCAAACAAAAAACGCATCCCGGCATCAGCGGCGGGAGCAGACGGCGGCTGACCTTGCGCGCGAGCAGACGACGCGACGGCGACCTCCCGGGCACGCCACTGCGCATGCGCCAGACCCCCGTGTGCGCGCGCAGACGGCGTCTCACCTAGCGGCGGCGGGGGAAAGCTTGGCTGTGCGCTGTTCGTTGACCCCGTCAAAGGGGTTATTTAGCGGCTCCGTTCCGCAGATAGGCTTGGTCCGATAGCTGCCCGGGATTCGCAGATAGCCGTGCTTGGCCCCGTTCCGTTGCTAAGGTGTGCGCGGGACTGCGCGAGGCTTCCGGAATCTTGGAACGCTCGCGCATTCTTAGGTCACCCTTGCTTTCATCAGACACGTAAAAAATAAGACCGAAATCTAAACAAACAGAACAAAAAACAAGACAAATGAATTAAGAGCTGTACAGGCGATGCTGTTGCACGCAATGCACCAAAATAAAAGTTAAATGCAACATTTTTAATATCCTGTCTGCAATTCAAAGGCTTCTTAAAATGCTTTAAACTACAAACGAATAGTCACAGTTAGAAGCTAAAATTTCCTTAGACGTTCGATTCTTGCGGTGGCAAAAAGTATCATCACGTTTCAAAACTTACAACTTATAAAGAGGCGTATGAAACTGAATGTCGCCTTGGTATGAACATTTGTCCAACATGATACATTCCAGGGTGTCTGACGTTGGACAAACGTTGCAATACTGCTAAGACGACAATATTTGAAAGCATCACACATTTAGCGGCGCTTAGTGTCGTAACATTGTCGCCCAGTATCCCTGAGACATTTGGCGCTTACTTGATGATTTAATGTAGTAGCTCTAATGGGAGGAAGTTTTGAGTATGACAACACTTTTGTCGTGACACGGCATTCTTTTATGGCACATAAGAGATCTCCGATTTGAGGAAATCCGATAGATTAGAATCATTTTCAAGTCTCGCGAAGAACTTGCTCGAATGCAAGAACCAATTCCACCAGGCCTGAATGGTGAGATTTGAAATTCCGAAAGTGAGCACTCACGAAATTGTATCGCACAAATGAGTTTGGTGGGAAGTGGTATTCGTATTGGAGACTATTGGGTTGATGCATGAGAGAATCTTCTGACGAACTGTGCTGTCCTTCGCATCGACAAGTCTGCTTGTATCGCTTACAATAATGTTGTGATAATGATTCTATGAGTGTATACTCTATAGAAACAATTAGAGCAAAGGTGGAGGGAAAATAGCGAAAAAGTAGAGAAATAAACGGAGACATATTAATTAAGAAAAAAAAAACTTAGAAAGTCACAAGCCCACAATTTCGGCTTCGATTTTAATATCACTTATCCATTCCTGTGGCGAAGATTTTGTTACATGTTAGATTTACGTCTGTCGCTTTGTTTATAATATCCAAATCGCGAACGCGAAATGTAACCTTTTTTCATCGAGTTAACAGATGTAGCTTCAACAGCATCGATGCCAAGGAAATGATAAACGAGGAACATCGTTATTCTATTTTAAAATAAGCGTGAGAAGCCTCACTGGAGATTTCGATTCCTGCGGCAGAGATTTTCGGTATTTGCCCTTGCTGGGCTAATGCTTCCCAAAGTACCGCCTATGGTGTGTATGCGTGGGCGACAATGATTCAACTAATGCTCGCGTGGCGCCCCTTCACGTCCTCAAATCTCGACATAGCCAATTCCTAGGGTTCCCGAGAGCTTGGGAAGCATGCAGGGTATGGCTTTTGACACGTTCACGCTGCTTGCTTCCTGATTGGTTCTTCCAATCAGATGCACGTGGCTCGCAATGTTCTACGTTCCTTAAGCTGTCAGTGACTACAACAGCAAAACATAAACACGTGGGCTTGCAAGGACACGCTTGGTGTCCATTGTGCTCCAACTTAACCGGCGCTGAGTATATAAAAAAAAGAAGCTTTAGATTCCGCGACGCATGTTTTAGGAGTCGCATCCTCACGATCACGAAATGAATCAAGATTCCGTCGAGTGGTTCTTGTGAGATAGAACCCACCTGGATATATCTGTTTTTGACCCAGACAGGATTCCTTTCGAAGTCTTTGTCCGCCTGGTGGCGCGAAAGAGGAGTGCATGTAAATAACAATCCTAACGGCGTTCCAGGGTTTTTTATCCCTTCCCCGAGGAAGGCCCATGCGTGGAGCAGCAGCAGCCGCCGCCGTCCGCGTCCCGGCCACTGCATGCAGCGTCCCACACAATATGGGCTCGACAACAGCGCGCTCAGAGCAGGTCTGTCTCGCCAGCAATTTATGGTTCCTCGCGAAGGTTCCTCCGGCACACCCTTCGGCTCGCTCCCCTCCCCAGCCAACCCCACTCCGCCTTCGGACATGCGCGAGTTACTGCGCGAAGCCCCGGGAAGGCAGCTTTTTCTTTCTCGCGTGCACTTGGCGCCTTCCTTTCTTCTCATCGCGTTTGGCGGCCTTTTTTGTTTTCCCCTTTTATTTTTGTCTGTGTGTGTGTCTGTCTGTATGTGTGTGTGTGTGCGAACATCTTGATGGAGCGACGTGCACTGTAGCGCATTAGGAGAGGAGAAGACATCGCCTTTCGCTTCGGCAACTCTCCGCTGACTCCAACTTCTCCGAGTGATCGGACCTGCAGAGTCAGACATCATCACAATAGTCACTGACAGGGTGAGAACGGCGCCCTGCCGTTCTCATCCTGTCTTCCGCTTTCCGTTGTGCTTTGGCTGTGCGTGCACGCTCGAGATACGAGACGGAAAAGCGTAGTCGAAGGATAGGAAGCTCGCTTTGGAGGCGGGGCAACTGGAGGTCCTTCCCGCCGTTCTAATTCTGTCAGCGACCGTAGGGACCCAAATGTCTACTCAGTGATGCAGGCGAAAGATCCCAAGTTAACGGTTGCACGCTGCAGCGTCGAATCGATCATCGTACGGCGGACTTCCGTGTCGCGTTGAATGCGATGTGAAAATATCTGCAAGTCGGATCGCGTTCGCGAGATGTTCGGTACACAATATCAACTGCTTCATCGTATGTCGCATCAAGATATTGAACGACTTTTCGTCCTTGTACACGAGAAGACGAGCACGAGTCAACTTTCGTGTAGAGTAAACTAACTGATCTGGCAGGCCTTTGCATCTTCTAAACTCTTCTCACATACTGCAGAACGTTCATGAACAATCAGTGCGTACATTCATTCGTGCATTAGAGTCTGTTACAGGTTAAGAAAAGTGGGACAGACTCTATATTCCCCCAATCCCTCCACCTTTTTCACGTTAGCAGAGCGAACGCTGGAGGAGAGACTAGTGGAAAAGGGGAAACTACCAATCGAGGGGTACAGAGTGCCTTTGGGGGGGGGGGAGTAGTCCTCATTCTCTTAACCTGCAACACGTTATGATGATTTTAATATTGGGCGACCCGTAATAGTGGTTTAATCCTCCTTTTTTTATATAAAAAGAGCTTAGAAGCAGTCAGACAAAACGAAAACTTGTTGCATTCGGCTGGATTCCCAGCTTCTTGGATCCAGATGAATGAATAGAGCTGCAAAGTGCATTTGTGTCAAAGTTTCATTCAGATGAGGAGACACAAAGTCGGAAAACACACAATTTTGGCCATTTTGGCATTTTTGCCAATGACCAAAATTACGATTTTGGTCCTCGTAGTTTTGATAACTCCTTGTGCATTAAAGTGTATAACCCGTCCCGCCATGAGATTCGAACGAAATGACACAAAGTGTCATTTTGTTCGAAGGAACATAGCTACGAATAGGAGTAATGCAACGAAATTTGTGTCCGCCCAGGACATCTACCGAAGACGTTCATGAAGTACATCACGAAGAAACTAGGCACATGCTACAAAGAACCTCACAAGATTGGACGCAGAGGTATACCAAGGCTCAGTTATGAAGGCAAGCTTTGTCTTCGAACTGAATCACTTGAAATGAACGTTACGGTTAAATAAATAACTTATATACGAAGATCGGGTTCGAATACACGTTCACAACTTCTGCACCCATTACATCAGGACAGTGTGGCGTGGCGTTTGGTATCAAGCGGCAATAATCAAGCTGGAGGGGCATGCACTTCCGAAACTTTGTCAACTGTGGCATTGTTGATAAGCCAAGTCACATCGGGTCAACTTAAGACTGCTATTAAAACTGGGAAACCAAGCCGCTTGCTCGATCTTTTAAAGGGAGACCTGTGATTTCGTAAGCAGCAAAAGTGTTTTCTTTTCTTTTTTTTTTGTTTTCCCCTGGCGTTCGGCGTAAACATGGGTGTGTGTCTTCTGGCAGGTCTTATCGCCTAGGAGTTTTCTGCAAATGCCTTCACTGGCACGTAGCGCTTTATTAAACATTTTTTTTTACCATGATCAAAATTAAAAAGAAATAGTAAAACGAGGCACGGAACATGTATACAATATACAAGAAAGAGCCCTCTTAGGATTAATTATTCATCAGGATTTACTGGCACGAGGGTACTCATTCGCGCGGCGATATAGTCACGACAGAATGGCAGGGTGTGGATAACTGCGACGCTGTTCGTCGCAACACGATTAGTTCCTAGTTATTCTTATTGGGTGGTGATACGTTCCCATCGGCTGCCCAGTGATACCGATATGATCAGGAAAAGCTAAATGTGAATAATCACCGGCCTCGCTTGATCGAACCTCCTAGGACGAACGATTCCGTAGGCATCAGCATTACAGCGTGACGTAACGAACCAGTTATCGCTTAAACGACAGGCATTAATCGTTAATGAAATATATATGTGTGGTTTCACAAACTCGCAACGTGCGTACCTTCTGTACGAGTCCAAACAGATTGATTGAATTGCCTCCATGTTCCATGTTCGGGATGGAGATGCCCCCAAGCTTGCTTCACCCAATCACCCATGCATTGCGGTGAAGCGAAGGCAGATCGCGCGGGGGCACTAGTCGGTTAAATGTTCGTGTTGATTAGTTGGGTTAGAGTCTTGTAAAAGACAATTAAGCAAATCTGGCTCTTCCAAGTACTCTCGATGAATCGTCCCGATGTGCAAGCAACAACTAATCCTGTTATTATCAAGGTACGTGATGGAGATGGCGTTATTACTGATGCGCGTATGAGCCGATGGGGTTCAACATGTGCGTGCACGACCTTTGAAGCGAGTTCGAATGACAGAAGTTTTACCCAACCACAAGCGTCGTACACAAAGAAACTTGGCAATCGAATTTCCACACAGGTCTGTTTAGTATCGCTTGCGCATCGAAAGAAAGCAGGTATCGAACGCGACACTCATCGCACTATAACATATTTCTTCACATAAGAACACACAATGGAATGAAGAAAAAGAGGTTTTATGTTTGCGCCTCTTTAGCCAGAGAGCTTCAGACATCCGCTGGCCTAGTTTTTCCGCCAAAGCCTCCAAACGTTTCATGCAGAATGCCTGGCGGATCAAAGGCACTAGTAGGCATACCGAGAAAGGCGCGACTTGGGGAGAAAAACACGACACGCTGCCCAAACCGTGCGTCCCTACCGCCGAGACGCCACTGCGCCGCACTCAGGCAGAATCAAAGATGGCCGACATGCGGGACCTACGGTTCGGAACATGCAGAAACGAATACCTACGGTTGGTGCGCGTATTCCGGCCGTGGGATTTCTCGCAAACCCAACAATCGGCGTCGCCACGTATCACACACTCCGTGTGGCCGCGCGAATGTGGAACGCGCACTTGGAAAAAAAGAAGGCACGAAAAATCTCTCCGCCGCGTCCGGACCGCCGGGACGGGCAAAAGAAAGCGACGGCGGCGGCGGCGCTCCACAACCGCGATGTCGAATCCAGCCGAAGCCGCCGGAACCGGAAACCGTAATTTTCTTCTCGTCCCGGTTTTATTTGTTCTTTTGTCTTTATGTTTTCTTATTACGATTACGTAGTCGCTGCACTGCTCGCCGCGTCGAGGCTAGTTCTCTTTCCCCATTTTCCGCTTTCCTGCCCTTTTTTTTTTGTGTGTGTGTCATCTCCTTTCTCTTTTACCCGTCCTGTCAATCAATGCGCGAGCGAGGCTCCGCATTGGCCCGTTCAAACGGCCGCATAAAAAATGGCGTCGCCGCGCTCCCGGGATTGGTCGCCGAGCCACCCTGTTTTAGGGGGGGAAGGGGGGGAGGCTTTCCCCTCCTTCCCCTCGCGCCACCGGCGTCCTCCGCCGCCGCCGCCATGAGGGAGAAAGCGGCGGAGGGCGAGGGAGGAGTACCTTTCGGTTTGATCGGTTAGGCCTAGCAGAGACGGTCGCGCCGTGGTGGCCCCTTGGTGCCTCGCCGGTCCTTCGTCGGACCTCGACGACGGGACGACTCACGAGCACGCGTGGATTGCGGGCGTGTCGGCGTCACCGGCGACCGCGTCCGCCGAGGAGGCTTCAACCCTTCGGGTCCCCGGGCGTGCACGGCGGCGGCGACCGGCGTCGGAGGGCAGAAACCGGCTTCGAGTTGGCGGGCTAGCCCCAAGCGGGGAGTGCAGTGCCGTGCCCGGCGGCGTGCTCGGCCGTGCGGTGCAGTGTGTGGTGCTGTGTTGGGGCCACGGGTTGTGGGGCGCCGGCGGACGCTGCGTTTCGGGCCTCCAGGTGAGTGGAGATGGCCTTTGCGCCGCCTTATCGTCCGCTGCGACACTGGCCTGCCCGCGTTCTCTGTGTGTGCAGTGTAAACTCTTTACGTACCGCGGCTGCTTGACCCGAATCGAGCGGAACGGGCGCACAAGAGTCGCGCTCTGCCGTCCACGTGTACGTCGCCGCGCGCGGTTGAGTCCGTGGCTTCGCTGAGGGCTGCGTCCCGGCGCTTAGTCGCGTCGGTTTGCTGGTAGTCTGGTCTGTAGCTTGCGGCTATTCCTGTGGTTCTGGATTAGCCGATGGTCGTGGTCGCACCCGCAGCTTCAGCCGACCTTCCGCGGTTGTGCAATCTGTCCTTGCGCTCGAGTGACCTCCATACAGCTCACCACTTGCTCTATTATCTCCGACGCTGTAGGGCGATAGTCGTGGCGGGAGTGACGCGTCTACATTTTTTGCTCCTATAAAATCTGAGACAAAAATTGCATTCTTTTAATTTTTTTTTTTAATGGGTACTTTGGCTATCTTTTTTACGAGCCCCATCGGACGGGCGAGCAGGCACAATTCCCTGGAAGAGTTACTAAAAAGATTTTTCTTTCTTTGTTCAGTGTTTTTCCGGAGTATCTATGGGCCACTATAAGGCGATTTCATAAACGTGGTGTCGTCATGTGGGCCAGCTGCTGGCAGTTGGCTGTGCTACATCAGTGGAGTATGTTAGCTGTAGGTTCACAATTTCAACTTCCGTATGCTAAGCATTTCGAAAGTGGCGGCAGTGTTCTGGGGTCCACAGCAAGACGGGTTTGGTTTAGAATCTATGTTATATGTCGTCCTTGCATTACGCACTCTTTTTCATACCTCAGTCCCCTCCATTCTGGGAATATGGCACGTTGGTTGGGGTCTTTATGATCCTGGGTCGAACTCCCCGAGGTGGGGACAGTACTATTCTACTTTATCATGTGAGCTTGCGTTGCATATCTAGATCATAACATCAATCACTGTCGAATTTGTTAAAGCCACTTCGTTCATTGACATTTCTTTGTTGTTTCCTCCTATAGTCTTCCCTCCATCCGGGTTCTTTGATTGAATAATGTTTCCTGTATCGATGATCGGACCAGCGAATTTACTACACACACTTCGACTGGAGTTTAGCTCACTTATTGAGACGGTGCAGCACTGTCCATTTACCTTTTTTCTGCTGATGGAGTCGTCATGTCGTTTGGCTTTCTGTCGCAACAGACCTACGAGGTAACCAAACATTTTCTTTTGTTTCTTTTCTTTTTTTGTCGTGGGCTTGATTTAGTTTTCTTAGTTAATTAGGCAATATTGATATCGGGTTTAAAATTTTTTTTACCGGAAAATTCAAGACCGTTTTTTTGCGTTGTGTCTCACCGGCTTTATTCGGTCCTTTTCTACGGTTTCTCAGCCATATTGAGCTTGCCTTCGCTGTCACATTTAACGCCTTCCAACTCCAAAGTGATCTCTGCTTGTAAAGTCCCAGCTGGGGCAGGGCACATTCATCTTGGACCAGTGAACCTTGATATGGAAGATGAATGGTGCCTTTCCGTTCATTCTGCATTTGGGTGCATGACATCATTGTATAATACACGTTAAACTTTACAACAAGAAGTTCGTTTTTTTTTATTGTTTTTTATACAAATAAAGTTGTGAGTTTTATTTAAAAAAAGAAAGTTCATAGATGCTTTGCATAGCCACACGAATGCATAAGCTGATCGGAACAGAAAATCCTGCCCCTGAACGCTTCCGCGAACTGCCCTATTAGCATCTGTAGAAGGAAAGGAAGCTTCTTATTCTTTATTCTACCTACCAACACTATAACACAACCCAAAATTGGCAGGGCCATACACAAGAGAAAACTTTTTTTTTCTATATGCCTCTACCAGTTTGACTTCGAATGACAACATGTGCATGGGACTACTAAATGCACATGTTATTACAGTTATCGTGACATTCAGAACCGCCCAAAACTGTGCACCGAAAAATGTTTTTTTTCTTCTCTTTTTTACTTTTATGTTACGGTGTTTAGGAGCAAAGCAAATGTATGTCACTTATCCCATGACGCCAGTTATATCGGTGAGCATGTTGCTGAATGTACACCTTGCAGCTTATCATTTTTTGTCGGTGTTGGGCCGCAGTTGCGTGGCGAATCAAGAGGGAAAGAAGATTGTGTCGTGCCACGTTATTTCTTACATAGTTAATATTGGTATTTCGTACTCTTTAAAAAGGTAACTAAACCTGGTGACTCCTGTCTGCCTACACGAGAAATGTATTAATTTATTTGTGTTACTGCCAGCATTTTTTAAATAAACGCCAAGGCAGAAAATGCGCGCAGCAATAATGACAAAAAAAAAACAAAAAAAAACATACCAATGCGAAACAGGCAAACTAATTGACAAAAAAAATGTTCGAGTAGCGCGTCGTTAGAAATGGTCAGTGATTCTGAATTGAGAACACCTTTCAGGGAGCTTATTCCATTTGCCTATTATGTTAGGGAAGATGGACGATTTAAATAATGTGCACGTTCTACACAATGATTCGATGATTGTTAGTATTTTCGAATATCGAAGACTTAAAACTCTAGTGATTGTGCGCAAACCGTAATTATTCTTATTATTTTTTTGTTTTTCTGCAGAGCCTCGAGCACGTCAGAAGGTAACTTGTTGTGAGGATCCCATAAACTTCAGCATATTCCCCTAGCATAGGTCTAATCATATATATATATATAATTAGACCTATGCTAGAACATGCTGATGCTATATGGGATCTCCACAACAAATTTGTCTCTGTCGTACAGTGACAAATAAAATAAGGAAGGTCTTTACTCTCTTACGAATGAAAGTAACGCGAGGCTGGAGTACCTGCGTTATGTGTAAAGCTCCATGAATACTCGGCATCACCGATTGTTTGCGCTTTCCTTTTACGGATAGTGTCACGCACAAATTACATTTGTTTACGAGGGAAAAAAATCTGGAGCTCTAGGAGTGCGATTATGGACGTAGAGTAGTCAGGGTAATTAGGAGTAACCTCCAGTGTCGGGAAAACGTGTAAAGGTAGCTTGCTTTCCTGTACGGTTTCTTCGACGTCTCTGCGGGAAAGCTGGAATTTTATCTAAGAAAAACAAAATATTTTCTCAAGTCGGTCGTTGGGCTTTTTTGTGTCAGAACGTGGTTTAATCAGAATGTCGGACTCTGGAACAGCTACAAAACAACTTTCTAATTCAACAAAGAAAAAAAAAATTTTTTTTTTTTTTTTTTTTGCAGGATTTTCGGAGTGCATCGATTTTATTTTGCGCGCATTCGCAAAAAAAAAAAAAAAAAAAAAGAAAGAAAATGAATACTTGTGGGTTTTATTGCATTTTGTAGTTCGAAGAGTCGGTAACGCACGTAACTTCTTGCATGATGACGTGACGAGGCAGAGAAATTTCCAACCTTGTCGCTTGGGATTATTTCAAGACCGTCCCCGAACAAACGTACTTCTAATATGAATTCAATGCAATCTTGTGTTCGACTTTATGCGAAGAACGATATGTCCTTGCCTGTACTTCTAAGCTGCCACTGTCATTCAAAAGCAAATAAATAAAAACATTTGCGACGTTTCTAGCGACACTATTGGTGTTCGCTGTATACAACTTCAATGCACGGATGATATCTTTGCTCAGGAGGCGATTGCCTTCGAATCGGTAGACCAATAATATCATCACTAGAATCAACTCCAGCACTGTCACTTTTTGTTTTTATTTTCTTCTTGCTCGTTCTCTTTTTTTTTTTAAATTTTGATTAAGGTTGTTAACGTCGACAAAGAAACAGCTATAAAATCATTGGAATCCGCGTGGTTTGGTTATATGACCTAATTCACAAAGAGCACGCCCGTCTATCGAAGGTTGCAATGTCCACCGCAAAATATCAAAACAATAAACAAAACGAAGAGCCGGAGGAAGGAAAGACACAAGAAGCTCTAGTATGTATATGTACCGTGTCTACTGTGTATGCAGACTACACCTCAATTTGTTTACTCGAAGTAGACTGGCTAGTCCTGCACTGGCAATCGCAGTTAACAATACATCTCAAAAATGTTTTTTTTTTTTTACGTGTTCAACATAAGAAGACGATGATTTAGAGCCGAATTTAACTTGAACTATGTTTCTCGCTTGGTCTTTGGCGACGAGGATGGGAAATAATAATGTTAAATAGGAAAGTTCTTGGAAATTGCGGCCAGTAAGTACTGCTACTTCCTTCTCTAGCCATACCGCGGGTGTATTCAGAACACATTCGCAGCCAGGCCGGTTGAATACGAAACAAAAAAATAATAAATAAATAAATTGTCCCTGGAATTTCCCGAAGATATTCTAAATGCGTAGCCTATCTAGGGCATATATTTGCGTTCCTTCTTTTGCGGGCACAGCTCGCAGGGCACTGAAGAGCGCATTGCTACGGTCTTGCGAATATATACAGGGTGTCACAAAAGAAAATTTACGGGTTTTTTTTTTTTACCGCAAAAATAAACTAGGCTTTGCTGAACGGATCATTCACCGCCCGAAGGTAGCGCTAGAGGTCACAACCAGATGCCAAAGTTTCAGCTCGATCCGATAACTTAATCAAAAGTTATAAGTGATTTTCTGACAATTTCAATGGGAAAATGGAGCCCATTTTTGCCCGTTTTCGGTTTCTGGTGCCATAGAGCCCCATGTCATCATAAACTCCGTCGGCCGCCATTTTCCCATTGAACTTTTCAGAAAATCGCTTATAACTTTTGAATAAGGTGTCGGATCGGGCTGAAACTTTGGCATCGGGTTGCGACCTCTAGCGCTACATTTGGGCGGAGAATGAGCGTTCGGCGATGCCTAGTTTATTTTTGCGGTAAAAAAAAAAACTAAATTTTCTTTTGTGACACCCTGTCCATCTGTAAATGCGTCACTGTGTGACATAACGTGACGGTACCAAGTCACGCCATGGTGTTGCCCGTCTTCGCAGTTTCACGTGACGTCGTAGTGTTACGTGACGTCTGGTCACGTCACACCTTATCGCCACGTGATACACTGACGTCGTTGGGGCTGCAGCCCACTGCAGACGCGAAAGCCATAAAATCTGGTCCTATAAATCCTACTATAGATGATTGTCAGCGTATACATATACGGAGGAGTGGTGCATGAGTCGCCGCAAGCCCCACCTATAATGCAGTGGGAAGCAATGCGCTAGTCACCGAGTACCGTGCATACACCGAAAAGTGGTTAAAGTAACTGCGGTTTTCAATGACTGCGGACAGAGTAACTATGCAGTAGCTGTGGCATGTCTGTTCTATAGCACCCAATTATACAAAATACCAAGGAAGGATAGTCAGCGCTGTCGTTCTGAATGACCTCTCTAGACGTTTGTGACTTCAGAAATTGCTCGAAGGGTTTTCACCGAAGGTGTTGAAGGGACACTGACACCAACCAAAAAATATGTTTATGTTTTGCCAGACGATCTATTAAGGTGTCAGAAGATTACCCAATCAGTAGTTTGCTACAGCGTCACGTATATTTTTAATAAAGTAAATAACGCTACTTCTCGATACCGAAGCTTGACGAGAGGGGAAGAAGAAACATAAGGAGAAAGTTACCGAAAACCACATGGCTGTGCTACTTTTCCTCTTTCCTCAATATGCAGTTTTTTTTTTTTTCTTAGAAGCCACAAGAAATGGGAATTTTTTTTCTATTTTTTCTATTGAATCTGTGCCTTCGATAACCCACGGCTATGATTATCTTTGATGGTTGTGTCTAAACCGTAGAAAACGGCACCTGACCAAGGAGAAGAGAGTGAACGCGGCCGCCCAGTTCTTGATCCGCGGTTTTCGGGCAGAAAGGAAACGAATTTCGAGCTGATATTGTGGGTAGTTGGGCTCTCACATTTCATGTACAGTTATATGCTTTGGCAAGCATAAATACCCTGTCAGTGTCCCTTTAAGAGAAATCTGGCGAAGTTACGGAATTCGTCAACTTGACGTGTATCCGGTTATTGAGTTGAAGAATGGTGGTGAGTTCTCGCTGCACCAATGTTGGCGTTAAAGGGAGTTCGTGGCGAGGACTACATACACACCCTTGTGCCAGAAAGGTACGTTGACTGCTATCGAACGGCTCTAAGTGTGCATGAATTTTTTTTTTTCTATTTGTATTTTAAATGTCAGTCCGCAAAGATATTCGTGCAAAATGGCAGAAGAAGCTTTCGTTTTTTTTTTTGTGTGTTTTCTTTCTTCTTTACACAAGTACGAAAGCTTTTGAAGTTACCCAATGGTCAGTTCAAATGTTTCAAGGTTTCACAGTCAGCCTTCTGTTTAACCTATTCGCCTCCAGTCATCGGGAAATCGGGAAAACAGAAACCTCAACAAGACGGATATATAACGACAAATAGAAGTCGTGACATCTTAAGAATTACAGGGCGTGGTGTCCTCACTTCATGATTGGTCCCTCGGCGTTCTTATCGGCCGACGCGGCAATCTGATTTGCTGCGGAGCGATAATGAGATGCTCGGTATTCGCCTCGCCCAGTGCTTGTGGATGGATGGACGGATGCTAACGGCAGTACCCTTTATAACGGTCAATAGCTCGCGCCACCTAGCCTAAAAATTAAGAACCAAAAGTGTGATTTCTTTTCTTCGTCAATTTGTTTACCCTCTGCAATTTCGCAACTTGTGAAGCTGTCGGTGATCATGGTTGCTAGCTGTTCCGGTTCTCGGCAGCCGAAACACACCTAGTAGTATGGTTGGGGCATTTGACTAATCGAAGTGGTCAGAGACGACCTGAAAACGTTGCGCACTTTATCAAACCTGAAAGGTACCGTGTAGTGCCGATGAAAAGCGCGTGTGCTTTATGCTCGCGGAACTGGTTCTTGTGTCGAGCTGGTGGACTGCTCAAATAAGCCAGTTTTCACTCCCCCCCCCCCCCTTCTCAACGCTTGGAGACCTCCCAGAGCGACATATGGATGTAAAATGTTTATGACCCAATGAAATGATGCAAATTCTGAGTTATGTCGTCTACGAGATTGTAGGCGAGGCAAGTATATACGTATACCGGTTAACTGGATAAGGTCTCTTCCTTTTTTGACGTCCATCGAGCTCTTATAATTACATCTTAGCAGAAGAAACAAAAAAGTAAAAGTTGCTGGGCTTGCGGCGTCGACGGTTCAGTGTTCTGCCAAATTTGCGGCGTCTATTTTCTGGAAACGGAGCAAATAAAAGGAGGGGAAAAAAAAAAAAGGAAAAAATCAGACCGGTTTTTCCGCGCCCTCGGGCACGGCCACATTTTAAGTGCGTCTTATCGGACACATTTAGCTGCCCGCAGAACGGGTTACGTGGTGACGCTTCGCGGTCCCGTGCCGCCCCCGTAGAATATGGTGCTATGGAACGTGTCTCCGATGGGTGTTGTGTACCCCCGTGTACCCAAAAGTGGTCCCTCGATTTCCTCCTGAGGACGTCATAAAAGTCACGTTGTCATCGGCCGCGATCCTGCCGGTGACACAGCAGCGCGGTTGTGGATGTAGACGCAGCGACATTGATTGCTGCGCCATTTGCGCCCAAACTGCGATAAAAGTGTTTATGCCCTGCTTCATCCCGCTATACATGTCGACAAGATGCGATGAATGTTCGCCAACGTTGTGCCATAATGTAATTTCGCTTTATTAATTCTGAAAAAAAAAAAAAAATAGAATATAGCTGAGGACCGGACACTTGCCGGGCCGTAACGGTAGATTTCTCCAGATCTCCAGAACTTTCGATGATCGCCTTACATAACGTATATTTGATATCTGCGTCCAACACTGACAGTACTCGGAAGTTGCGCAATATTCTCCCCTTGGTTGTCTGTTCTGGTGGGTTGGGTTAGGTTCGTTGAGCGCGCTTCTCACCGCTTACTGGTGCACTGCAGTGAAGCAAAACCCGCAAAATAGGGATCGCGAAGGTTTTATATGCGGCTTCGCCACAATGCAGCCACGTACTTTGAAGAAAACACCTCTCCAGAGCGAGACGTTGCACACACAAAGTCAGACATAAAAAAAAAAAAGATAATAATATTATTCATGGTACTATTTTACCTTGCCGTGAAACATTCTTAATATAACTGTGTTCTAGTTCATATGGCAGACCACAATATTGTGACTCCTTTTTGTTCAAATTCGGGATTTAGCGAGGGTACTTGTATACGGCGTGAATATTAATGTGGCCTTCTCTATAAGCTTACTTTTATACCAACTCGCTGGTTTAGCTACTACCTTTACAGGTTGTCTCCGATCATTTCGATTAGTCAAGTGCCCCAACTATAATACTAGGCGCGTTCGGGCTGTTGAGAAACGAAACGAGAACAGCTAACAACTACGGTCATTGAGAGTTTCACAAGTTCCGGAATCGCATAAGGCCTTTTGCTGTGCGATGTCGGAGCGAAAGGAGAAAATTACAACTCTATTAGCTGGAGGAGTTGGTGGAAACTTAACCAGTTCGTCTGGATTGTTTTTGAGCTTATTTACTGTCCACATGCCGATCTTTGTAATCTTATAGTCCTATGTATAAATTGTAATTAACGTTAATAATCTATTGACAAAATCTTAATTTCTATCTGAAGGAATAATTTCAATTTTATTATAACCTTGAGGATGTCAACGAGATATCGACTTGGGTGCTCAATATTATTCCGTTTTCACATGATTTCCGTGGAATATACTATTTGGTTTACCCCTTTGGCTCTCTACCTAAAATAACAATTCGCAGCAGTTCTCACTGGCATTCATCATTCAGCATATGGCACTTGTGCGCGTAAACGCTATTTCTGTGTTTGAGATGATGAAACCTCTCATGGCAATCGATGATAATAAAAAAAAAAAAAAGGTTGCGCGGAAGCGGGAATGCAAATCAGACAATGTATTTTGATGGATAAGCCAATGTACTAATCTTTACGTGTAATATTTTAAAAATTACACGAATAACAATGATGTGTACGCATATGCTCTAAACGTTCCTTTTCCTTCTCCAAAATGGACATCTAGTTGCTCCAAAAGGTGCTCTAAATTGACTCAGTCCGATCGCATCCCCGCGGACGCCCGTTTCGCTGCAAGTCGCTCTCAAGCTTGATATGTAGTCGACGGAAGCTTCAGCAGGCAGGAGTTGGGAACTCCGCGACGACAGCGACACTTGCGCTCGCTCCTACTTTTTTTGCCGAGACTTACGCAGCATCGCGACATCCGACGACATGAGAGGCAGGCTCCTAGGTGTCGTCATTTGTTGCCACTTCGCGACCACATTTGATGGACGGGCGGGAAAGGACGCTAAACGCGCCGGTCCAGGGAGTTTTAGGGAACCGTGTTTGCACATCCGATACGCGGTGCGATGGGCCATCCGGTACGAAGTGCGCATATCCGAGCCTTCTGCGGAAGCGCATGCGCAGTTCGAACCGCAGCAAGGCTCGTCGTATACCGTATCGGATGTGCAAACACGGTTCTCTAAAACTCTCTAACGACGCATTCTATGGCCCCGTATCCGTAGTACCTCGACGCCCACGCAAGGTCCAATCGCCCCGAGATGGGAACATTCTCGGTCGCATCTCGTGCTCTCGGGCAACTCTCGCTTCGAAGAGTGATTCTTGTGGAGCGCTGGTCTTATGCAACCGGTCGTTGGCGACCTCTCCGAGCGGGCGAAGCATCGCCCGGTTGGCACGCGTCTCGTCGTCAATGCCGACCTCTTGTCCCCGGCTGCCTGTCTCGGATGGCCGAGTCGAGCCCCCGAGGAGTGTTCTCGAATATCTCTGGAAGGGAAGGCACCAGCCAGAAAGAAGTGATCGCTCTGTTCGTTTGTCATATGCAAGCGTGTATATGTCATCCTTCATCGAATCGACTCTGTCTTTTCTTTTAACAAAAAAAAATATTTTGGATCCGTTTCTTTTTTTAACGTATTTATTGGCCGTTGGGTATAATTATAAACTTCCTCTAAAATTTCTTCGTTCGAAAGATGTGCAGATTGCAGGGTTGGTCGATGATGTATTTTCACGAAAACTGAAGCTGTGCTGCCACACTTCCGTGTGCGATGCTGTCTCAGTTTTTACTAGAAGGCTACGTGGGAAACGTCGGCTTCTTGAATGCGGGTTGAAAATGAAGCTGGGGCTCCAGCATTTGACCGCGGTCTTTGGAGATGCTAGAGTGAGTTACGTTGTCAACCGGGGAAGGCAGAGGAAGCAGCTTTGTTACGGGTCGTTTGACTGTGAGAAGTCAGTGTACCTTGAGAAGTCTACCACCAGCGATCCAGATCTCCCACACCAGTTTCTGTGGCGAGGCAATTCTTTTCTCGATTTCTACTCTTAGAATCGCGTTTGTGTGAAAAAATATGGTCACTGCATATGACAACCGCGCAGTACTGTAACGTGCTGTCTATTTTTTTTTTTTTTTAATTTGATGCAGTAGAAAGAACAATACCTAGGGAGATTACACAGAGAAAAAAAAAGAAAAGAGCATTGGTCATTTTTTAGATGCCTCACTTAAAGCGCATATGCTAAACACCATTGCGGATATCAATAATCCTTTATTGCATGTTTTAAAAAAAGGCACTTACGAAGAAAGATAATGGGAACTTGAAGGACGCGACCAAACACTACTAAATTCAAGAGAAGCAGAGTACACAAAATTAAGGGTACGCCATTGGTGTATCTTTAATTTTGCCATAGGCAATAATACTGAACCTAACCACTACTTGACACTGTGGAATATCAAGCGCTGACGAAGTGATTGGATATCCCTACGAATATGGCTCGACAGGCAAGAGCGGATCGCCGTGCAAATGTCAAGTGCACCATTGTCGTATGAATAGTCATTTTAGCTTGTTCAATTATCAACCATCAGATAAGATTGCTATGAGAGGAAGGTAGAGCAAGGCAGAACTATCAATTCTACGAAATAGCAATGTGGCAGATAAGTTTTTTTTCTTCTTCTTTTTTTGCACAATAGAGGGGAGTAAAGTTATTCGAATTGCAGATCAATAGACGGGCTGGGGAGAGAATAACTTGGACTACACCAGGATTGCTTCGGCAGCTGTTCATGAACGCGTGACTGTAGTCAGCTGGCTTTCGCTTTTATAAAATTTTACTTCTGTCCCTTTGTGCGATAATAATAGTCACAAAAGCTATCGCAGGCTTTGCGGTTCACCGTATGTATAGTTTTTAGGACTCAGCACCTCAATGAGCCACGCAAATGGTGTCGATCATACTGGCGTCCCTGATTCAAAGCGTTCTGTCAAGATATGTCAAGATAATTCCTTGACATCTTACACTGCGTCAGTCTACACGCCGCGTGGCAGATTCGTGAGACAACTCTAATACTGTTGTAACTGCGTACCCTGCCATTTCTCTCGGATGAGTGACGATGATGATCTATCGTCTTGTCACTCTCGTTGCCGTTCCGGAGTTGCGTTGATCTCAATGGTCAGCGTCTTCGTCAAAGTGAAAGCACGTGTTTTGTGGTTCGATCGCGAGAGAAATAAAATGTCGCCGAACATCTGGTCGCAGAGACGACGTCGTGTTGCTCGCGTCTTTCTGTATCGCATTTTTGAGGTTTGAGGATATGGATACTTATATATCTCGCTTGGCCAGCCGCGCAGCGTTGATTACCTAATTATTGTCTGTCATCCTTCACATACTGGAGGTTGCAACGTGAAGTGTTGTTGCGTAGGGGACCTGCATCTAGCACTTTCTTGGAAAATTGAAGATTCAATCGTTTTGTTACGTTTGAATAAAGATATTGTTAATGATTAGAACGGTTCTTACCCAGCTACACTCTAAAAAAAAAGGGAATCAACGCTGACTCCCTTTGGGGGAGTCAAAATCTGTCCCTGTGGTGGCTCCTTTCAAAGACTCAAATGACTCTAGCGCCCGGTGGAGTCATCAGACGCCCTCTCCACTAGAGTCTGCTGACTCTCTCAGCTGGTGGTGTCCCGTGACGCCTTCCCTCTCTGGAGTCAACTGATCCCCTCTCACAAGGAGTCAGTGGATTCTCTCAGTAGAATCAGGGCACTCCAGTATTGCAGGAGTCAGGCGACCCTTTCACTAGAATCACGAGACTCCAATATCCAAAGGAATCAGGCTACCCCCTACGGGAATCACTGGATTCTTTTTCTTCTGGAATCACGTGACTCTCTATCGGGAATTTCTAGATTCCGTTCCTGGTTTCCCACGATTCCCCCGAAGGGAATTACTTGAATCCTTTTTTCCTAGACTCACCTGACTCCTGCAATGGACTCTCTGGATTCTGTTTTCAATGGAATAATTTTCATGCCATAAAGAACCGTAGTGGAATGACGTGATTTCATTTAAAACCACGTGCCCCTCCAAATACACCACGCAGGAATATGGTGGATAGTGGTGGGGGAGCTTTTCATGGAATTACATGAGGTGCAATATCACAGTTTTATTTCATAGACAAAACATTTTTACAATTTCACTCCAACAGCATGCGGCTAACAACGAATAGCTGTTGCCGCCTTCATCACAGCCACGGATGGCAGAGATTGCTTCATGTTACACAGGTTTTCTAAAAGCAGAAACGTGTTTTTCACGTGCGGGCCATACTCCACATTAAACGCCCAATACGCGCAAAAGGCCAGCTCGATAGCCTCTGGGATATCCAGAGCTGGAAGCGTGAGGCTCTCAAACGTCATTGATGCAGCGTCAGAAGCTGTGGGATGATGCCCGCTGTAAGTCACGGCCGGGTAGACTGAGACTGACGTCTTTGTGGGATCCTGAAAGATAAAAATATCTAGTTGAGAGAGCGCTAAACATTGTTATTAATATAATGGAGCCATATTACTAAACGTAGCGTTTAGGTCACGATCTAAGGTGATGCCAGAAATGCCATGAGACGTAATAAGACGGTGGTTTGTATGTGTGACTTAAGATTCAGTCGCCAGTTTGGAAACTTGCCTCTTACTGCAGCCCTTAGTACATCCGTATGAAAAAATTAACGTAAAATGAATGTTTCACACGTCGAAATGTATACATGAAAGGAACTATGTGTGACCTCTCTTTTAATGGAATTAATAGACGACTTTGGATTAGAGTTCTCAGGAACATTGGGGAGATAAAAATTCCCGCTAACTCTTGAAATTGTAAGAGTACATAAAAATCTAAATAAAGGTACGAAGCACAAGCAATTTTCAAAATTGTAAGAAAACAACATACATGAAAATACAAATGGACTTTTAGTCGTAAGTTCACTTTCAATTCAAGGCTTCTTTATCCTGCAGCGGACATCGGTCGAAGTGATAAACCTTCCGCAAGAGGTTCATCCAGCGCGCTAGCAGCTGAATGTGCCTCTATACTTCATTTCAGCTTCCGTGCGACCCAAGTCGACGGTTCCCACACTGCGCGAGCCAAGCTGCGAGTCGGGAACGCACAGAGCATTGGGCTCGTGCCTAAGCTTTGACTTCGACCAAAACTTGATTACTTTTTTTTTTTTTACGGAGCTGACGTTAACGATATTCCGGCATATTGTGCAAGATGCCGGGGTACCTTGCAAAATAATTGATAGAAAGGCTGTAAAATTTTCTCTCGAATATATTTTGGACAGTTTTCGCGAGCGTTTTGTATTTTCTTGAAATGCTGGCGAAGGAGTTTTAACCCTTTGAATCAATGGCATTTGGTAGTGAGAAAAGACATACACAGAAGCTGCGCGAACACATGCGTCAAATCACCTTTTATAACTGGCACCTCGCGCTTGCACCGCTTACATTATTTTTATTAGCTGTCCCGGTGTAAATTGATTTGCGACAAACAGGCGGATGGTAGCGCGTCGCGGCTCAGGGCACGTGGAGCGTAAGCTCGCGGCTTGGAATACTGGGTTCAGCCCCAGCCCCCTGGCCTTTTTCATCTGGATGAGCAATGTACCGTCACACGTTTGTATAATTAGTGATCTACCGTGTTACTTCTAAGAAGCCTAGGCTAGCAGTTGTGCTGCACTGACTCAATTTCTCGTCTACTGCGTGAACCACTGTCGCTATAACGTAGACAGACTTCACTATGTATAAACACTCTGTACAAAATAGCTTTGCTTTGCTTTGATGTTGAACAATAGAATGCGACGATGAACTGCAGGTTACCTTGAGAGATTTTTTTTTTTGCAAGTTTTAAATATAGCATCGAATAAGAAAATTGTAACATATTGCCACTTACATTGTATATGTGCACAGGTCGTAGTACAGCCACTCGATGATACGATGCCGATGTGGATCAAGAATGTTGCCCTTGGTCAGGGTAACCAGCCTAGCTCGAATGTCAACAGGCACCTCCGGTAGCCTGTACGCCTTCGGGTCCATACTGGAGCAGAGCAGAGCCCTGCGTTGCCACTGGGGAAATTATCGGTGTAATTGCTGTGGTCACCGCCGTCAGGACACCTGACAACGGTGCTACTGGCTCCCCGACAGCAGTGCAGGTCCTAGAATAAAACAGCGATTTTCCTTTTTGTTTAAACATGTTGAGTTTCCAAATAAACTGAGGGCAACGCGTGATGCAGTGTCCCATTCTCATTTGTTGCCGCCAAATTGGTAAATTTTAGAGCAGATGAGAGATCAAAATGAAAATATATTAGACTCAACCATGCTTCTATTGAATGGTTTACATATTTTACTCTTCAGGATTAGCAGCCCGGGAAAACCGGAGCACTAAATTTCTTTGCAGTCGGTTTTGCTGTAATTTACAGGCAAACGTTATAAACAGCTCGTCGCCTAGGCAAACATTTCTGAACATAAATTTAAACAAATTTTTGTGGCTAAAATGCGGCATGGGAAGGAAAATATTGATATCTAAACTTTGCACCATTAATATTATTATAATCGGGTTTATATTGCTGTTGTCACAGCAAAGATCTCCGACGCGAAATGTTTTGGCGATAAGAGTTGAGCGTCTACGCAGAGCTGGCCAAATTACTCATATTTTGTAATTAAATTACATTACTAATTACTTTGCTGAAAATTGCTGAAATGTAATTAAATTACATTACAAATTACCACAGCCAGAAAGTAATTAATTACCATTACAAATTACTTTTAAAAGTAATTACATTACTTTCGCATTACTTTTGTATACTTTTAAATATAAAGGAGCTATTGATACCTTCTTTTTACAGATAACTTTATTTACATTATTTACACAGTTCATGGCACACAGCTAGAACTCTCTGTTGCATGTTTACCGGTGGACAGAGGAACGCACGCGACTGATCCGTTTCCCACCCCAACCCGGACAACTATTTTTGGAAATGACTGAGGACCCTACGCGGATTATCTCTGGGAGGGGGGGAGAACAATTCTCATTGTTCGCAAAATCGCGTCGAGGGCCGTTCCACCAGGGGCCTTAGTTCGACCTACTTCCCCTCCTTCGTTTCCCCAGAATGTCGAGCAGTAAAGCTCGAATGGAAGGCACTTACCAGCCCTATTTCTCACAGTGGAAGATAGCACAGAGAGGGTACGCAGTATGCATCAGAAAAAGTAAGCGGAAACTTTCAAGAGGGGCCAGAAAACGTCAAATGCAAAACCGCGAAACATAGGTAGAGAATCGCGCTGAGCGGGTTTTCACAGTTAAGAGAATGGCAGAAAATGTCTAGCTGATAGCGGGCGCGAGAGTCGCACCAGCCGCATTAGCATCAGCAACGTAGCGGCGGCCAAAGAGCGTTTTTTGGAAAGGTGTAGAGGAAAAATAAAAAGTAAAATAAAAAGAAAAGCGCTCTTGTGTATTGTGGACACAAAAAATATGCCTGGTGCGAAAAAGTAATTAGGTAATTTAATTACAATTACCGTCGCTGGAGTAATTCATTACATTACTAAATTACCTGCTACAAAAAGTAATGAATTACATTACTAATTACTGGAACAAGTAATTAAATTACTGTAATTTTATTACAGTAATTGCATTACTGGCAGCTCTGGCGTCTAGTAACTTCAGAATTGCTTTCGTATCAAGTTGAGACAAACAGTCAAAACCGTTTTTTGATCAAATTTCCGTTTTAAATCTTGGGATGTGCATTAAAAAGAATAAAAACGCCTCGATCTTTCTAAAGGTAGTGCTGCTTAGTTTTACACTTATATGGAGGAAATGCTGAGGGATTACAGAATATAAACTAAAATAAAACACTTAATTACGCGCAATATTAAAGGAAAAATGAAATTCCTACCTATAACTGTAATATTTGATTAAAACATTAATATAAGTTTTAAGTACACTTAGGTGCTCTCAATGTATATCAGCAGTGCTAAATTCCGTCAACACTTATACCAGGCAGCTGCAGCACATAAATTAGTATCTTGAGTGAACTAGCCAAGAAACCAAATTTTCTACATGAAACAACAACAAACTTACTTGTCATTGAAATTCCCCGCTTGAGTCACCATACATTGGGGATAAATGATCTTGGATTTATCATCCAGAATCCTGTTGTCCTCAATGTCCACATACTCGTCGAAGTCTTTGTCCTTAATCTGAAATGAGAAGGGAATTGAATATTGTAAAATAAAAGCTTGAAATGTACCCGGAGTCTGTGCGCAAAGGTACATCGCGTTTGCCGAAATCAAAGAAAGGCTGCACGTTTGAAAATGAATTCCATTATTTACAACTTCGACAGTAAACTAGAAATATTGGAGCACCTGTGGGGATACCTAAAAGACGGAACTAATGTGTCCTATTGTAAACTACAGTGTGGGCGTCGCCTTAATGTGCCATGGAATTTCAGGATGTCTCTTATACTATGTGCATAAGTGAACTGAATAGGGCTTATTTTGTCACAAATATTATCCACGCTAGTCTATTTCTTTATTTTTTCGTATTCGCTTTGGAGCTGACCCTAAAATCTAACCTGAAAAGATTGGCCTTCACTTCGACGCGTTTCTGCATTATATTTTACATATTGATATCTCGCAAAATAAGCAGGGTGCGCTGTATTAATCCGTGTTGACTGAAGTTTGTCAAAGCTGTTCTTTGTCTACGATCAGCCACATTTAAGCACGAAAGTGGCAGTAGAAGTGAGGATTAGGCTGACCGCGCTAGAAAGTTGGAACCAGGCGCGAAAACAAACAAACGCAATTAAGGTGAGAAACAAACGGTGTAATATCTTCAAGCATAATGCGCTCAAGCCTGACGGCGACTTACCTGCAGAATGGTGTCGTCTCTGATGTCATTGAAATCCGGGTGTGCTTTCAAGACTATCTTTAAATCAGCGAGCTTCAAGCTTCCGGGAACTAGAACCTTTTTAGCAGACAAGCCACAGAAAGTCAGGCACGTGATTGTCTCGTCAGCTAACGTTTTTCCGTTTACAAGAGCAAAATGTGAAGCCACCAGACCAAGAGTTTAAGACTGCCGCCAGAGCAACGTGTCGGAGAAGCGAGACGCTGTCCCTGCAAGCTATGCTTCTTCTCTGGTAGGTACTGGTCGTGGTTCGTTCCTACGGTTTGGCCCTTCCAATTAGTCTTCCTCCTTACACAGACAACCGCTCTCTCCCCTCAGAGGGAAGAAAAGAAGCTTCCAAGATGGTAAACGAAGCCGTATGCGTGGCTCTCAGAGGATGTGGCTAGAACGCTGGAGCGCCTGTCCCCATTCCCGTTCGCACCCCGTAGAAAAAAAAAAAATACTAATAAAAAAAATATAAATGTATACCCCCTGCTTCTCGCAGGGCCAGACCTCTTGGGAGAACTAGCAGAGGCAAGGACAAAAAGGGACTTTTTCAGCAGATCTAGCTTGGCTCGTGTTTTGCTTTTGCATGGCTCTTTTTTTAAGGGGAGGGGGGAGGGGGGGGGGGGGAGGTTACTGCGTGACCTTAGTCTTTAGAACGTACGTGCACACGTGCATCCATGGGCAATGGACAAACTGTGGGACAGATGTATGCATCAAGACGGGTGCCTCAGACCACCCTGAATACGCTCTTTGGCCGGTAGTACGTTACGAAATGAAGCAGTTTGATCCTCGTAGACGGAGCACAGTTTGCAATCAGGCAATTACAGTTCAAATTGTTTGCACGTTCAGCAACACCAGCCTGAAGGAAGGGCAGCGTGGCAGTAAAAGGCGGCTTCCGACAGATTCCAGAAACATGCTCTCGAACGCTTCGGGCGCCGGCGAGTGACAAAAGGAACCCCCGCCCCTCGCTCTTCCCTAAATGGACGAAGGAAGGCGGAGGGGGACATTCTTGTGACGCTTCCCGCATTGTACACAGATGTTTCGGACTATTTCAGCAAAACGAAAAGAACGAGTGTGTGCCGGCCGGCTGTAAGGGTGCCGTAAAGCCGACCGAAAAAAGAACAAAGGAAACAAAGACTGCGGGGAGGCCCTCGCTACGACTATGAGCCCCAATAACAGTAAAAAAGAGTATCACGTGACCCGCCCGTTGGGCGCGGCGACACGTGCAGCTTGGGGTCACGTGATGCTCACTTGACGCTTGATTGGCTGGGATGTCTCGTAGCATCCACGCCGGTCTGTTCCTTGGATTGAGGTTTAGCGCTTTTAACGTTTTTCCCCATTCACAGCCTGTTACCTCTTTTCCTCTGCATGTTTTTTTCTTTTTTTTTTACGTTTGAATATTAGGTGTATACTGTTTTAAAAAGGTCGATGCCATCCACTTCGATGCCTTGTACATATGTCACCCGGTGACGTGCATAATTAGAAAAGAAAACCTGCACTGCCTACACGAAATAGGTAAGGTGGAGGCTGTTAACGCATTGAGGTGAGCGTGATGATGAAGGAAAGGGATTCGGGAAAAACTGTCTTTGCTGCGGTGACGTGAAGACCGTCGGCCGCGTCGGGCGCAACTCACGCTGTAGCAATGCGCGTCTCAAGGTAGTGAGCGCGGTGAGTCAAGGTGTGGCCTCTTTATGACGCAGAGACCGTAACAGTACACAGCGCCAGAAGATGGAGGAACAGCGTGTGCACTTCCATTGCCCAAGATGAGAGTTCTTCGCAGCGAGATTTCTTACAGCTCTTCCTCCTTTTGCGGGATGTCCACAGCTGCGAGGGGGACTTAACGTGCTTTGCAACATCGATGGGTACCCAAGAATGTACGCAAGTGTTGATTCCTACAAGAAACATGTTTATCGGAACCACAGGCACGTTATAGGGGATGTGGAAACAACACTGCCGGAGGAGGCACCTGATCATTTGAATGAACCAAACCCTGATGAAGTCATGCTCCACGAAGAAGGAAACGAATCTTTCGGGATGTGGTGGTACAAATATGCACAACCTGTTCTTAGGCGGTCCAGAATTTTAACGGGAGGAAACTTGCGTTAGGACACTTTTAATTTTGCAATTAGCCTGCTTGACATGGCGGACACTAGGAACGAGCTTGTTTGTGCAAATAAGCGGATAATTATCATACAGTTCTTAATTAACATTTTAATAAGTAACAGTAGACATATATTTCTAAGCAAAAGATTGCTGGGCATCATCAAAAACCAGTAAATCCGTAAATTTCATAAATATCTAGGGCATCTATGTAGCGTAATGCTGTGCGCAAGCTATTACTTCTGGAACGGGTGGAACGCTAGTGGAGCTAAAAAGGGGGTGATAACAAACTTAAAAAAAGCGCTGGCGTGCCGCTTTTGACATATTTACGGAACCCAGAAAGCGACGTACATGCATCCAATCTTTCTAGAATTTACAGACTTCGTAGTTTTCGATTATTCCAAGCAACATTCTAATTAGAACTATATGCATATCGTGACTAATTAGAAATGCGGTCGAATCTCGTTAATTCAAACTCGAGGGGTACTGAAAATGTGTTTGAATAAAGCAAAGTTTGAATTACCTGGAGTTTCCTCCCATGAAGACGCATAGGATGGGACCTGCATGCTAGTTTGAATTATCTGCAAGTTTTAATTAAGAAATTTTGAATTAATAAAATTCGACTGTATATCTTAATTTCCCGCCTAATTGCACGAGTAACCTCGTTCATAGAGGCCTTCAAGAGAAATAAACTAATGGGAACATTAAAGTCTCCTAACGCAAGTTTTCTTTACTGAGAATGCTGGATCTTTAAAAACCACCCATACTTTGCGTTATGCAATGCCATGTCAGAGATGAGTTAATGTATTACTGCTGATGGCAGCGAGCTTGTATCTGAGTAAGAAGATAGTATAGTTAACTAATCTCTAATTCCTCATTTCTTACTATAAAGGGGCACTAAGAGGGTTCTGCAAACCGTCTTTACATGGTCACAACTAATTCTGCGGGCCCTAAGCATCCCGAAAATCCAAAAATTACCATCATGAGCCACCTTTTTCTCTAATAAAAAATATGATAAAAAAAAATTTTTTTTGCGAGTATTGCAGTATCCGAACCATGGCCGAACATGGCCGAACGACGAACGGCACTTGTCGGCCAACCGCGAGCAATGGTTTGCTGCGTGGAGTGTTCCGCACGCGCGCTGCCTCTCGGATCGTTTTAGCTCCTTCCACAGTTGTTGCCTCAGCTGCGCCGTCGTAAATACCTAATGTCGCATCGTGGGTGCTGGAAATACTACAAAGCATAATCGCGTCCCAGAGATGATAACAAATCGCAGAATGTGTTTTATGTGAACATGTAATCGAAACAAAAAAGGATTTCGCGAGCATCGTAAGCGCACGCTCCAGGAAGCAGGCGAGCGCACACATCACTCGCGCAGAAGAATGCAAAGGAAAATATAGCTCGCGCGTATTTCTAGGGTAACGGGCTCAATAAGCGCCTTTGCCATCTTAAACTTGCAGTGCATATTATTGGGCGGCTACTAGATTATACATGAGCACAAATACACGTCATCAAACACTTATCACGCGCCCTTTAAAAGATGTGCGCACTGCTGACATGATTATGCTCAAACTGTACTTGCTGCAAGAAGTTGGTCAATAAAATGGTATCTAAGAAACATGTTGTTAGTAATCGATTTCACCGGCGTTTGCCATTGGTCGATAGGAATAAAAAGGTGGATTAAAATGAATGAAAATTGGGGTTTCATAAACAAATTTTGTTTTTTTGCTATTTCAGGTATCATAATCATTCTCTCCGATTATGCAATCCGCGAGGCGGCTGCCTTGCCGATTATGAGTTCCAAGGAAGGCTCACAGTGTTTAACCGAATAAGGACGTAACAAAAAAGAGTCACACTCTGACAGTTGTTTCATCCAGTTATCTGTTATGTATCTGCAGAAGCGAATTCGGGTGTCCACACTACTGATCTGGCCTCCGCTTATACAAGTTAGCATCTGAGTGTATTCTAGCTTCACTTGCAGATAGCTTACTTCTTAGTATCTGTATCATGAGGAAAAGGAACCTTTTTATGAAAAAGAGCTCTATAAAAGAGGATCTGGAGATGTTGTGTTTCAACAGGAACACAAATGTGATTGAGGTAACTTTCAATGAAAGTGTCGCTTGCCGGTTAGAATCGCCTGTGAATTGCATGCACACGTACGCCTCGGACAATAAATACAACACTTGGTCTAGTTTTTGCTGCTCCTGAGGTTCCGGGAAGCTGCACTATCTTTCTATTTGCAAAATAGTTCAAACAACGTCGTCCAAACTTTGCATTCTATAGCCCTAGTCTGGACAAAAACCTCTTGCTAGTAGATGCTCTATATAAGCACGCGTGGCTGTTGTAGCTCATATTGTCAGCAATGGCGATGCTAGTTTCACAATAATCCCTTCTTACGGAACGCGCTCTGCATGCTTTTATTTTTCATGACTTATGAAATAGAAAGTATGGACAATACTAGACAGGGGACGGTTGGCAAGTTCGGTCGTCGGGGGCAGCACCAAAGAAAACAGAGATCCCACGGGTTCCAGAAGCGATGTTTTCTTTTTGGCTATAGCTTTTCGTAATACACTGTGGACCAAAGTCATAATGCAATACATCGACACGCCGTAGGCCAAATAACGCTAGGTTCTTTCACAACATATGTTCTTGATTGGTTTAAAACAATTTTCACGATAGAAAAATTCACAAAGTGAATTCGCGGACCAAAGAAATCGCAAAAGCATTCCGCTTGGTATACTTGATGAAAAATTGCAAAATAAGTATGGAGCGTCTCACAAAGCAAATACTGATATTTAGTTTTTACTATTTAGTCGGAGAAATTTCGTATAGTCGGAGAAATTCCCTATGTACTGTGGGGGATTCCCACAACTGAATACCCAATTTTCACATGGTTTCCCGGGTGCGTGTCGGCGCTAAGCATTTGTGTCACGCAAGGGTTTACAAAGGACCCATTCTAATGTTAGTTACGCGTCTGTTGCAAGTTCACATATCACTATTGCGAATTATAAAGACAACGTGTAATCTTTCTAAAGTTTCGTAATGCAACCAGGGCAAGCGAGTGTGTTCCCTAAATCGAGCCTGACGTTGGAGGACGATTTTCGCAGTTTCCTATAGTTGATGAAAAAGCACCACCAACATTTATTTTTAGGTGTTGGCCATAAGTTGTAGCAATGGAAGTTTTTATACTATTTTCTCACAATGGTTTTTTTTTGTCGTAGTTGCGCATTATTTAGTTTTTCTTTTCTTGAGATAACGCTCACGAATGTCATGATCAACCGAATTTCACGGGTGTCCTCTTGTCACAACTATTGGCTTAGCGTAAACTCACCTAATTGAGAAATTGCCCTTCAGGCAGCTGGCCGTTTGAGGAATTGTCTGAAGACAAATTGGCAGTTTGATACTTTAGACCCATGCTACGGATAAAAAAACAGGACGCGGAATTGTCTGAAGACAAATCGGCACTCTGGTACTTTAGACCCATGTTACGGATAAAAAAAAAAAAAAAAAACAGGATCAACCGCGCTCGGCTTTGGCTAGCAGACGGCGTTCGTAAAATGGCGTCAGCCATGGCTTCACGCGGTGGTACCGTGCGTGCTTCTATTCATTCGGCGTTCGTTGCCATGGTGACGGCGAGAAAGGCAGACGAACTCTATGTTGCGGAAGAACGCTGCGGCGCAGCGATACCAGGTGCGTTCTAAGGCCCTTCCCGTATGCTTTTCAAAAGGCGGAAGGCGAACAAAAAGAGTTCGAAATAAGGACTTAATACAGAATGCTGAATTTCTCCAGCGTCTCATGATTTGACGAGCCTTGCTCGAAAAGCATATTTTTTTGGCCATCCCGCTCCCTGATTGTTTATCCGTAACATGGGTCTAAAGTATCAAACTGCCCATCACGTATAGAAGTTTTGCAGCAGCTGTGCATGGGCACCGCCATAACTGACCTTCAGTTTTTTTTCCCTTATTACGTTTACTTCACTTCACTATAACCACAGCAGGCCATGTTATCGCCATCTTAGATTTTATTCTGCCTTTCTCCCCCAGCACTGGCTTTTGTGGAGGCTCTTCCACACCAATTTCAGTGGGTCGGTATCTCGGTAAAGCAAGAGAAGGTCAGCAATGGCGGCTGTATTCTGGCGCGTGTGTAAAGCGTCTATAGGCTCGAAATATTATAAAAATAGAAGATCCCTTCGAAACCAGCAAGAAAAGAAAACGAAAAAAAAAAATCCAAATGAATGTTTATGTTCCAACAAAAAGCGCAGGATGGAGCAAAATTTAACCTATCAGTGACGGCGCCTCTAAGATTGGCAGAGCATAGCTTGGTGAACGCAAGGTCGGCCATTTTTCACATATCCCACGGCGTTTTAGCGACCCTCCAGCGCCACCAACGAACCAGTTTTTTTTTTTTTTTTTTTTTGACGGCTCGGAAAATTCCATTGGGGAACACAAAAGGGACGAGTACGGCAAGAGGAGAGGGCATAAGTCAAGGAGAGGAGGAGGCTTCCGAGAGAAGTCGGGGAGACAGTGTACGACATCTGCGGCATTGTCGGGATGTTTTTACTTTCTCGGGAAGACAGGGCATGAAGCTGAGAACGGGACATGCATGGGCAGAGTTTACAGCGTTTCCTCCACCTCTGCTTGTTGCTTGAAGCTGCCGAATGTGACATGCCGATGAATACGCAATGCTCTCCTAAGCGTAGGTTCCCGCGCTTCCGCCAATCTCGGGCCTTCGTTTCATCGGCTTTGCGCGCGCCCCAGAAGCAGTCATCGATACCGAGGAGATCTTCAACGACCGCATTCATCACCGGACCTCCGGGGGATTCGTGTGCTGTGTGTGGTGTCATGCGCTTAGGCAAAGCATGGGCGACAGCGGAATAACTGTGACATAGTGCGTGCTCTTAAATGTGTACAGACATCAGCAAACATCTTCCGGGATTGATTTCAGAATGAAGTTGCGGTGAGCTGACCCCCGATTTATCCGTTACAAATTAGTGTCTCCTAATAATTCATATGCCTTTTATGCGGATTTCTGGCCATAGAGCACAGCGCTACCATTTACCTTGTGCATTGGGCCGGCTTTCTTGGAGCGAGTCGCAAACATTTACCTGAGTAAATATGAAAAGAAAAAAAAAGTCAAAGGCGCGTGTGGGTAATGTAATTAAGACATGTCGAATAAAATGCCTATGCCACGCTGGTTTCTTTCTTCTGTCTAAACAAACATTGGGAGTTGTATGTGACTGGAGTGCATGGAAATACCTTGCCCTAAAAGGTGATATCGTTTTTGCAAACACGTCAAACTGTCTAATGTTCACGCGACTTGAAAACGGGGTCATTTGACTCTGGTGGCGAGATTCTGTCACGCTGACTCTACCAACCTCATAGAATCAGATGACTCCCTGCGTGCCAAGTGGGGTCACTTGAGTTCAGGCATTTACTATTCTCATTTGACTCCAGTGCTTTTGAGGGAGTCCGAACCGCATCAGACTCCTTTTTGCTGCCAGATGGAGTACCTCGACGCCATCATGCGAAAATGGGGAGTCGAAAGCGCATTTGACTCCACCTGACTCCCTTTTTTTCTAAGAGTGTAGGAAGTGAATTAATTTAAGCTGAAAGAGGCGTAAGGGATAGGTATGTAACAACGCATCCGGTCAACTCGTCAACGGCCAATTTGTCGAATAGGTCAATTCGTATTAGGCAATTCGTCGAAGGACGACTTGCCGAAAGGGGCAATCTAATGGCGATTTGTCGAATGGGTTGAATGACGGTCTGAGGTAAATGTTCGTGGTTGCTATCTTTTGACCTACATTTTTATTTGTGTGCGGAGTAGGTACAGCGCTGTTGATTAATTTGTTACTCATTATCATAGCACCCTTTATTACTTTTTGTAATGAGCAGCCCCAGACTGGTCGCCGCGAAGCGCGTGAACGAGTGAGTAGGTTCACACGCGCGCGCGACGTAGGGACTGTCCCTCACTGCATGCAGTGAAAGCGACAAAAGCAACAAGTTGTTAGTTTCGACAAGTAAGATAACACTGGAGGTCAATTACCGTACGTCCATTCTACGAAATACTACAGTGCAGTATTTGCTTTAAAATTTCAGGACAAAATTATATATATCGACTTCGAAGAAGCGGCGACCAGTTGGCCTCTTCGGCGAGTTCTCCTTCGACGAGTTGCCCGATAACGAAATGGCCTATTCGACGAATGGGCCGCCGACGAGTTGGCTTTCGACGAGTTGGCCTTGAGCCATGTAACACGGGGAAAATAATATCACAGGGCTGAAATTTAGTCACATCTTTTCCTATATGTTGTGTGTGTGTGCGTGTGTGCAACATTGGGGACAAAATGCGTAAAGTTACGGCGTGACCTTGTCCCGGTATTCATTTCGGGATGATGGCGGTGCTTAACATTCCAAGGATCATGCATTTTCTGTGACGTTTAGGTTCGTAAAACCTACGCTTAGCTTTCTAGCTCACCAGGTCTGTTATAGACCAGTCACGAAACGCTAATGCCTTGCACGTGACGTCTCTGCACCATTTTGGTTCACACTTCTTGCCGAAGAAAACAAAATGGGGTGGTGCAGAAGGTACGTACCACCACAATGGCAGCTGATGGAACGCCAGTGCAAACCACGTACATGTATACAACGGCAGAGGGCCGATAGTGGCTTCGAACTTGGTAAAAGTTACCTTCCAGATTAAGTCAGCCATCGCACCTGTCGTACTAGATGACTGAAACTCTGCGATTTCATTACATCAGTCTCGAAGATTTTCTGGAATGGCTATTAAATGCCTGAAAGGTAATTTGAAAATAGCCGGCATAACAAAGTCTTGCTAAAAAAATATAAAAAACTACCGCGTGTAATTTTAAGCGTCATTACCGCAGTTGATTTGGCGGCTTTCTATCGTTTTGTCGCAATTTTTCAATTTTTTCTTTTGTCGAAACTGAAAGCTAGGTATGGATACTGCTTGGTAAGCACTTACTCATCGATGTTGCTAGTTTACATACCGAAAACGCCGATTGTAGGCTGCCTTCGTGGTTCAGTTCGTCGATGATTTATGGTGGCTATGAGCTGATGTTGACACCGCATGCTTACACTTCTTCCGTCTGTTCCCGACGGCGTCGTGTTTCGGGACGAGTGCAATATTCGCGTCCACTCACGGGGCTTCGACGTGCCGCTTCAATCCGTTGCTTAGCGAGAGCGTATACCCCAGGATATATTGCGCGATGCTCGCTCTAAGGCACACACATGGCAATGTTTCCTATAGAAGCAGTGACCGGTATTAGAACAACTCGATAAGATTCAGAGTTACGACACATCAGCCGTCTTGACGCTCAAAATCTTTGTTCTGAAGCTTTATTTGAGCATCTCCGTCCTCCAGAGATGGTAAAAACGGTCCGCGACGAAGCAGAGCGATGTCGCCATGTGCCTCCTAACACCTATATATACCAAAAAAAAAAAAAATTGCATTTTAGTTTTTTTTTTTTTTTTTTTTTTATTATAACGATTGTTAATTGGGCCCGCTCTGCACTAAATAAAAATATGGCGTTGCCCGCGAGGAAATTTGGTAATTGATGCCGCTACTCCAAGCTTTCCTGATTTAGTGGGCCGTCACCATTCCGGTGTGCATGCGTGCCACTCTAGATGCAGCATATAGGCCTTTGCAGAAATTGGCTTTCTGCGCGCTGCTATTTTTGTTTGCTCGGCTGTGGAACGCCTTCTGAGCATGCGCTGTTGATCTGCTGTGGGGTATATCTGATCTTGCGCATGCGTCCACAGCTCAGTGACTCGGCATTTTTTTACCTGGCTGAAAAGTGATGCAAAGGTCTATATGCTCTACCGGAGGCCTACGCCAATCACCACTCTCTTTCCCCTCAAGGAAAGTAGTTGGGTTGTGTTCCCTGCGAAGCGTCATTCATTCGCCACTTGATGTTGGGAATTCAAAAGCGTAGATCTGCCTTTAAAGGGGCACTGACACCCCAAAGGTCGTATTTATTTTTATTGTCTAAAACGATGCAAGTTGCAGTCATAGACACGCAAAAAAAACCGCATCGCGAAAAAAAATTTTCCCGCGCGCGCGCGCGCCTTTTTATTTTGGGCGTTTGATTTTCGCGCCTCTCGCCTCCTCGCTTCTTTTGATCGGTGACGTCAAAAATCAGGAAATTTAGAAGCTTTGTAGGCGACATCTCTAGAACATTTAATTACGGCAATCCTAAAACATGTTTTTTAACGCAATTGCGAACGCACTACGGCCCTTCTTTTTGAAATACCAAAAATCGGGAGTTCGTTGTGGTGTCGTCTCCTGGATTTGTATCCTCCAACGGAAAACAGGCGACACCGCTCAAAACCGGTCCGCGCCGCCGCTCACTCCTTTCCTCCTCGCTTTGGGTCGCCATGGCAACAGCAGGGAGTGGTGAAAGGAAGTCGACTCTCAGGTCTCCTCAATTTTTGACGTCAAGGCACCGGCGCCGATCGCGCGGGAACTTCGAATTCGGCATTTGGAAATTGTTTTTTTACTTCACGAATACTGAATTCCCAAATCTCAAATTTTGTGGGTAATGTCCCGGCATCGTTTTCAATCGTTTCGGATAATAAAAAAAAATATGATTTTGATGTGTCAGTGCCCCTTTAAGAACGCATTTGATTTTTTTTTTTTGCTTTGACAAGGAACTTTGTGCAAACACTTCGTGTAGCGTATATAAACTACGCGCGCGCCCTTTTTTATGTTTTACAATTCTTTTAAGGGGAAAGGAGCGAAGATTAGTGAAGGCATGTGCCGTCTAACTATATATGCTATCGCACAAAAACGAAGGAATGAACACCAACGCTGCTTCGGCGTTCCTCTGGGACTTCTGTTCAATCAGTTCAAACAAATTTAAAAGAGAAATGAAAAATACTTTTCCATTTGATTAAGCGTACATGCAACCTTAAATTGACACGGTGGATCGCTGTGTCGTTTAATTTTGGTGAAATGAAAGGGGGGGCGGAGGTGCATGCCAAGTCTATTTCCTTTTTCTTCCACCCGTTTGTTTGTCGTAATAAACACCACAATGGGCCGATTGGTATTTGATGATCTCGCAAAACGTTTGTCCATAGGAAAAACATTTTTTGCCCTATTTGATTTAACGGAGTTTGTAGCTTCGTACATTTAAATCTGCTCCACCTACGCGCGCCTTTAGAGTAAGGAACCGATTTCTGTTGTCTCTTCGAGGGGCAAACCCGCCATCGGGTTTAGGCTGTACATCCCTTTATTGGCATATGAGGATAGCTGCGTACTCAGGAATGGCAAGCGTGACAAAGTGTTTACATACATGCCAGTAGCAACTTGGAGGCGCGGATTGCATGTGTATTTCTGCCTGGGGGGGGGGGGGGGGGGGGGGGGGGGGGTTTGCAAGTGAAGCAGTATATAGAACGCCCGTTGGGCGTGTGGGCACCGAGGTGGAGCATTTCGCTTCCCCAGCGGATCGACCTTGAGCTTCGCCGGCGGAAGCCGAGAGGCCACAGCGGCGTCATAACCGCCTTCACGTAATAACGGTATATATATACCGGGCGCATTTTGGGAGGAGAAAACTCGTTCTTTGTGTGCGCACTTCCCCGCGGAGTGTATTGACGCAACAGCGGCGGCGTGGAAAGTCCATGCTCCTGACCCCGTTTCTTTCTTTTTTTTTTTTTTTGTTTGTGGGCCGCCATGACCCAGCTTATATTTTTTTTTGTCTATCTGTGCTCCAGGCGATGTCGCAGCTGCGGAAAATAAAGATATATACAAACCACTTAGGGACATCCGCCGCCCTTTTCACATATAGGTACCGAGAATGGTTTCCTGTTGCAGGCTCTGCGGGGGTGGCGATGGTTTGGGTGGCGATATTTGGCGTTTTAAACATTTTAATGCAAAAAACTCGTTTTTTTTTTTGTTTTTTTTTTTTGTGTGTGTGTGTGTGTGTTTGATGCTTTAAAATGAATGACCCAGAAAATTTACCTTTGACTGCGCGGGCCCCCCGAAACTCTTGACGGTAACATCAGTGAAACGACTTCGAGGGCGTTATATAACATGGGTTGTGTGCGTTTTTGTTTCTGCGAAGTCTCGTATTATATCCATCGTTCTCTAGGTCTTAGCAAAGTTTGCATTCGCATTGCTACCTTCGCCAACACTGTTAAATAAAACTCGGCAAACACCGCTTTCCCCATAAAGGAAGGCATTAAGTTGTAAGGTCTACCCCCGAAAAGGGGTCGTTATAACTCATAAAGCAATTCGTCGCTCTCTCTTTGCAACACTTCAGTGTTTTTTTCTTTTTTTAAGTCACGGAGGTTGCGATAGCCTATGGTGCCTTCACTGTGCAAACCAATTGCTAAATAAAAATAATAAAAACGAAAAAAAACAACGCCTTTCTTTAAATTTTATAAGAGAACACATGATTGAAGGGAACATGACCTTTGATTTTTGTTGTAGAACGAGCTTTACCCGAAGAATAGGGAGGCAAATGTTACGCCGTCGTATGCGTTGATGAAAAACATGCCCGGAAAGCCGTGCTGCTGACCTGTATTCGCGTCTCCAAGCGTGTAATTCCGAGCCAACTTATTCTGCAGTTTTGTGCTTTTGAAATGTCATTGCACGCAGATGGCGATTGGCAGTCTCTCGCATATACGCCTTCACATTTTTCCCGCTCGGTGTCGTCCGCTGAGATTCAGTCACGAAACGGTTCCTCGCTTGGTTCGACGACCGAGTGACTAGGCGCGCTAGCGAGACAGGCACCGACAGTTAAAGAAAGAAAAGGTAGCGAGTCATCTTCTTAATCTCCGAAGCCACTGAGATTGCGACGCTCGCCGAGCCCGATACGAGCGCCGAGTTACGAAGCAAATAATAATATTAAAAAGAAGAACAATCCATGGAACGTAATTTTTGTGGCCAAGAGGAACACCAGAAAATTCATTAGCTTAGAGAAAACCCGAACGTGTGGTCGCGAGAGGGAAACAGCCCACATGACTCTTGGAGACTTCGACGACACATCTCTCCAGTCGCTCATTTCAGTTTAATTTGTTGTACTTTCCTGAGCCAAATAATTGCCTTCGTTGCGAACGGATGATTAGGAGGTGTCTCGGTAATACTGGTTGTCTCTGCGAAATCCTTCGAAAATTCCTCAAACTAGGATGGTTGAGAAAAACAAAAAGCGCCGATGATATTCTTATTAGGGAGTTTTAGAATAACGTACGCAATTTTAGCGCACGCTACCGCTAAATATAGGCGCTTGTATGAGCGCCCGCGACGCGAGAAAGTTTTAGAATAGCGTTTCTCCGTCGCGACGCAAAAGCCCAAGCATCTCGCGCTTGCGACACCACCAAGATACAGTCACAATCTTTATTTCGCACACGAAATGGTGTAACTTTAGAAAAAAACGTTTTTTGGTCCAGAGTACCATTTTGGATTTGTTTAAACATGAGAATGCGACGCGAGCTGTTGACCGGTCGTGTCCACTTGCGTCACCTCGCAAAGAGAGGTCTCGTGTACTTTCGCGTGACCTTCGCACATCTTACCTTCGCCGAGAAATGTTCGCGCGTCGCTAGCATTAAGTTGCCGGTGATCGTTGCCAAACCGAGTACAATGTCGTCCCGTATTGAAAATCGCAGTCTCGAGGATGCCGCCGACGTCGCACTCACAACGCCGCCAAAGCAGCCGCCGACATAATCCTGGAAGCCGCCAATTTTTTTAAACTCTGCTCGTCTTGGCTTTAGCCAACTTCTCATCACGAATCCTCCTCCGAGAAGCGCAAAGACGTTTTGCGTACGCACGCTATTTCCGAGAAATAGCGCACGCCAAAATTGCGCACGCAAAGCGAAAAACCTGGTTTACGTTCGGAGCATGTGCAGTGGCGACGACGCTATTCTTTGCGTACGCGCTTTAGCGTGCGCTATTCTAAAACTCTCTATTATTCCCGTTTTCGCATCGTCGGCCTTCCGCCTGCTGTATGAGCATGACCCTTAGCGTATGCTTCACACGGACTTCATGTCGTTCCTAAAGTTGGCTGATTTAGGGATGTTCCATGGCGCTCAGCAAGTTTCACAAATTAGAAAGTTAATTAGTACTTTTTAGTTCATTATTTGGCTCATTGATATGTTTTCTTGAATTCCCGACGTCCACTTTAGCTGCAGTTTGTTCCCGAAAAGGGATTTTTTTTTTCTCTCAAACACCGTCTATTTGGGGATGTTTAAGAGTCTTCGCGGAAACACTTGATGTAGAGAGAGAGAATAAATGAAGGTAGTGGAGAGATTGGCAGCCTTAGAAACGGCCCCGGCAGACTCGGTATATCTAACACTCGGTATCTCTAACTCTTGGCACATGAAAACGTATTGTTTCGGGAGATATAAAAAATCGCTAGATAAAAAATAACTTTAACTAAGCTTTTTTTTTTTCGTTGGGGTTAGGCAGCGGTAAAGCTGGTCGCAATTTGACGTAGGCGTTTCTCGGAGTACGTTGCGTCGTATAACGGATATCCTGTTGTCGTTAAGTCTTCCCGGGAGCTCTAAATCATGTCTCAATTCATGACTGAGCCGTGCTGAAGTGCATGCTCATCGTATTTGGTTCGGCGACTGAATCATTAAATTTATTAATTTATTTTCAATTGTTACGAATCTGACGTCTCTTGAATGTAGGGTGATGATTGCCTTTGGATTTCTTTAACAAGGAATGTAAAATATTAAAACTATTTTGCCTTCAGCTTTTAATAATACTTAATGCGCGGCAGAAAAAAAAATATAGCACTTCGGATATGTAGTTTATTAACGGAGGTCTACTTCACTCCACGTTTTGTTTATTACAATTAAAATTGATAGTGTCCAACATTAAATTCGTTTCTATCTGGGTAAAGCGGGACAATATGAGAAAAAAAAGCTTGCAAATCGATGGTGTATTTTTTTCTTTTTATTGCGAATCAAGAAAAGAAAACTGTACCAAACATTTATGGACTATTGGCATTGCAGTCTGTAAAAATGATTAGACTCGAGTTAGTAGAACTTAATTATATTTATTGATAATAAGACAAAGTCACGCAGTCTTTGTGGGCCCCCTATATATTCGCACGCCGTGCATTGGATGCACACAAAACGGGATGCTGCTTTTGCGCCATACTTGTATGCGCGCACACCAGGCACCGCCAGCCACATTGGCGCGATCGTCGTGTGGTTTGTAGATCACCTCCGCTTTGTCGGCTTATTCAGTGAACAAAAAGGCTGCAGACTGTCACTCTGAACAATCTTCCTCATCAACTACATTTGTTACACAGTAGGTGACATCCCATGTACGTGAGCCCAAGAAGAGACTTCTCCATACACAATTCTTGACGCACACCTTCAAGTCCCTTCTCATGTCATTTCACGCCACAAAGCCCCATCTGTTTTTTTTTTTTTTTTGTACATTTGGATTATAGAATACCAATAAGACAAAAAAAGCTATAGCTTGCCAACAAACACTGATCCCGCCAAAAATCAATTTACACCTTTTGATGGCGTAATTGTCGCGTTTTGTCCCTTACATATCTGATTCAGGCAATTTTGTGGTCATAACAATGAAGACCTAGATCGACAAAATTTTATCCACAGTTAGCTCATAAAGCAGACAAATAAAATAAAAGATTACCTTGTTGTTGTTGTTGAAAACATCTTTTATTTTATGAAAAGAAGGGGATAGTGGGACTAGAAAGAGATAGGTGATCTCGATCGAGGAATCAGGTCTGGCTGGGTGCCCCTAGTCCGGGGCTCCATTCGCGGCTTGCACCACCGTCGCTCTCTTTACTAAGCAGTGTTGGCTTCCCGGATCGCTCCAGTGGAGGGCGGCGTTCCAGCTGTCCCTCGTCGGGTTCGGAATAGGATGCAAACCTTTAATGTGTTTGCACACCCACATCAAGTGGTACGGGTCCCTCCATTTCTACCCGCAAAAGGAGCAAGTTGGTGAAGGATGTAGTTGGAGGTACCATTGATGGAGCTTCATTGGCGTCTTCATGGTTCCTATCTGTAGTTATTGTTGTCTTCATTCAGCTGCAAGCTTTTAAAAGAATGCAAGGTCAGAATTTTACCATATTTTGATGTTCGTTAACCCATGAGCAGTAATCGACCCTTTCTAGAATTCAGTCTGGCCACTTTGATCACTATCGTCATCTGAAAAATGGCATGTGTGCTATACTGATGGCGGCCTTTTGTTTACTGATGAAGGAAGAAGTTGAAGATGTTTCTAAGGAGATGATTCGATGCCTATACATTCTTGACATTAGCGCGACGCGAATCAGGAATTGGATGCAAGAGCTACGTAAGCGTTCATTTCTAACTCTGGCTCAGTCAGTCCGTTATACTCTATTCACACGACCGTAAAGGTATGTACCTTTAGCTAAGGGACCTTTATACTCTGCGGCCAATCAATTAATGATCTTCCGCGCGTGGCGTGTGCTCGCGACCCAACAGCACGGGCTGATGCGCCGATAGCAAATTGACCTATATTAAAGGTACCGTTATGTTGACCGTGTATTAGAACACACACTCGGCTTCCAAGCCCTTTGATGGATAGAACTTTATCAAGGCGTCCATGTGGGTTGGCGCTTCGTTCCGACCGGTTGCATCTTTTTCGCCATCGACACTGAAAAAGATTTAAAAATAACTGCACTGTGAAGCGTACATTCCCGTTTACCGTTAACTTGCGAAAGTGACGGTGCTCGGTAAAATACTGCAGAGCACAGGTTCATTGCCGCCATTAGTATGGCAAAAGTTAAACTGCCATTTAATTGAGTCACAGGATGGCACTACAAAACTTGAAAATATAAAACAGAGAGGACGAGGATGGGAACAGGACATCTTTCAAAGATTCCCGTCCTCGTCCTCTCTGTTTTGTACTTTCAAGTTTTGTATCTATTAACCAACACGCTCGTTTTTAATTGTAACAGATGGCACTGAACTCTGCAAAGGGTCTATTGCGCAATTTTTTCCACCAGCGTGGTTGCACATATTCTAGCCTTATTATTTTTTTAAGGAGTAATTTGGACAAAAGTTGGAACATGTCGGCGAAGTATTAAATTATCGCATTGTAAGATACAATGACGGAGGTGCAAAACTCGAAATTTCTCATTTTGACCCACGATTCATTTTGCCCAGCCTTACTCTACAGATTCATTTTATTGGAAGGACTCTAACGGATTCACAATTACTTCGAGTGCTACCCTGGCAACTGGAATGACGTTGATACCGCACTTCATTTCTGTGTGTCCTCTTTGCCTCGCCGTTGGGGATCCAGTACCTTTTTCTTTTATACTCGTCTCCATCCACGTGGCTCACGTATTCGGGTATACGGAAGACATTACGTCCTGCAACATGTAGAACAGGCAAAGCAATAAGGCCTAAGAGTTGCGTTTCAAAGGTGAACTCTTTCCAGCGACGTGTCGCGATGTATAGAAATCGTGTTTTTCCGCAAGCCTGAAGGTTCACCATTCAGGAGGGCGACGGATACATAGAAAATGTCTCGCATCTTCCATTCGTTTCACCACCCCTATTAATCGCTCCATAGCGTGCCGAGGCCAGGATATATGAGTGGTGTATTATTGAGTTGCTGCACCGCTAAAATTGCTATAGTATTCCTTTCACCACGCTAATGCAAAGTAAGAGTGATCAGATATGTAGACACTATGGAGACTCAAGCTCTTGACAACATTACTATGAAACGACTCAGTTTGGAAACTGCTTCGAAAAAGTGGCTCTGACTCGAGAACCGAACTAAAGGCAATCGCAACGCCTCCATTTCTCCCGCATTGGCCAAACTGCACGGCTGCACGTATTAGTTTAGGTCGAGTCGTGCAAAGGCCGGTGGAGCCATCTCGCCGAGCCATTTCGCAGTAGTTGTATACAAATTATTGATAGGCCGAACTTTTGCCGAATCGAAAATTCGGCGCCGAATCTTGGATTGGCACAGCCGAAATTTTGCCGAGCTTTCCTAAAGATTCAGCAAAAATACATTGTTGCCAGACCTAAAATTAATATCTTGTTTTCTCGTGCAAAAGAAAAGTTTTTTTTTTTATGCATATGTAAGCCATAATTAGTAAATATGCTGATATTTTACAATATACTATGTTCTTACTTTCTCTGCAAGTCACCGTTTCGTGCGAGAAAATAAATGCAACAGCTGCTGGGCCTTCACCAGCAGAGATAACAATATTATTGTAAATGTACACGTTTTTTTTTTTTTTTTCGATTTGAGTCACGCCAGCTTTGCAAGAAGTGTGCGTCCCATATTCGCAACGTCTCGTTTTTAAAATGCCGGTTTCTGTTGTTAGGACACGCAGGGTGTTTAGGAAGATGGGAAGAGTTAGGAATGGCCGGATGTGCCACGTCGAGCATGATAATTCTGTGTCTTGGTTTTTATGCGGGTAGATGAAAACCGCGAAATACCGGTAATTGAAAAGCATTATTATTTTGTTTTGGCACAAACTACTTGTGAGCCGAAAACAGGATTGTTATAATGGCAAGAAGGGCTTTAAGGTACTTGTCCGTCAATGTTGCAATTACCTCGTTGCATCGCTGGAAAGATCTAATAAAAATTACGTCATCCCAAATGTACCGCCACTTGCGCGGTAGACTGCGTCGTTTTTGCATCAATTTCTGGTCGATCTTCTGTTCTTGAGGCAGAAAATATTGAAGAGAACCACACTGACAAAGGCTGACAAACACAGTTATCATGTCGCCTACTCCGCGCCTCGCCGTAACCGCTTGTCTACACTACACTATGGTAACCGCAGGACCGCACGGTCCTGATACCTTCTCGCGCGTGCGCAGACGTTTGCCGAATTTTTGCCGAATCTTCGCCGAACTTCCCTTCAAAGTTCGGCATGTGCCGAGCTTCGCCGAATCTGAAGTTCGGCAGATTCGGTCCATCACCAATATAAATCAACTTTCCTGTTTAAACTCTTCGCTAAAGGGGGGCGCTGTTATCGTATTTAGTTTGGTCTCGGTGGACGCGAGCGGTCCGGGTTTCAAGGGTGAGTTTCCCAACTGAGTGTTTTAGTAAAGTTGGCTCTTGATTACAAGATTACAGTACTTGAAATGGCCGACTTGTATCACGTGACGACGAGAATAATCCCTGGAGAAGGGGGACAAAGGACAAACATAAATCTCCAAACACAGTTAGGTGACCGGTGCGCGACCCAAAAGATCCGCCTGGTCCGGGTATCGAACCCGGGACCTCTCCATTTCCAGTGGAGCGCTCTACCGACTTAACTAACGGTTAGACATCAGCAGAGCTCTCTGACGTTCAACCGCTAGTTAGCTTCAACCAGCTCGCTTGCACCTTTGCGAATAATTGCATTATAATTATATGGTTTAAGAGTTATTTGTCTTTTCGATCAAATAGTGTTCGGGTCGCTGACAGTTATTCCAAAGAGTTTTTTTCAATATCAGGCGTGCCCCAGGGTTCAATTTTGGGTCCTCTACTGTTTTCAATTTTTATAAATGATATAGCGTCATGTGTAAAGAACGTTGAACTGCTTTTGTTTGCTGACGATATCAAGTTGTTTAAGAGTGTTCACTGTCATTTAGATTGTGATCTCATACAACATGATGTGTCTAATATAGCACAGTGGTGTAAACAAAATCAGTTATTTCTTAATCCTTTAAAAACAAAAGTGATATCTTTGTGCAGACGCCGCGCGATCATAAATAACACTTATCATCTTGAGGGAAATCCGATTGAACGAGTGTCAATTGTAAGGTTATTGGTGTGTTCATTGACTGCGGATTAACTTTTAAAAATCATGTCTCTTTTGTTGTCAGCTCTGCAATGAAAGTTCTAGGAGTTATATCGCGTTTGACCAAGCATTTTAAAAAGCCCCATTGTTCAATACATCTTTTTCAATCCTTAGTGGTTTCAAGGCTTGAGTTTGCTTCTGTGATTTGGAATTCAATTTCTGTAACACAGGCTGTGATCATAGAAAGTGTGCAAAAAAGATTTGTTCGAATTGTTTATGATAGATGGATTGGACGACGCGTGTATTATGACTATGAATGCTTACTGAATAGATTTTCGCTGAAGCTTTTATCACACAGAAGAACAGTCCTTGACTTGGTATTCCTGCATAAGATCATTAATGGTGCCATTGATTGTTCATGGCTTATTAGTAAAATCCATTTCCATGTTCCTTTCCGTGCGACGAGACAGCTCACCTAGGTTTTGATATTTGCTCACCATGCCGTGTGTCACCTCTTTCTCGTTTACAGACATTGTATAACAGCATTGTGCCACCTCAAGTTAACATCACCACACCCCTGCCTACATTTCTCTGTCAGTTGGACGAACTTTTCGTCACTTCATAGCGCGTCAGTGTATATGCATATCTATTTCTTTTTAATGAGTAGGATTTTTGTTTAAGAGTTTTTATTGTACGAGTTGGTGTACCTAAGAGAAGGCCGCTCGGCCGTTTTAGGGCACCCGAAAAATAAAGATTATTATTATTATTATTATTATTATATCACGTCACAGGAGTAACTTTTTTTTTACAGCGTTATTTTATTTAATTTTGTATTTGCAAACTCTTTGTAACAGTGGGTAAAGCGCCGAAAGGTCGAATCGTCACGTGATGGTGTGATCATACGAAATCCTGATAGCGGATCTTACTCGAAATTTCAGGCATGGGTCTTTACGACGCGCGCGGACGGAGGAGGTTTCAGGCATCGATTCAGCTGGTGGTTATAACGAAGAACTGAAGAGAGCTTTCTTCAGAAGGCACTCGCCTTGCATGCTGCAGCGATTTTCGATCGAGACCGATATATATATACTGGGCATGCGCTTTGAGGATGCATTGGGCACTGCGTCAGTGTTGGACGCGACTCACACTCCCAATGTACTCGACGCGAGTGCTGCGTCAGCATCGGCGGCTTGAACCCGGGTCCAATCCCAGGCATCGCGCGGAATAGCAGTGTCCGAACTATGGAGACTTGCAGTGTTGCCCGATGGACTTTCGAGACGGCTCTATTCCGTTGCCCGTAACGACATTCTTTGTTCGTCGTCCGGCGGCTGGGTCGACGACAAGCGTCGCCAAAGAACGGGGTTCCCTGAAAAGTGTCCGGTGGTCCTCCCGTTCAAATTTAGCCCGTCCCTTCCGCGAAGCCCGCAGTATAAGGACCTGCGGGGAATTTCCGAAGGCGCGTGCAGTGAGGCTGCGGAATTAGCCCCCGCTGACGTTCGCTTTTGAGGCGGTGGACAGTGGGGAGGAGGGATTGCCCCGGCAGGGAGGCGGAGTCCGCCCCTCTGTGCATACATTCGCGCGTGCCCGAGACGACGTGGCCTCGTGCCAACGTGTCTTTAAATAACCCCCCTTTTTTTGTGGGGTTTCTTGAGTACGCGTTTCGAAGTGTACAGCTTGTGGGCGCCGCCCTCGATTAATCCCGGCGTGTGTAGATCATCTGACATGAAAACGAGTCGAACGATACTTGAGCCGTCTTGGTGTTCAAGAGGATGGTTGCTGCCGTTATCTGAAGCTTTACCTGAAATCGCAAAAAAAAAACAGTTTCCTTTTCCTTTTATTCCACAGTACAAAATAGTCCGTCACAGAGCAAAAGCACGTATCCCGAACTTCCTTGATCCAAAGCTGAGTATTGGTCGTATTTTCGAATGGTACATGCAAAGATCGGCAGCTTCGGCCGCTCTGCACTTGGGAGCAAAATGACCGCGGCGCCCTCAAGAAACTCGGGGAATGAAATTCCGGTACTCCAAAGCCGCAGTAAAGTTGACATTTGGGCTAGTTGGTAATCCAACCTATTGTGAGGTATTCCGCCGAAGCCACACTGCAGTCCCACGCTGCACATATGCAACGTACAAAAAAAAAAAAAAAAAAGACACACACAAAAAAAAAAAACACGGTGTTTGTGTCAGGCATGACGACAGAATGATGTACGGTCACGCCCCAACTATCTTAGAGGCATCTTTGCTTCGAACATGCTTCGAATATATTTCCAGACAGTTTCTGTGTGACCGACGTGACCATCGTGGGAAAATACACGGCTCAGACAGTAGAGAGTTTTAGGGAACCGTGTTTGCACGTCCGATACCGTATACGACAGGCTCTCCGGTACGCACTATACGCGTGCGCTACCGGAGGATCCATCGTTAATAGTGAGTTTTCGTAGATCGTTTTCGCCGTCCCGCAAGGCCCTCCGCAACCCGCTAGGATAGCGGGAACTCCACAGTCAAGGCTATCGGGGCGCAGGCGCAGTAGCAACTTCGTTGCGGAACGCTTAGCGGAGGGGGCAACGCGGTCTACAAAACTCCCTAGTGTATCGGATGTGCAAATGCGCTTCCCTAAAACTCTGTAGTGTCTACAGACGGTATTTTGCATGCTGTATGGACTGTACACGACCGCGGCTGGAAGGTTGTTCATGGCGTCGTCACCTGTACTGTCGACGACCCAATGACAAAATATGTTTGTCTTTAAATGTACTTCCTTTCGCAACTTTTGTGCTTCAGCCGCTGGAGGTATACTACGGATATTTTAGGCGTTTTTGAACGATTGACGGGTTGTTATACTCTGGTTTCAATTGAGCTAAGAGTCGCGTCAAAGGAATTACACCCTTCCGAGGAGAGCAGGCTTTTGTTCGCCCCTCTTTAAATCCCTCAATAACCTTTTTTTTTTTTTTTTTTTTTTGGCTTTGCAGTTTATTTATTTGAAAAGAAGTATACCATTTAAATGTAAATACCGTGTCGTTATTGACGTCTGTCTTTTTTTTTTCTGCTTTTGTTTTTTTACGATTAACTTTACATTAGCGGTATACCTTCTCCCCACGGTGTGTCAAAGCCTCTGCGCGCTCCTGAGTTGCGCGGGACGAAAGAGATACTGTGAACTAGGTACATTTTTTTTTTTTTAAATGACGTCGGGAGTTTTTCCCGTAGTTTACATTGCATTCTTTGCTCAGAGCTGGTATAATTAACCTGCTGTCGAAAGGCATCGCCCCCGTTTTCCCTGGCTCTTGCGACCAAAATCGGTTCGAATGAACATGGTGTCGAATAGGCAGGCCACAGTAGCATTCACAAGCTTTATCTCGAACGGAAGCTTTTACGTACCTTTCGTTTCTGGTTTGAGTAATCGCAAAAGACGTGATTGGAGGAGCTGTTCTGTCTCGCGCCGCTCGATGATCCTTGCGCACGACGCAGAGCGCACCACAACTCCGGGATATATACAGCATGCGGTAGCGGGGATGCTACCATGTATTTTGCAGAAATTCTAAAGCCCGCAGGTTGGGCAGCATAAACGAACATCGCACTACGGGGGGATGTTTCGGGAATTTCAAATAAATTATAATTTGAGAGATATCTATTTTTTTTTTTTTTTTTTTTTTGGGGGGGGGGGGGGTCGTATAAAAATTATATTCTCATTTAATCCTCTCTTATCCTCTGGCATTACCGAGGATAAGAGAGGATTAACCTAACAAGTGCACCAATGTATAGGCTTTGGCTGTTTTTGGGCACTCAAAATAAACAAACAAACAAACAAACAGCTCGTAAGTCGTAGTCTGTTGCAGGTTAAGAATAGCGGGACAAGCTCCTCCCAAACAACGAATATATCATCTATGTTGTTGTTTACATCGGTGTAGACAACATAGCTCGAAGACAACCTTTTAAACGTACACACAATTATTACTTCTGTCTTACCAAAAGTCCGGTGCGTATATATATATATATAAAAAAAAAAAAAAAATTAGACGGCAGGGCGATTTGTGTGCGAGCGTCTCGTTCCACTGACGGCCGTCTGCCCAAAAGTCTCCCGTCTTGGACTAGCCATTGTGAGTGGTCGGGACGAAAGTCCGACTCGACTGGCGGAAGCAGCCAGCGGGGTGGGGGGAGGCGAGCGGGGCAAACACACGTCGCCGAGGGGCAGCGGGGGAGAGGAGGCAGGGCTGGGCGGAAGTGGGAGGTGTTCGGAACTGACCTCCCATTAGGGGAGAGTGCTTCCCGTGGGCAGGGGCGACCAATGACCACGGCTCGCCGAGGTGTCCGCACGAACGGGCAGGGAGGGCGTCGTGCTGTGCCACCACCGCGTCCGGGCGGCCGACCCGTCCGCGAGGTGTCGCCAGTGCACGGCAGCCGGGTGGTCGCTGACTGGCCAGTTGTAAGCTGGCACGGGTCCGTGTTGTTTACGGAACATAGACCATTTCAGAAACGGGCTTCTTCTGGCCGGTGTCATTTGTAGCGTACTTTGCTCACTTTCCGAAGTGATGAACATGCGTGCGTGCTGGGCTTTGACGATAGGACGCTGGGCTGTCATCTTGAAAAAAATTTGAGCTGTGTATAGCAAGGAACGTTGGAAAAAAAAGGGGGGGGGGGGGAGGGGACGACACACTTTGCCTTTTATAAGCCCCTTCTCGCACAATGAATTAAGATGTCAGAACGCCAAACTCTTATTGGCTGATTGAATATATATATAGATAGTTGATAGTCATTAAGGCACTTAGCATTGAGGTCTACCCACTATCTTTCTAATCAAAGCCAATCATAGCTTGGCGTCGTTCTGACGTCACCACAACTTGTGCGCAAGAAGCGGACGACTTACTCATCCTACAATGCCTGTCAGCAGACACTGTCTGAGGTTTTTTCCTTGTACGACGGTCACATTGGTCATACAAAGAACTGTCTGCGAACACATGGTATGAAGCACATATGCTTCGAACGCGCTGATGACGTGTCGGCAGATATTCTGTCATAATGTTTTAGTCATAGCTTTAGCCAAATTAACCTGATTACCTAGATGTTTTATTCCATGTAGACATAACTACCCAAATCTCATCTCTCTAAGGGACAACTCAACCAACTATCTAGCCTTTTGTCCTTGGCATTGCGTGGCATTGTTCATGTTCGAGGTTCAATTGTTTCTTAATATGAGATGATTCCCATGGAACTGTAGCTCAAGTTCATGACCGTACCGGAATATTCATGGTTTACGGTTCCGGCTTTCTTTCTAACCCAACCTAACTTGTAAGGTGAACTGGATCCAAAAGCACCGGCAGGAGCGCGTGAAAGAAAGCTACGAACAAGCTGCTCTGGACACCACTTTTTGATCTGCCTTAAGGGCGGGTTTTGATACCTCTATTTATTCGTCCATTTCAGACACTAGATGGCGCGCGGCTCGTTGCGTGGTTGAACGCGCGACTTCTAGATGGCGCCAGTATCGAAGTGTGAAAAGGCCCGCGTTATCCGCTGCGTCAAATAGATCCCCCAAACGTGTCGTGTGACGCTGTTGCCGGGCAGATGAAGTTTCTCCTTCATTACTCTCGCAAACAAAACCATCCGGTTGGGAACACGATGGCTCGATCTGACCAGAAACCTGAACGTGCAAAGCTTCCACTGACGGCCGCTTAATTTGGTACTTCAGAAGCTTTCGCTTGCCATAGGGAGCCTGCTTTCGACCCATGACGCCAGAAGCGAACGCAACACTTCCGACCGTTTAAGTCAAGATATATATATAATAAGTACTGAAAGATATGATCGCCAGCGATGCACCAATTTATTGTTCTTTTTATCGTAAACGTTTGAAGCAAATACAAAGAGCAATTCTGATATAGGCATTTTTTTGAAAGCGTCAAAAATCTACATGTATTCCTATAGCGTTTGAGGTACCATACTTCTAGGAGAAACAAAGTTTCGAAAGGAAGCGCAAAGGAAACAAAATTGGTCGAGGACACTGTGCTCCATGCATATATTTGCACTCTCTGCGGATCAGCCGATTCTCGCAAAGTCGATGTGCTATTTGAGGAGCAGCGTCAATACCTCTTCCGCCGATTGATGGGTTCGCGGTGAAGTCGCCGTGTCGTGTATACGCTGGCATCGCACGCCGCAGATAACTTTCGGGCTGCAAGTATACTTCATTCCACCTCACGATGGAGCGCAGCGGGCGCTACGAACCAGTCCCAGCCAATCCAGCCCCGAGAACGTGTCAGGTGCACTATACGGCTCTCCGCGCGTCGCTGTACCGCTTCGCGAAGGTCACGTGCACGCTGACGGCACTGGGTTGGCTTGGATGGCTGGTAGCGTCCTCCCCGGTCGCGTCGTATAAGGAGACCGCGTCGTCGTCTACGCAGTTCATTAGTAGGCGTCGCCTAATTGCGGACGTGTTATGAGGGGTGTAGGCCGCTTTTGCAGGTCGTAACGAGATGCCTGTGTGGGCGGGCGGGACGACAATGCCAGTGTGCTGGCTGCTTTGCATGGTGCTCCTGCAGACTGCCTTTCTTTCCTCCTGTCTACGTGCAGTTTGAAGGTGGTTAACCCTCAATGGCCTTTTGTGCCTGAACTTGACGTAAAAAACGAAAAACAAAAAAGGTCTCGTGTGTATGTTTGTGTAGGCTATCTTCCCGCTGGGTATAGACAGCTTGATAATGTGGATGCTTGGGCAAGTTGGTAATTCATGCTTGGATGGAACAGCGCGGATGAACATCCGCGCATATGAGTGACTGTTCATCCGCGCTGTTCCATCCAAGTATAGACAGCGGGAATTTAGCCAACCCCGATAGACCCTTTGCGAAAAATCCCAAACGTCCGCGCGTGAAGTCCTGCACGAAACCATCGACCACGTGACACTGAAGAGCGCGAGAGCGAAAGAGGGCAGCCCAATTGTCCCCGTGCCCTCGCCTGTGTCTTCTCAGTCGCCGCCGTCATTTGCTATTCAACCGGTTCCTTACTTACAATACCCGGCATTCCTTTCGGCGCTGCGGACGGCGCTGCACGTTTTGCAACTGCTCTTTCGTTGCATATGAGAAATTTAGCCACGCATTAGCGGCGAGATGTTTTGTTGGGGCCTCCTATGTTTTTCTCTCGTGACGTCATTACCTTGCGAAGACAAGTTCGACGGTTTTGGCATTAGCATCGTAGAAGCTCGAAATCATTGCGCTCTCAAAGGAAGACTGCCAACACCATCAAAATTGAAGTTCTTACATTCCTCTTTTTTCTGTCGATGGGAAAACCTTTGCTGAGGTTATAGTCAGCATTCGGCCAATCCTGGGAGGCCGACCCTGCAGCGACGCTTTCGATCGCGCACGTCGTCAATAGTGATCGCACGAACTCACGCCCGCGACACAGATGCTCATCCAGATTGAAACGGGCGGGGCTGGGGATCGAAAACCCAGGAGCTCTGTAGCGCGAGACTTTCGATTCACTTGCTCCGAGCAGGACAGGGAACAGCTGCCACACCGATGACACGACTACATTTGGCTCCATGTGGAATGTGTCGAGAAGGTGGACATATCTATGGACCTGTATAAAAAAATAAAAAAAATAAATAAAAAAACGGTTGTTACATAAAAATAAGAAAATGTAAATCAATATGGTACGCCCCTCGTATATATATAGATTACGGCATTGATTTCAAGCAAAACCAGATGATTTCAATCCAGAAGATCGTTTCAAGCAAAACCTGAAGAACAGAGCTCAAATATTATTTACAAAATACGTAGATTTTAGGAGTATACAAAATATATATGTGAGTTTTTTTTGTTTTTTTTTCTTAACAAATCCTTTTTTTTAAGCAAGGGAGCAAAATATTTATAAGCCAACGTTATTTCTTTGATGACTTCCTTCAGTAAATTGTGCCACAAGTGTCACAGAGTTTCAGTAAGGAGGGGTGGCAGCTTTCAGCGACCAGTGTGCGTTTGATATTTCCGGTGAATTAGCTACATGTGCATACTATATTATGCTGGACATAACACAAATTGGGAATGATTATATAAATCGGAAGAAACTGGGGTCGTTTCAGTTTTGAACAGATGCTTGAAACCTCACTTACTTGATTTGGTCACCTTTAATAAAATTAAGTTGAAGTATACTTCCACAAGTTCAAGAGCTTTTGATTTCGTTAATCTCGTTTATCTTTTCATTCATTCATTCATTCATGCAGATAGTTATCGTTGAATTATATTAAAACGGCGGAATATCTGCGAATGGTTCTTTAATGAAAAATATAATAAGATAGGTAGTTGAGCTTGTTGGGGCAAACAGTGCTATAAGAGCAGGACAAAGAGAAGAAACACACGACTGGACAGGGATTTGGACAGCACGACGGGGCATATCAGGACTAGACAGCGCCTGCCCACTCGTGTATGTTTCTTTTCTTTGTCATTGTCTTATAGCGCTGTTTCCACTAACCATGCTCTTCTTCAAAGTTTTTCTTAGACAAGCTCAGTATGCCGCACTTTAAAATACTAGCAATCCCCATATTACTTTTAGAAGTAAACATCTTCGAGAGTTGTCTGTCTGATTAGGAAAGGGCTGACCGTGAATTGAAACTCTAACCAAAGTTCATCTAAGAGCAGAACTCCCTACGTGTCGGGTGACCCTTTTTAAACCGAAAACGTAGGAAATTTTCTTTTTCGCATATGGCTAGCGTTACGTCCGGACGGATCACTGAAACGCGTATACCTAACCCTCCCTTCCACCCTCCTCTCTCTCCCCCGTGAACCCAGGGAAGGCGGAGATTTGGAGGTAACTTGGGTTACGTCGGACGTAACGCTAGACACTTCGTTTCTTTTTATTAAAACTTTGATTTTAGTTTCAATTCTTAGTCACGATGATACAGTATACGGTGTACGGCCAGTGTTTAGTTTAAGAAAAAAAATTGCGCCTTGTTCTAGCCGAGATTTCAGAGATTTAGAGAACTGCACGACTATGATGCAACGAGAAGCGTGCGACTCGCTAGCCCTCACCTCTTGGCAGGACTGGTTTCACGACGACAATGCAGCTCCCTTTGAAATGGAGGCTATTTAGTCGCACCTGTGTTCAGTTGCCAATGTCGCGCAGACCGCCAGATATAACAAAAATCGCCTGGCTGAGACTAGAGCCACTAAATGCGCTACGCTTAGGGTGTCGGCACTCCGTTCCCCGATCTGCTAGTGGGTGCCGCCATCTGTGCAGAGCAGACGCCGCTGTCTATTGTCAGAATTAAAAAAATGCGACTTCCTCAGCTTTAGCTGCGGCGTTAGGAAGCTCAGGTGATATCGTTTTGCTTTGTCGCGAACTGTTTGAACATGTCTGGAGGACGGAAAGGCGCTTCCGGCGATTTCAGATAAAATTTCAGATAATTGGCCGCCATGATTTTAAGCACCAATAGGGCTGAAATATCGTTTAGCGGCTCTAACTGATTGAGTGGCTCGAACATTCCGTCAGATGGTGTTATAGCAGTTGATGGGGTCTTAGATGGGGAATTTACGTCACGTAACGTGAGGTCTCATGAAGTGGTCGCGTCACAGGACTTACGGTGTCACCTGACTTGAAGTCGCGTGACGTCCGATCACGTGACATCAACTTCCCCGCTAAATATAGCGGGGAAATCACCATCTCTTGTGGGACCTCACTTCACGGTGTTACGTGATGTCTCAGTGCCATGTGACGTGAGGGACGTCACAATTCCCCCATTAAATTGAGCGAGAAATTTATATTCACGCGACTCGACGACTTCACGTGATACTGTGACGTCATGCAGTCTGAACAACGCGAGCGAGGATGGCCCGTGGAAAGTTCCCTAAAGGGCCGTCTAAACAGGACACGGCAAGTGATGTGTCGAGAGACACTGTATACTGGCATATGGCGTGAAAGTTGCTGCGCGCGCCCGTTCGTTTTCAGTTTGGACATCAACCACGCAAACAGCGCGGCTTTCGTCCTCGCCTCATCGCTGTCGTCTCTTCTTTCTTGTTTTCGGGACATTGAGGACTGATACCAACAGCGGAGGCCTTCACGACAGCCATCAGAGCTTGTCAGAGGCTTTCCGCAGCAGCGTGACTAACACGCTCTAAGCCTTTGTCCAAAAGCGCGAGCGGAGGGAAGCTTTTTCCCCGTCAAGAAGGACGTATGGACGCTTTGCAGTAGCTGTGCATGGGCGCCGTCATGACCGACCTTCAGTTTTTGCTTCCTATTTATTCCGTCTACTTTATTCAACATTACTGTTGCAGGCCAGGTGATTGCCATTTTAGATTTTATTGCCTCCTTCTCAGCATTGGCCTTTGTGGAGGCTCGTCAACGCCCGTTTCAGTAGCTCGGTCGGTACCTTGGTAAGACAAGAGAAAGTCAACAATGGCGGCTGTAATCTGGAACGTGTGTAAAGCGTCTATACGAAAGCGAACCTAAGTGCGGCACAAGCTGTAAATTTGAAGAAAAAAAAAAAAAAACATTTGCTGTGAGAAAAAACGCCATCTACCATGCTGTGTTTGTGCAGCTCCTTATAGGGGCTTCGAAACCGACGAAAGCGTCCGTGCGCCTGGTAGTCCTACCCGGAGGGACCAGAGTCCTCATAGTGCAAGGTCCAGAGTCCCACTGGTCGTCTCAGCTTGCCCGCCGCCGTATGCTGTTCTTCGGTTTCTGGGAAGCCGGTGGGGGATGTTGGCCCTGAGCCCGGAGGACTGTTTCTCTCGTGGACGCAGCCGTTACGAGTCTTACGACAAGCGACGCGGAGGAGGAACCGTCCGCATTGGCCCGGCTTGAAGCGGGGAGGAGCCGCTGACGTTGGGGACATCGTCGCCGCACCCTTGCACAGGCGCACCGGTCTAAAAAAAGCTCTAGGAGTAACTTCCCCGCAAAAGACGATGCAGCGTATCGCGGCAAACAATAGAAGGATACGCGCGATTCCAACCGGAGATGGCGGACGACAGAGGGGACGACGGACAAAGACCCACGCCTCAAACGGAGCTGCTTTTGAGACGCGTGTGGTTGTCCCTTGTCGTCCGTCGACTCCGGTTAGCATCATGAGCAACGTTAACCAGCTCGCCTGTTTATTGACCTTGTCTTCTTTCAATAGAAGGATCTGAGCGAATGGCCAAACTCAGAATACGGATAGACACACAAGAAAATGCGGTGTGCGGAAGGACAATGATAATGGCGTTGACTTGTTTCTCCCATGCGCACATCGCATTTTTCAAATCTACTCGTATTCTTTAATTTTCGTGCCGTGATTCACCGTTTCCGTGTTTTGTAGGAAAGTGAACTCACACATCTTCTTTCAAATTAATAACGTGTCCGTAAAAAAAAAAAAAAAAAAAAAAAAAAAAAAAAAAAAAAAAAGTCTCGTGTCGTTTTTTTTTTTTTTTTTTGCTATATTTAGGGGGGAGGTGTTCTGATAACAGAGAAACAGACGCCTTACAATAATAAGTTCCCTAAAATAAAAATAAGAAAATAATGCTTTAAAAGTTGAGACACCGTCGCAAGCAGCCGCGTTTCAAAAGCTAGTTTGGTTACCGTGGGTAAAAAACGCTTTGTGATTTTGCGTTGTGTGGTATATGGAAGTACCATAGAAGGCTGCAACGAACTCGCGCAAGTTCGATCGTTTCCAAGGGGATGTAGAAGAAGCAGCAGCACTGGCATAAGGTCTTCAGAACGCGGGGCGCTGTAGGCGACGCCGTGGATGTGTCCCCGCCGTGCTGACCATTCAGTCGGGTAGCAGTGCCACGCTGAGAATCTAGATCCGTCGATGTGCCTGCTTCGTGAAATCAGTTGGCCAACGTTATCTATGACCGAAGATTCGATAGTAGCAACTGCGAGCTTAAAAGAGACGTATTTTGTCTTTCGCAACCTGTTATCGTCAAGCGGAGGAGGCAATGACCTACATTATTGTTGCACGCGCTCTAACCCGCTTTGAAAGCAGCGAGTTTTCACATAAGACTTAACAATGTACTTCCCCATTCTATAAACTAGTTAGACATTAACTATCTAGACCCGTAAAAAAAACTCGATGGCAATTTCTTTTTTTTTTTTTTCGTGCTATTTGCTGTGTCCCTAGGTGGCCCGCAAGGCTTAGGAGTTTAGTTTTTTGGATTGGGCTCTTACCCTCCGTCATTGGGGTGGTCGGTGCATGGTCCTTCGCAGTTATAATCAGGGTTCCGTGTTTTCGAGGTTTTCCTTTGAATTCACATGTGTTTTTCAGAGTTGAGTATTTTTGTCCAGAATCGGTGCTTTTCGGTGTTTATTTTCAGCGCCGGGCAAGGAATCAGGGTTTATCGGGGCTAATGTCATAAAACGACTGCGTGTCTATGACCCCTTCCAGGGTCCAGGGAACTTACGCCCGTGACCCAAATACTCGAATAACGTCATACCGTGTCACCGACTAGAGGAGAAGGCGGAGAAGGAAACGGGGGCGGGGGGTCCTACCGGGGGGGGGGGGGGGGGGGGGGGGGTTGTGTTCAGAGTCACAAAATACAATGCAGCACAGTCTTTTCGCCAAAACCGGAGACTTCCCTATTGCAAAAACATCTCCAATTCCTTTTTTTTTTTTTGTCAGATTATTAGAAAAAAAAGATTAGGGGGTTATTTTTCGGGGATTATTGGTATTTACGGAAAACGCGTAATCCTAGTTATAATTGTAGCACACACGAAATGTCTCTTTGTTAGATACACGAAGGGAAAACGTGCCCAGAGGTCGGAGAAGGTCCCTGGGGGCGCGGCTTCCTGTTCGGGTCTTTGACGTTCTCATATCACCTGATGCCGAAATCTTATTGGCTACAAAGCGAGAGTAAGATGCTCGCCACGCCCGGCGCTTCTTAAGCTGTCAATGCATCTATTAGATAAAGGGGGGCCCTGCGGACTTGTGCAGCAGCGCGGAGCCCCGCCACTCTCGCTTGCTTGCTTCTATCAGCACCCCCCAGACAGCTGGGTGGCACGACCCGTCTTGGCTGGAATCTCCCAGCTGTCGCCGCCCGGCAAGTGGGCTTGTTGGGTGACATCGTGGATGGCCGAGTATCTGCCCCGCGGGCTTTGGTAAGCACCTGTGCCGGCAGTGGCTCCGCTTAGACGGACACCAAAACTCGACTCAGTTTCCTTCCTTTTTTTTTTCCCTGTAATGCTTGGTCAAACATTTTTTTATTTTTTTCAAGGAAGGATGTTGACATTGCAGTCGTTTTGGAATTACGTTTTTTTTTTGCTGTGTTATTGGAAGATTTTTTTCTCCCTTTTTGCATAGCGCCTTATTATCTGAAGGAGGACCAAGACACGAATCTATATTTTTCGTGCACTCATGTAAACTAAATATAGCGAATAACCATAGCCTCCTCTACGCATAAAGCATTTTATGATAGCGAAAAAATAAAAGAGAAGTCCCGTAAGCGAAAAGGCGGCAAAACTGATAAGAGCAGGACAGACGGTTTCGTAAGAGTGGACTCTTTCTATTTTCCTAATGTGGCAAAAAATATATATATTTGTATTTCTATACACTTTCCGGAACTCTAGTCTCAATATATTCCTAAAAAAAATTGTGCCACCGTTATTTCTGTACAGGGTACCCCGAAAAAAAATTTAGAGATTTCTTTTTATCACCCTAAAAATAAACTAGCCATTGCCGAACGCTCATCCTCCGCTCAAAAGTAGCGCTAGGGGTCCGAACCAAATACCAGAGTTTCAGCCCGAGCCGAGATATTATTCAAAAGTTATGCATTTTCTGAAAATTTTAATGGGAAAAAGGTGACCGAAGGTGGTGCACCTTCGGTCACCTTTTTCCCATTAAAATACATGGAGCTCTATTAGCCCCGAGAAGTTAGCGTGGCGCCCCCTTACGGCGAACCGGGGTGACGTCACGGTGAGGAGAGGATTTTTCCCCGACTCGCCCCGCTCGCCCTGTAGAGGCTGTGACGACGCTAGCTGTCGGCGCGCTCATCTCTGTTTAATTTTTTTTTTGGCGTGTTTTTCGTAAGAAGTATAAATGTATATAGGTGCCTTTATTGAGGTATGGCCTGTAGCTACAGGCGAAACTTCAACCCACATTTTAAGCATGGTTGACAGGGCAGGCGGCGCATGAATCGGGGCTGGTATATGATAATAAAGAAATATGGCCACAATTGCAGGAGCATCACTATAGATTTACATCTCACACAATAAATGCTGCTGATGGTCTGAATGAACTGGCAGGGTATGTATACTATTTTTTTTTTTTTTTGCATCTCCGTTTTTAAACAAGATTGCCGAAGCAGAAAAGCTGCATGCTGCTAGAGCAACATGCCAGATACAGTCCGGGCCATGGGGAGAGAATCCCAAGTGAGACAGCCCAAGTGCAGGGGCAAGGTAAAAAAACAAGGAACATTTATTATATACATATCTCGCATTTGACCTTTGCTGGATTCGGATAGTATTTCAATGGACTACACGGGTCCATTGAATGGACCCGTGAATTCTGTGGAATCGGTGGACTTGTTTATATCAACCCTCAAGTGATGCATATCAAACGTAAGCGAAGGTGTCTAGCTCGTTATTAGTCCCTTAAGCCCTAAAATTGAGATTTTCCTTAAATCGAATAGTCCTGAAGCTAAAGTACCAGAAGCTTTTCCCACGCAGACTATCGCCCTTCACAGGTTCTACATTTTCTGCTACTAGTGCTGCATCTATCACTGGATAGACGTTCGAATGCTTGCTTTTACTCCTGTTTTCCTCTGTTGTCAGGGAGTCCAGCTGTAAGGAGTTCGGAGGCTGAGGAAGCTTTTGGGGACCTGCAGCATTGTCTCTTTTAATTGGAAATGACAATTCAGACTAAACGGTGTATTTTCCGAATACCCAAGGCTGGAATAAAAATGTCAGGAAAAAGTATAAACATTCCAAATTACGGCACTATTACTGTACATATTTTGGGCAGTTCAATACATACCATACAGGAAACTGGGGGCGATTCGGCCGTCTTTGCTGCTATTACACAAACTAATTTCCAGTAATTGTGCATCTTCTAAGAAATATGCCTGCATACGTGTATGAACTATATAATTAAATCATGAAGAAGCTACGTTTATGTAAAACAACCCTGTTCCACGAGGACTTCAAAGATAATCAGGCACAGCTAGGGCCTTTAAAACATCATCGAACCAGAGCATGCAGAGTGGCAGCGCACAGTCGGGGTCGCGAGATAATTTGCCGACCACCCAAAGGAACATGATATAAATGCCACTTCAAAGGCCTTGAAAGCGGGATTTAATATCGTCCTAAATCATGAACATGCAAGGAACAGAATTCCAGCGTCTGAAACAATTGCGCCACCGCTTCACCGATCCCTCGCAAAATTGCCTTGTGTCGCGTGGACGGACGGGGAGGTTCATCGGCGGAATCGCCTCCGCCGATAGCTTTCGGGATTTGTAACCCAATTTCAAAGGTAAAAAGGACAAGCAGGCTTATAAAATGTACGGAAGCACGTCAATATCGGCCTAACTCAACGTCTTGTACACCGGGTAAACGCTCCTCGAAGAGCTTGCGGCACACAACGCCAAACCAGGAAACCGGTGCCATGGGAAGCGAGCAGGTGCGAAATCGCGGAGCGGAGTCATCGCCCTGACGTCACGGTACACCTCACCCAATCAGGGCGCAGCGACCGCAGCGACGCTTGTGTTCGCTCTCGGGGCTAATTGCGCCATAAACGGAAAACGGGCAAAATGGGCTCCAGTTTCCCATTAAGAGTTTCAGAACATCAGTTATACCCTTTTAATAAAATATGGCTCATGCTGAACCTTTGACATCTGGTTTCGACCTCTAGCTTTTTTGTTTTTTGGCAAAGATGAGCATTCGGCGGTTCCTAATTTATTTTTGCAGTACAAAAAAAAAAAGAAAAAGTCATATATATACATATGTTTTTTTGTTTGTTTGTTTTACACCCTGTATTTTGTTTCTTACAAGTCGTGGAGACGTGCTAATGCAAAGGTCCTCACCGGCGCCATTTTCTGTGTGCGTATATGAACAGTGTGAGGGTGTGAAGTTATTCTGCCCCGCTGTGAACCACATTGGGGAAATTTGGGTAGGACAGATTCTAACCCGGGGTCTTTGGCCTGCATCATAAAACGATTCATTTGGCTATTGCACTCTGCTGCAGTGCTCAACTCACATTGCGACCAGCAAAAGTGGGTTTTCCACTGCCATGCTGCAGCGTTCAATTTCTGATTGAAAAGTGCCTATACTTCGTTGTAAGCTTAGCTCCGAGCGTGGCCAAACCTACGGGTGGCCGGAGCCAATCAAGCGCCGGTGATAGGACGCGACTCGCCCACACTTCGTATATCACTCCGCGCGGATTCTGCGCACATGTGCAGAAAGGTCGAAGAGAGACATTTTGTCTGCTACGGGAGTATCGACGGCATCGTCTGCTACATAATTAAAAAATACAATTTTGCGTCCTGGAAGTGCGGTGGCTGATGTCCTTCGCTGAGGGCCGTCGCACTGCCGGCAGAGGAAGGTCCGGGGCTGGAGCACGAAAGTTGGTATCCTTCGGTGCCCAGACCGGTCTTCAGCTCTCTCTGCCGCGGTGTCGTCCGGAGCCCACGGAGAATGCGGGTTGAGCGAGCTCTCTTTGTAGACTGCCGCCCTGTCTCCGATTTCGAACAAAGCAGCGCCCGCTCTCCGCAAACGCATAAGAGCAACAAAAGCATACCGCGTCCCTCCGGTCGCACTGGAATACTACGCGTTTTCTCGGCGCTCCATGCCGACACCGCATGCTTTTGCCTCTCACCGCCGCCTCGAAACGTGATTTCTACCCGTCTTTCATCGGAGAGCGTTTCCCACCGTCGGCGAATTAACTTTCGTCGCTTTCCCAACGTCTGTCAGTTCCGATGTTCGATGAACAAGTTTGTGGTACGACGCGGTTTGGGACTCCTGAAGAAGTAGAGTTCACATTCATCACGATCTCCCGCCTGACGCTCAAACGTGCCTTTCTTCTTATATTGCGTTGTCGGTGGAAGTTAGGAAAACAGGAAAGAAAAAGAAAATGCCCAGTAACTCGGCGAGGAATGTGTCGAACTTGAAGCCCGGTATTCGGCCGTTGAAAAGACAAAATAACACGAAAAACAGAGGGAAGAAAAAGTGTAATAGTTGCATTAACATGGCCAGCAGGTACGCGTTTTTCGTCAAAGCATATTCATTATTATATTGCGAAGAACCTGGAACGTCATTTATTTCATTCATACTTTGATAATTAGTTCTTAGCAGGACAGAACTGTAAAATTGTGCATTGTTTGCACGTAAACAAAGTATTTCTAAAATTTAACTTTTGCGAAAAATACCTCGTGATGCGTACGAACGCTCTTTTCCAAGCGGTGAAACGTCCCCCGGGCTTCGTCTGCGCTCGGAGTTAAACTGAAACGAAGTATTGCATATACGGGGTTGTTCGACAAATTCGAGGCCTGCGTATAAAGGGTTATTCTTAAGTGCATGTCACATTTTCTCTATAATGCGTGATCATTTGTGCACTGATGCTGGGAGTTTTATGGTTAGGTTGCTTTGTCTTCGCTTCAATTAGAAAAAAAATAGCATAATACTGTTTTACTTGAAGAGAACCAAGTGGAGAGCTATAATATCACCAAACATTTTATATATATATAAAAAAAAAATAATGGAAAATTATGCACTTTCTAGAGGTTGGGATGTCGACACCAGGGAGCATATTAATCATCTGAACATAATCGAATAAAGGACGTGCACGGTCCTTAAGGCGTATCCACACGAAGGAGAACTCCGCGGACGGATGTCGTGACGTCAACAACCCGGGAAACTCCGTCCCCGGCTCCGCCGCGTGCACCTGCGGAGCTTTCGTGCTGACAGCACGAAGCCACGGAGGAGAACTGGGAGAACGGCGCCGCGAGGCGTCAAAAAGGAATGACGTATGTCTCACATGATGCGCGCTCCGCGGAGGAAAGTGGAGGATTTCTCCTTATGTGCACACGTTCTGGATGTCTCGTGAAAATACTTTACGGAACACGAGATGCATACTCTGTAAAGTGTGTGGTACTGGTAAAGCGTTGGGACACTTTGCAATACTTGCTAACTGCGTATTTTTCATCTGCGGTTGACGATTTAGGCAACGAAAAGGTTTACGACTGTTCGACAGCGGACCTATCATATTGCGAAAGTTCTCATAAGGTACCATTTATGTGTCCAAATATATAAACAAAATTTGGAAACGGCAGTCGTTATTTGGACTATACCATTTAATCGAGTTAGTTTTATTGTATTCTGAAAACTAAATGGAAGCTAAAACTATAAACACACGATGTTGAAGCAAATAATGTTCATGGAAATATTGGTAGTTCTATATTTTCATTCTTAAAAAGACACGGACACTCCCGCCCCGTCCTTCTTTTTTTTTTTCCAAGGAATTTAATACTGTGTTAAAATCAATATCGTGTATACATGCAGTGACACGTGTATTTGTGTCAGTAGAAGAAGAGGCAGAAAGGAAGTGAAGATGTTCGCATTCCCAAGTATGGGGTACCGGACAATTCCCATTTGAGGTCACAACCAGTGTTGGCGGTAACGCGTTACAAGTAACAGCGTTATTTGTAACGCTTTACTTCTTCGGTAACAGACTCCTTACTTTTTTCAAAACAGTAACGGGAAATGTATTTACTTTACTTATTTTAAGTTACGTGTAGCGTAGTTGCATAATTCGTTACTTCTTCCCAAGTTTAGAAAAAGATTCCTTCAAAATTTTTCATGTTTTTGGGCGGCAAGCCATGGGAATTTTCGAGCTTTTTCGCTCTCTTTACTTTTTTTTTTTGTGTGTGTGTGACTATATGGGTGAAGCCCTAAAAAAACGTAACCTACTTATGTTCGGTTTCTGGAACATGTTTTTTTTTTTTTTTTTAAATATGGAGCTTATGCATACTTGTATCGTTAAAACAATAAAACGTGTAAATTGATAATTTAAAAAGTAACGTGCGTTACTTTTTTCCGTGAACGGTAACGGTAATGCGTACCTTTTACGTTGAGGTAACTTAGGTCAGTATCGCGTTCCTTTTGTTTGTAAGTATTTCGTTACATTTTTTTTTTCGATAACAGCTTTAACACTGGTCAAAACTGCCGTGTGGTTCTTGAGACTCAGTGAGCAAGCAGCACAGGGGGTGCAGGAAATTCCGGAGGGGGGGGGGGGGGGGGGTGCGTTTTGTTGCTCTGCCGGGTTGCCGATCCCTGCACTGGAGGATTCTGTCCAAAAGTAGTGTGCTAATAACATCCTGTAGTTAAGCCCCCTTTCGAGAGACCCTCGTAAAATATTAATTTTCTGGATGCTCAACTGTGCGCTATCGATTGCAGAATGCAGGTTCGCAACAAGACACCAACGTATTAATACATGCGTTCGATTAATGTATTGACATACTGATGCGCCGCGTGCATGACCGAATTGGTAGCGTGCGCGGCTTTCACGCGCGGTGTTTGAATTTCATTTTGTCTTTCCCCGCTTCTTTAGGAAGTTTTAGTAGAATCTTGTAACTTATGGCTCTTCCGGTGAAGACTGCTGTAGACATAGTCTGTATAAAAGCAGCTGAGACTCAACATCGAGTCAGTCGCTCTTTTGTCGGCGTCGCACAATTACGGTTTCTCTTTTTGTTTAAGTTGATAGGCGCGGCTCATTGAACGTTTATTTTCAATTCCGGATTCTTCCGTTATTTTTATTCGAGACAGTTTTATTGCTCTCGCTTCTATCTGACGTTCTGCAACACACGGATTCGAGTGCGTATAAACACATGGCCATCCGAAGCGGGCCATTGTTGCGTTTATATTTCGACAGTCTGTGCCCTGACGAGGATCCCCCAACGGCCGTCTCCTGGGATGCGTCGTCTTCCCAGTGTGTGTTCTTCTCGGTGCGCCCGTTTCCACGAAAAGCCTCTTCCGGGATCCGAGACCCGTCTCCTCGTACAATGAGAAGCACTCGGCGGCCCTCGCGGTTCCCGGTAGACCCCCTCGACGTCGGAAACAGTTATTTTTGCCGAAGGGTGACGATTGAGGGAAGCATCAATCGACTCGCCTCGGATGCAAGACCGATCGAACCCTACCCGGCCGTTCCCACGCAACTCGTGTATGCACTGTGCGACACAGTTAGCGCGAACACAACAGAAGGGTATTTTACGTCGACGGCCGTAATTAAAGCCTTTTAGTAGAGCGTTTCGATTACTCTGAGGACGATACCCGAAACTCGGTTATCGGAGGTGTCGGAACCGCCTACTAAAACACCCTATTCGGTGATTTTAGTACATCGTTTCGATAAGTGCGATAAAGATCCCCGATAACGATACGATGGATGCGCAAAGGCGTTGGCGAAGTTTCGGGTATCGTGATCGGAGTTATCGGAACGAATTCTACTCAAATCGTCCAGTGTCGAGGTTTCGCAGCGGATCCCGTGCGCGTTTCGGGCACGTAAAGTCGTGGCCCGCTAAAGTTTAGCGGGGAATGAGAGTGTCGGTTACATTGTGGCGTTACGTGACGTCGTGTCATATGGTACGTGTCCCAATTTTTTTTTTTAGAAGTTTAAGGGAGAAATTAGCTATCTTTAGCGGGAATTTAGTGTCACATCATGCCATGGTGCCGCGTCACGTCACGGCGTTGCGTGAACGCGTTCTGCTAAATTTGGCGGATCTTAAATCCGCGAAATATGTTTGAACATGGCGGTGTAATTGTGTGTAGTAATGTGTTTTGGTTCAGGCCGGCAGTTCATTTCAAAGCCACGTCATGGAACCGGGGCGTTTTCTAATTTTACTGAGACAGGATATAAACGAGCACCAAATTTTACCCCAAAACTTGTTGCCCCTAGGAGCGCTTTCAAACGCGCTAATAATTTTTTCTTTTTATAACAAACTTTAAATTCTAAAACAAAAACTTAAAAAAAGTAAGGTAACAATTGGCGATTGGGATAATTTTTTGTGCGCCTGTATATAGTGGGATATAGTGATACTCGAGTAAGTACGCAGCAGAAAAACTTAAGGTCTGACAATAGTTGCTGTATTTAGGAGTGAACATTGTGCGCGCACTATTGACCTCATTGCCGGACGTTACGTTTCGTGACGCGCAATGAAGTATATATATATTTACTTTTTTTCTTGGGGGGGGGGGGGGGGGGGGGGGAGGGACTTGCTCGGGAAGGGTGTGTGTGCGCGGGGGGGGGGGGGGGGGGGGCGGTAAGGGGTATGGGGGAAAATTTTTTTGCAGTCGCTTTGGTAGCAGCTTGCCGCTCGAAACACCGTGCGAGGCACGTGCGAGAGGCTCCAGTACCACCCACAGAGGAGTTCAAGAACGACAGGCGTTAACGGTATGATGCGATGGACTCTTTTCGTCTGCCAAGTCCATATTTTTTTTTACAAATTCTTGCAAACGTATACGCGCTACAAATGTCGTGTTTCATCAAAAACGCATTGAAGGAGACAGCGTCCGTATGTTGCCGTGCGACGGCCTCACTGTCACGGGGGCGTCGCCATCTTGTCTGGGAGGTTCAACCAAGCTGGCGCACTGTGGGGAGGACCACGAGTTTGGAGCGCGTTGGTGGGGCTGGGCAGCCTCTCGGACTCCCGGGGCTTTCGATTGGCTGCCTCCATATTTTATCTTTGGGAGGAGGGATTTTTGCAGTCGGCTTATCCGTATGTCTTTAGTTTTGTGCGAGTTTTCTATTTTCACGATGGGTGGGGAGGTCAACGCTCTTGTTGATAACGTGTCGCGCATTTGCGTGTCATTCAAAACGCCTGGAGCCAGTTCCGCAGAGTCCCCCGCCCGATAGCAGCCTCCTTAGCTGGATTATAGCGCGTCTTTATGTAAACATGCGCGGGCACACGCGGGGCTATTTGCAGCACCGATAGGGAAAACAGGTGTCAGTGACTCTTGGCAGGCAGCGTGCTCTGGAGAGCCATCAAGATGATCTTACGAAGTGCGAACCGCGACGACGTGAAGCGCTCTAGATAGCCGGTCGCTTCACGCATTTATCGTGCAGGGGCTCGATTTTAAGGTAGGTTTTAAGGCAGGCCTTAAAACTTAAAACGAAAGCCCCTATTCCTGCATGATAGGTATACCTCTCCGTCGGTGCATCCGTGCATACCCCGTGGCCGGGCATGTCAGCGCAACCGGTTTGGTTACCATAGCAACGTAAGTGGAACAATGTACACAAGCGCTTACTCGGGTTTAAACTGATGCGATGCAATCGTTCCCCACCTGCAGGAATCGCGCCTCTCAATACACACAGTCCGACGCTCATCCTCCGCGCCGCCTCAGTTGTCTAAGCTAGTCTCCTAAAAGTTACCACATGCATCCGATGCTCTATGTAGTACATTGTGATGCTGTATTGGAAGGTGATCGTTATTAACTGACTGTATATAATCTCCGCTTCCTCAAAAGTACTCTCTGATGTTTTCGAAACCAATTTAAGTGATCGTTCCTCCAATTGTGCATTTGATCCCCAGAACTTCCAAAATAATACACTCTAAAAAATTCCTGCGCCTCTACCCACCCGCAAAACACCCAAAGCGTCAATCTCTGCGATCTAGGAAATCAGGAAATGAGGCGGAACATCCGTTTAGACCTAAAAATGAAGTATGCGCTGTGGCATTACGCAATGCAAAGCGTCATGCTTGCATCGCGTAATGCTACAGCGCAGGCTTAATTTTGAGGTCTAAACAAATGTTCCATCTCATCATTCGCCCAGCTGATTTCGTAGATCGCAGAGATTGGCTCTTCAAGTGTTTTGCGGGTAAGTACACGCGCAGGAATTTTTAAGAGAGTAGTTGTTGCGAATCTTTATGCATATATATATATATATATTGTAACAGCGCAACTTCACCATGTGTAAGAGAGACAAAGTAGAGATAAAAAACACCGGCTTTACTGGCCGAGCCCTGGAGCAAATCTGCCCCGCGAGCTCTAGCATGAGACACACACCGCCCGTGCAGGCGGTGCGCTGTTGTAGATGGTAATGATAGTGTGGATGTTGATGGTGATGAAGTTGCGCTGTTACAATATATATATATATATATATATATATATATATATATATATATATCTGTACATCCGCCCATTCTACATTAAGTGCCCACTCCCGAATTTGTAAGATCTGAGAAAATATGCATAGTACATTGAAATGTAAAATTGATGACCGGACAAGCGCCCATCCGCCATTTTTTCGAGATTATCTCTAAATTTTGAGCGGGCGCCTGCCCGGTATTTTTACGGTATATATATATATATATATATATATATATATATATATATATATATATATATATATATATATAATACATCTAACTGTGGTTTCACAGGACACAGAGCCACTGATAGTGATCCTGCGATCCGCGGGGTGAGTTTTGCGAAAGATATCTCCCCGAGAAATGTCCTGACCCAAATAGAAAGTTTGTTTCGTATACACGGGTGTGGCAATGTCATGCTCGATATCTACGCGTCCCGTCACCTTCCTGAGTTAGAGTGGATATTGGTTCGTCCGAGTCGTCCCCGCGTTTTCCGTTTTGATCGATTTATTTAATCTTTTCTTTCGCGATATCTGACGAACAAAAGAAAAAAAAACGACGTGCTTGCATCTTTTGAGGACGCAGAACGTGACAGCGGGTCTCTTGCGCTACACTTTATGCTTGCCCCGATTTCGGCGCATACTTATTACGTTGGACATCGCGTTTGTGTGGCGCGAGATTCTATATTACACGCGCAGGCAAAGCATCATTGCACGTTTGGGAATTGCAAGTTTGCCTCCTGGCGGTGTGCCGAGTCACTCACTGAACCACATGCTTGCGTGGACGGCAACGACCACGCGAGGCTACCGACAAAGGGACAAGCGGTGGTTCCAGCCGAATAGAGCAGTGCCATTCCTAGCTCCAAAAGTGTGAAGGCACCTGGCGGCGGTTTTCCCTTGCCCTGCAAAAGCTACGCGGAGAGCAAGTCGTCTGCTTCCTGCGCGGGAGTTGCGGTGACGTCACAACGACGCCCAGCTCTGATTGGCTTCGGTTGAAAGGGTAGATGACTTGAGGTCTACCCACTATTGTTTTCAATCAGCCAATAGGAGCTCAGCGTTCTGACATCATCGCAACCCATGTGCAAGAGGCAGACGAACTTGCACTTTGCGTATAAGTGACGCAACGCCGTTCGATTCGTCTCACTTTTCGCACATTATTCTCGTTACCAGAGTGACGAACCGCATCAATCAAAATAAACAACTACAAAAAAAAAAGAAGAAAACAACAGTGAATTGTGAGTAATGGTTGCCTATGTGCACTGCCGCCAAAACGCGTCTGTATATAACTGGCTTTTAGTATTTATGGATATACGATGCTCCTGTGATGCGCGTGTGGGGCACCTGTTATATCGGTTTATTGAACAACGTAATCATTGTAGACTGCAAATATATGAATTACTCTTTGACCGAGTCGGTGTTCAGTACAAACGTGGGGTTCTTCCGTTTCTACGCCGTAGGCCATCTTCCCGTCACTAACCGTTTTTGTTTTACAGCGGATCTACGTCGGATTGTGCTAACAATCCGACGTGTGTTCAGACATATGCGTTGGATGTGTTCAAAGCGACAGCAAGGGCAGTCACCGGGACAAGTGTTCCCCCTCGTGGCAAGTAATGCAGAAAACAGATTCGAGAGGGGATGTGCCACGTTTCTCCCGGTGTCCCGGTCGTTGGTGTCGTTTTGGTCCCGTGGATGCAACCAACGCAGACGTGTGAAACAGACTTTATTCCCCCATAAAATCTGTTACATGTGATGGAAGGAAAAAAAAAAAAGAATTTGTCAGTGACGGTGCGCAGACACTGTCAATGTTGTCATCGTACGACTTCATGCCGTTTCCTCGCGTTTATTTGTGCTGCACATGTCCGTATAAAAGGGGAAAAAAAAAAAGAAGTCCCATTACGTGAAACGATGTAACTGGTTTCCATGCAGCCCCGCTAATAATCCGATTCCTAGAAAATGTTTAACTATAGGCCCGCTACCTTTCGTAGAGGCGCTTCGGCGCACGTGCATGCATGCGGCGCAGGTTACCGTCGGTTCGCTGTGTACAGAAATAAATACCGCGTCCCGCCTTGCGTCGAAAACCTCTTCGCGGGAGGGCTCGCGGTCCTAACTTAACTATTCCTGCCCTTCCACCAGTACAGGCGCCCCGCCTCAAGTTTTGCTTATCGGTCCTTCTTCTTTTTTTATTTTTTACTTGTTACGCCTTTTTCTTTCTGGTCGTTTAGTTTAGCTAAGCTAGGCTCAGTTTAGCTCCTGCTCTGCGCGGACCGCATTCCCGCCACGGGGTTGCCCTCTTTTACACACGGGCTAAAACTGCGCGGTATGCGTGTTGGTTTACGATCGTGCACGTCATGCGAGCCGCCGAAGGGTATACGTTAGTGAAGTGTGACCCTCTGTTAACGGACGTATACTTAGCTGACCGTTGAAAAACCTTTGTCTGCTAGACTGCGTTTCTTTCTCTTTGTATTCCCCCTTTTTTTTTCTTTTAAAGCATACAAGCTACTGTGAAGGTGCGAACAACGTCGTGGCTGTTTGACCAAAAACACGTGGGCTAGCTTCTTTTTTTTTTACTACTTTTTTATGGAGGTATTACGCCGCGTGGAGATTCTTTATTTAGCAGCGGCGCCTTGAAAAGGGCACATATATGCTGTGAAATGTGTGTTCAGTGCTGTCCTCGCAAGGGAAGTAATAAAAAAAAGGGTGGAAATTGGGGGATCAGTGGCTGAGTGTGTTAGCGCAGATAATTACTCGGAGCACATGAAGTCCTGTGTTCAATCCCCACATTTTCGCGTTTCGGTCTCTATGAGCATCGTGTAGAACTATACCGCGCAATGCATGTTAAGGTGCCCGTGCTAGCAGTTGTACTGCTCTGGCTAAATTTCTCATCTACAGCTGAGCACCGGACGTCGACGGGAAATCACTAACTTCCCTCTGTATATATTGCGCAAGAAGACTGAGAAAACACGATGCTTTTTTGCGTTTAACCTGCGTATTTCTTTTTTTTAATGCAATGAGTAAGTGATTTTAAATGTGCATACGTGTACGTTAAGTCATTACGTCAAGGAGGCAGTTTCTAACGGCAGTAGTCTTTTCTTTTTTTTTTTGGACAATGATCCTTGTTGATCCTTTCAAGATGATCCTTTCAAGAGGCAGTACTCTTTTCTTTTTTTTTGACAATGATCCTTGTTCCCAGTTCAAAACCTAGGGTTGTGCGAATAGTGGTTCGAATCGAATAGCGCAGCGTCGTCCCTAGCTTCTGCACTGTTGAAAAACGTTGGTCGTCTTGGCATTCCCCTACACTGTCAAGGCTATGAGCGACGCAGCGGTATTCGATTTGAACTAATTTTCGCACAACCATAGCCTCCTATATACTGATAAGGCCTGGCAGATCCCCACGAGAACCGGCCGCCCAAATGGAAAAGGTGGAGCGGCGGGGTCACGAATGAAAAGAGAGCCACGTGACGGACGCCCCGCTGCGGCGAGACGCCGAAACACACTTCTCGCGGGCGAACAAGTTTGCTTAGGGTCCTCGCCGCTACAAACGCTGAGCGCGGACGTCCAGCTTCCGCAAGAAATGGCTCTTTAATGCTCTGTGGTACCAGATTCTCGCGCTCCAAATCTGCGACCGGGCACTCCATACACGAACTCATCTCTGTTATGTCACGCCGCGGTGGTGGCGCGTCGGACGCACTTCCGATCCGGGGCTGTGGGCGGAAGTGCCCATATGAGACGTGTATTCCTGCGTTGTTTTGAAAGAAACCAGACAAAAACCTGCCTTCTCGTAAAAAAGCTGCGACTGGGGCTGTACCAAAAGTGTCGAGAAAGATTTGAAGGTCAGTTTTCATGCGCTCGGTTCGTCGGAGAACGTGGATAGTGCCGTGAAAAGGAAAAACCAGACGCCGTCGGACCACGATTGCTTAGGCGGGAAGCATTTTGGGTTGAATTCACGGATACTTCTGGTCATCAAATTTATTTGTTTTGTTCCAAAATGAGCGCCAGAAAATCGCCAAGTTGTACGGACCACCTGCGGACTACGTTAAGTGCGTCTTCAAACGTCTGCTCTTTCAAACGTTGCTGCTTGTCGTCTGCTCTTTTAGAGGACACCGGCCCGTAGACCAAACGTGGGCCTGGTACTTGGGATAAGAAGTAAGTGCAGGCCTCAAAAGACTTAAGTTTGAAGGTTGGTAAGCAGGCCGGACGTAAACAGCAGATACAAGGAGATGTTGATCATTGTTTCCAGTGGCCATCACCGACTTGTTATGCCTGATTCACTTGGTTAGATTCTGATTGCGACTTCCAGTATCGACGTTGGCATCTCAGCTACGGTTCACGCTTTTGCAGTCCGAGCGACGACGCTACTGAAAGTTGCGAGCAAAATCTCATCATGTAGAATCAGGCTTTAGCGTACATTCTGCGGCGTCCATGCGGAACGAATCGCCGCATGTCAGATGATTCACTCGAAGTTTTGCGGTGTAACGAGCCTCGGTAATTTCGCTGACGCTGCTCAAGTAGTCAGACATCGTTAAGAGGACGTAGAATCAACAATTTCAACGCCAAAAAGAGCGCGGGGACTCACACCGACGCCGACAACATCGCATTTCAATGGTTTGTTTATGGGCGACGGCGAGGTTCTTGCCCACACCCCCATCGCGCATGCGCGGCGCCGGTGGTGTCCGCTAGGGGCGCTCCGGGTGCTCCGGTTTGTTTGTAAACATGAGTTGGTGTATATCGCTCTGTCGTCGAACTGCCAGGCTTTGTGAGAATAGAGGAGGCTACGTCATAACCCTACCAAAACCAAATGTGAGTTGTCCCGCTGGCGCCAAGAGACTCGATAATCGATTCGTCTACAGCTATTAACGTGTACCATATAAGTAGTAACTCCCGAAGACTTCTTTTCTAAGTAGCCCACTCTGTTTCACACAAAATGCGATCGCAGCCAACGTTGCGATCGGCCAATAAAGCAGCGCCAAAAGTACATCGTCATGGCGGTCGTTGTCTTTGCACGTTTGCTACCGCCGACTAAACCCATCGCGCAAAATGAATGCGCCGTAATCCTGCGCTTTTTTTTTTCTTCTTCATTGCGTGATTGATTTAGCCGTTGATAGAAAACGGAGAAAGACGACCACGCCGTGACGATGCACTTTTGGCGCTGCTTCGGATCGTTTGAGGAAGAAAAGAGTGAAGGCTATTGACCCGCATAAATCCGAGGTGGGCTTCCCTGCTGAGCGACCTCGTGGGAAGCGCGGAAGCTGACCTTCCAGTCGCGTGACTTCGCTTTGTGGAATTGACCGGAAATCGCGACGTGGTTACAGATGGCGAATAATGGGGCATCCCTTTGCCACTCGATGAACGCCGGACTCTCGACTCAACAGGCAAGGCCTATATTCGTAAAAACAATCCAGATTTTTTTTTTATATATATATTTAATTATTGGATTAAGGAAATGGAACGTTAATAACCCTTTGAAGTCGCTCTTTTATAATTTCGTGCGGCGGTTCCGTGTTTTTACGAACCCTTCTCCGTGAAAAAAAAAAAAAAAAAGAGCTCTGTATTGCGAAATTGTGTTAACAGGCGTGCAGCCTGCACTGTTCGATTCGCACCTTTGCGAACAGTTTAAAAAGGAGTTAACCGTCTATCGAGAACAGCGAGCGTATACGCCACTGTTCGCAAACGACCCATCATCTCTCATCGCTATCTTTGTTTCTGTCTCGGCCCTCGTTTGTCTTTCGAACACCCCGAGGAAATAGCTCCTTTCCGAGTGGGTTTTCTAGTTCTCAGGCTCCTCCAGCGAGTCAGACCTAACGCGCAACTCACGCAGGAGCAGCCTCCTCCGCTACTTGTATACACACCTTGTGAGCGTACTTCGCAGAATCGCGGTGAGGGAGCCGCTGCCTGGTACTACAGGTACGGCGAGGCTCAGAACAGTTTCCGTTTACCTGAGAAATCAAACGACTCGGTCGTCGCCCCCCTCCCCCCTTTGAAGAACTGTTAACCGTCGTTTCCAGTCACGACTGTGTACAAATGTACGAGGCTCAAAGTGGCATGGACATGGCTGCGGTCGGAAGGCCTAATGGATTTTTTGGGGGGACCGAATAACGTCTTCATAATATCCCAGGTGGCCCGACGCTGCTCGCCCCCTCTTCCTCGCACACGCTGCCTTGCAGGCGGCCGCGCCCCGAACTAGCGTGACTGTTTAGTGTAATGGTTCCTGCCCCCGGGTGAAGCGGGCTCCCGGCCTGTCGGTCATTTTGTTAAAGACTGTTGTTGGGTCTCCGTCGTCCTGTACCCCGCCTCCCCCCTTGCGTCCTATCGTCGGCGGCGATCTCCCGATCGCTGTGTCTTTTTTTATTTTTTTGTTTTTATGTGTGTGTTTGGTTTTGACGCTGCTCTGTGCGTGCGTGCGGTCAGTGCCGGCAAAGGGTCAGTCGCCCTCCGCGTGTTGTTGTTATGCGCTCGCATGGCCGTGGTAGCACTGCGGGTGAGCGTTCAGACTGGCAAGGACCGCTGAGGAGGTGATGGGGTCACGAATCGTCCTGCGTTCTGACGCCTCGTTTTCGGCCTTTCGTTTTGTTGAACAGCCTCGAACACGGCGTTTTCAGCGGGATGTACATTCGGAAAGGAAAAGACTTGACCTTGCACGTGGACGCGGTCTGAGTGGCATCGCGTGCAGCGCGGACGTGGGAAGCCTTTGCACCGACCGTGTAAGGAAGTGTGTCTGTCGACGGGAGAACATGGGAATTATTATCCTGAATGGTCCGGTTTGTTTGCCTCGTAAAGTATACCACCGGGAAAATGAGCTACTTTATGGTGCTGGTGTTATGCGAAGTTTATCGGTGGTTTCAGTGAGTCATACAGAGATGCGTTTTTCCTGCATAAACGGTATGAGATTTTCTTTATACCCCCGAAAGCTTTATCATATTAATTTTTTTTCTATCAATGTCAGTATTGATTGTTCCATAAACGGTTTCCGTTCATACGCCGATACGCTTTAATTAGTAGGGTATATTTTCCCACCGTTTGCAGGCTGGGCTGTGTTTGAATCGTTCAGAATCTTTATGTCGTATACTGCGATGGATAAGCCATAGATTACGTGGCTTTGATCGTGGGCACCATTCACCGTTGAGCGATTTTATATCGGTGTTTTCTGGGTTGTGACCCTGAGCGTATATCCCGGGGGATTGGCACTGTCTGTAATATGAAAGCACTTTTATTTTTATTTTTGTATACGATTCTTTTGGTTGACCTTTCTTATATGGTGTGCTCGAACTTCTCTGAGAGGAAAACCACACAAAATCAAAAAGAGCACAGGGCAGGAAAAAAAAAAAAAAAAAAAAAAAGAGAGAGAGATAGTGTCGGCAAATTTAAATTATGCGAGCAATGAAATATCCAGACTGAACAACGTCGCGACGTGGATACGTTGACGCTTGGCGGGAATATTGATGGGGGCTCGCAGACGAGCGCTTCTATGCGGCGACGTTCCTGCGTAGAAATGAACCGTGAAGGCGGACGTCGTCGCTGTCTTCTCCCACTGAGCGCCAGGACGTCCCTTCCATTGCAATGATCGCGCGCCTTCGACACTCTTTTCCTACGCAGCGTCAGATGTTCCTCTCTTTCGATTCGCTCTTCTTTTTTTATTAGCGTGCCTCTATTTTTATTGGCAAACGCATCATATATGCCGAGTGGAGCAGGTGGGCTGCGTCGAGGAGCTAATCGCTACTCTGCTCCTGTTATCTCGATTTCGCGTTCCTTTACGGTCTTTGGAATGCTATTGGGGGGAGGTTGACGAATGTATATTTCACCGTGATATAGTAATCGTGCGCGCGTAATTGGGCGGCATTAGCTGTCTCGAACGTTCGCACACCTCTCCAACGACAAGAGCTCCCAGGGTGCGGCTATGACCCGGAATAGCTACACGTCAGTTTTTGCTTGGTTGTTTCATTAAGAGCCCGATGGAAGAATGCGCATCAATTTTTTCTGTAAAATATTTCGAATCATAAAGCTACCCTAGAAAGTAAAAAAAAGAAAAAAAGAGGAACGACCATTTTTGCCTTTCAAGTTTTGTGGCGTTTGGTAAGTCACCAAGTTACTGACCAATGCCCGGCGAGGCATGCCCACTTGATGACTGCTGTTGTCAACGGCACGTGTTTTTTTTTTTTTTTTTTTCATGAATGCTTGTAACGTTTTTTGAGGGTATTTTCGGGTACTACGCGATCTTCCAATACATTTCCCACACTTCATGGTGGACGGCACACATATCCACCCGCACAATGCAGAGAGTGTTGGCAACGAGTTTCACCCCAAACCAGGGCCGTAGGTATACCTTACAAGGCTGTCTAAAAGACGTCATTCTTATTTCTGATAGTCGGGGTTAATAAGAAATCCATGTATATAAATTAGGGGTGGACGCTTAACCTTAAGAGTGGTATAATCAAAAAACGTCTGAAAAAAAAATTTGCGGTTTATTTAAAAGTTGTTTTTACTACGCTTACCTGTTCCGGGAACGGAGCCGGCACTCCGCGTGACGCCCTTGTACTTTCTCGAAGTATGACGATGGCGAAGACAAGAAGGGGGAGGAGGAGGAAATATTGATAACAATGACATGTAAAGCAGTATTGAACTCGAACACTTTACTTCTGATATGTTAACGACTGTAGGTTAACTAAAAAAAGGAACTGTCTAAAAAAATGATAATAAACTTCACGCTTTTAGTTTTGAATATGCTTAAAAGTCGGTTTCCTCTTTGCAGAGTTCAACAAGAAGAAATATATATATATATATATATATATATTCTTTTTTTACAGTAAAAATGAAGTACGAATTTCTCAACTCAGACTCTGGCTACATGTATCGCTCGCGGTCCGGCCCAGGTGCCAAAGTTTCAGAACTAAACGTTATCTTATTCGAAAGTTCTCAGTGATTTTCTTAACCTTTCAATGAGAGAATAGGGCCCGTTCTAGTTTGCGCCATTCAGCCCGATGTATTGTAGGACTTTGTCGGCCATCATTATTTACGAAAATGGCTTAACACTTTTGTATAAGCTAACGGTTTCTTCGTGAAACATTGGCGTCTGGTTCGACCCGCTAACGCTACATTTGGGAAGAAACTCAGTAGACAAATGCAAAACTTAATCATTTTTTTTTTTTTTTATTAACGCGACTTTGCAGTTATGGCAAGGCCTACAACGGCGGGTTTGTGTTACCAGTCCGTGCGAGGTGACGTGTTAGCAGGGGAAAAAAAAAGAATGAAAATCAAATTTAATTGCTACACTGACGTGTTTGGCTGATATAACGGTATTTGGCTGGCTCACGCGAAGTTGGAATTTAGTGTCGCGTCAAGCGATAATTGTGTTCCTCGCGCAAGCAACCTTTGCGCGATTTGTTGCCGCATGAGACCACTACTAGCGGGCTTTGATTAACCGTGGGTGTCGCCTACGCGGCCTTCAACTCAGTTGCTATAAGAGGGTGGCGCAAGAGCGAATACCCGTGTGCCCGCTGGGCTCAAGCAAGCCAGCGCTCGGACACCTGCTGCTGTTATCGCAAATTTTTTTTTTTTTTTTTTTTAAGGATTGGATTGAGGTTGGATCTAGTTTAGTTGCCGCATGCCCTCGGGGTGCTTCGAACTCGTTTCCCTATACGCGAGATCGAAGGACTGCTGAACAAGAAATTTTGATGCATTTTGTAAGCTTTTATCTAGGTGGCGATAAAAAAGGACGTTCTCTCATCAAGCGCGGTCGAAATGTGGACTGAAACTAATTGTAGGTTAAAGGTTTCACTATGGGATCCCTCGTGCCATTGTTATTGAAGTGTTTCAAAGTGCTGTTCATAATGGTGTCACTGGCATGTGGCATCGTATGGCACGTTGATGGTATCCCATCGTCGATGGGGTCTAATCGTTGGATATAACTGTATCTCAGCGAATACACAACATGCCTTCAAAAAAAAAAAAAAAAAAACTTGGCAAGTTTAGGAATGAGTTTTTTTTACAATAATTTAGATTTAGTGACACGGATTAATAAAATAACGGAAAGACGTTTTTTCTCTCTGTGTTTCAGTACCTTGTCAAAGTATGACGATGGTGAGAAGGAAGAGTAGGGGAGGAAATAATGATAATGATAAGGACATGTAAGGCGATATTGGGCTCGACTAGTTTACTTGTCTACTTCGTTTAAGCTTAAGTCCAGTCGCCTGCGACGGTGCGAGCCAATGGAACCAATCAGGGCGCTTCAAAATCGCAAGTCACGGGGCCTTTTCTGTTTATGATTGGTTCATCGATGATAGAAACAAACACCATGATTATGTGTTTCTGACGCTGTCTGACTGGTCCTATCAGCTCGTAGCGTCAGGCGCTTCTGGACTTAAAAACAAAGCATGTATTTGTTGAGAAACTCTAGGTTAACTGTAAAAAAAAAAACTGCAAAAAAAAAAAAAAAAAAAGAAAACCCGTAATGTTTGTAATGGTAAATATTATCTCGAGAAGGTGGTTCTCCTCCTCGGAAAGTGCGATAACGACAATATTGAAAAAATGCACAACGTCTCCCCCCAACCCCAATATTTTTTTTTTCGGCGAAAATAAATTATGCGTTGTTGAACACTCTGTCGCTGGCGAACATTTCATATAAACCCTGGCAACACTTTGAAGTGTACATAAGTGTCGCTACCTCTTTTCGCAGGACCACCGGCCTCTCTGAATCGCCGAACGATAAGGGGCCCGATTTGGACGGGACGACTGCAACGGATGCCGTCTTTTGCTGAACGAGCCGTGCATGCTCGTCACGCAACGCTGGGATATGAGGCACCGTCGCCACGAGTTTCGAAAGGCCGGCGCCAGTCAGCATTCCGACGTCCGGAATATCAGGTCGTCACTACGCGACGAGTATGCGCCATCCAAACGGACTAACCAGCACTGTCGACGGAGTGGCTCCTCATCTTTCCGGCGGATTAACTCGAACCTTCACAGGTGCGTATACCTGTGCAGAGGTGTGTTCTTACATAACGATTCATTGACACTATTTGTACAACCGCTTCGTTCGAAGGCATCTGGAGCCGATGCGGCTCTGGTGCTCGTGGTGTTCTTTCTTTTTAGACACTATTTACCCCCACCCCCTTCCCTCCCCCCTTTTCTTCCCTTTAATGAGGACGCGGAGGTAACAAGCTCCTTCATGATTGAGGTGGCCTATTGTCGTTTAGTGTATCTGGTGCTCTGGGAGTTGTCCGGCTGGAATCTAACGTGACGGGGCCTTTGAAGCGGTGTCATATCCATTGAACAAAATCGGGGTCTATAGGCGGGCAGGTTTAACCAGGTCTAACGATGCCACAATTTTTTGTTCCTATTCCCTATAGGAGCGTCACATTTTTGTTGCTACGTGCATAGGAATTTAAACGGTCCGTCGCAAGGAGATTGTAAGGGCTTTTTTGACGCCGTCATGTCTGAGGAACACGTGCACGTACAACGCTGAGTGTCGACAGGGATAGATGTTCAGCTTGTCGAGGGTATCCTTGTGCAGGTAGGTCGACGGTTCTGCATCAGAAGGCGCAGTCGCTGAACGTACTTCGGCACTCTCTATAGCTAGCAGGCTTCTATTGTAGACCCAATAGGAGAGATGTACGGGCGCTCCATCGCATTTCAGTGAAATTTGAATTTAAATATTCCTCCGAATAGTTGTGCATGAAGGCGCTTGAAAATTTCCTACTTCGGACTATATGGCTTCTTTTGGCACCTGGTGGATTTTATTTAATTTCATTGTATCTACTCGAAGGGCCCGAAGGCATTACATAGAGAAGTGGGTTAGCTATTCAAAACTACAAGAACGCAACGCTAAGCGAGGCAAAAATAGATTAATATGAATGATAGAGGCAATAAATACATCAATGCAAAAATGAAGAAAGCAACAAAAAAAATCCCATAATTATAAGAACGAACGAAGCGCAAAAAATGCGCAAACTTGACAACAACAAAAAAAGTACGAACATCGCTAAGAAACATTATTTAACAAAAAAGAAAAAAGTAATTGCAGTTTTAAATTTAGCGCCGCCAGTTATATAGGGACTGTTGCTGAGGGATGGCGATTCCAGTCAATTGATGTCTGTCGCAGAAACGAAGCATTGAAAAAAAGAGGTGCTATAATATGAGATGCCTATTTTTCGTCGGTGGTCTATGTGCGGTAATATGTAAGATGGTTCCAAAAACAACGTTCCACGTAGCGCCGGGTTAGAGTGACAAATCCTGTGAAATAAACATAAACTACGGCAACCATTTCGTCGTTTACCCTGAGACTGGGTTTTTTTTTGAAGAGCAGAAGTGACAGAAAAAACAGACAGGTTGACTTCCACCAGCTAGCCTGTACTTTGACTCTTTTCTCGATAAACTACGGATTTTTCTGCGAGATGAGAGATTTCTCAATTATAAAGATGCTTTCATAGAAGTGACGCTAGTCGTGCGGTGAGAGTTTGAAAGAAGAAAACGAACAGAACAATTGTGAATTGACTCAGTAGCAGACGCAAGGGTGATTCCAGAGTCCCAGATAAAGGCTGCATATTCAAGTTTAAGACGGATTAAAGTTTCGTACAAAATTAGGTTTAAACAAATATATTTTGAAGTAAACCTAGTAAGCGATTAGTGTTGTCAGGGACAAATTCAACATGGACATTCGAGGAAAGGTCATTGACTATATGAACACCGAGGTATTTATAGGAGGAGGAAACGGAAAATAGGGTGAAATGGTTAATGTAGTATAGGGGGACAAGTTTTAGTTTGACTGGACACTCTCGTAGACCTACATTTAGAGATGTTCAGTTTCATAAGCCATTCTGTGCACCAGTGGGTTGCGTTATTCATATCACTTCGAAGGGTAAAGATGTCAAAATCGTTATTATTTTTTTTTTAATAAATAACAGTCGTTAGCATACATGCTGACAGAGAAAGAGATACGCAAAGGTAGGTCGTTGATACATGGCTTGCACTGGCGTCACGTCGCGTACTTTTGTCTAAAAGGAAAAAAAAAAAAAAGAGAGAGAGACAGAGGGACGCTGCTTTCGTAGAAATTTTTGTGACGGGTTAATCTTCTCGAATCTTTTGGGAGGAGAATAGCGACGTCTCGGCAAATCTGGGAGACTCGGAAGAAGGTTCTGATGAGAAGGGGATCCTTCTTCCCCTCTTCTCTGGTGGTCAACGGAGCGCTCTTTGAATGACTTCACATGCAAGGTGTTTTCATCTCAAATCGGGCTGTCTAAAAAAGTCTGATTTTTAATTTTGACAAAAAAAAAAAAAAAAAAAAAGGCTTTGGGGGCATTTCTTAAATGAAGGGGGGCGCAAACCAGATTTTTTGTTCTCAAGTTACGAAGCATAGAAGCCGCAGTGGCAGAAACTAGTGTTTTGGCCTGCCGTCGCAGGTCGCGTGTTTGACAGCCTCTGCTGGCGCTATTGTTTTCTCTACACCTTTTTAACTTTTCCCTCTGATTTGATAAGTACCTTGACATATTCAAACAATTTTAGAAATTTGATCGTTTTCTAAAAAAAAGAAAAAAAAGATGTCAAATTCGTCACTCACGGCGATTCTTGGTCAACTTTGACTGGTCATTACTTTGTCTGTACCATAAGGTAAAATTTCTTTCTTTGGCTCTATAAAAAAGCCCAAAGCAAGTCCGTTATACATATAATAATATCATTATGATCTGTTCAATGGCCGCTCCACTACCTTCACGTAAACGTTGTAAGAAATAACAAATGTTGAAAGTTTGAGGTAAATTTTCTCAAGAACCCCCCTTTTGTAAATTTTGATTCTTTAAATATTTTTAGATTTATTAGTTGACTACAAAAGAAAAACAATCGATAAATGTAATATTTTGGTTGGAAGTCCTCTATTTGAGCCGCAATCGCGTTAATTGTGTGCTCATTTGACTAAAAAGAGCACACATTTCACGCTATTGCGGTTTAAATACAACCAACATATTACATTTATCGACTGTTTTTTTTCCTTGTAGTCGACTATTATATCTAAAATTATATAAAAAATAAAAATTTACAAAAATGGGGTTTTTGAGAAAATCGACCTGAAACTTTCACAAACAAACCTCAAACCGGCATTGTGCGCCTCTACGATTTGGAAAATATGTTTTTATTTTTGTTTACGTTTTCAAAATGCAACGTAAAGTAGCTGAACTTGTGATATTCATTGTAATTTAAAACTTGAAATAAGAGAGAAACCACAGAAGCACACTACAAAACAATGAGTAACAAGTATATACAAAGCAAAAGGCAACGCAACATGACAAACATTGTTTCTGGGTTTCTGGCTGACTAGTCCATTGTCTCTTCTTTTTTTTTTTTTTTTTCATCAAAAACGTTGATTTTTCGTTGAAACTGATATGTGCCCACATTTGAAAGTGCACGGGCACAGAAAGTGATCTGTGCCCGTTCTTCTTCCTTTATTTTTTTTCTCTCAAGAAACATATTTACCTATGTTTGTTTATCGAACTGCAGTGACGGGGTGATTGCACCTTTTTTTTCTGATGGAACGTCTGGAGCCACCCAAAGTATCCGGCTGCCTTCGACGTTTCCCGCTCGCAGAAACACTTTCTTCCGGCGTTCGCTCTTCCTCGCTTCCCGCGCATTCTCTGCCCTCTCCCTCTCCTGCCCCAAAGGGCCAGCCGACTCGAGAAAGTCTCGGAGGTGAAAGCACTCGGGGAGGCAGGAGCTTGACCTTGTTCTAGTTTCGGGCCGGGGGTGCCTCAGCCGGTCTTCACGGGTTGCCGGCTCTTGAGAGCCATTGTCCCGGAAAGAAGACCGGGATGGGGAGAGAGATTTCCGTTTAGGGAGCCAGCGACCTCGTGGCCGAAGCAGCCACCCCACTCTCACTTGATATACGGGCGCGCACCCCGAAGGAGGGCTGGCCCGTTTTCTCCGACAGCCTTTGTTTGGGCTTCCTTCCGCGTACCTGGAACGGGGCAAAACTCAGGTCCGCGAACACAATAACGGCCGTGCACGCGGAAGCGTTGGTTAGGAAGAATCTGGTCTAGTGGCATCCGTCGTAGTTTTTATTCTTATTTTTTGGGGTCATGGGGACGGCGGCCCTACCTGCCTGCCGGGGGGATCTTTGTGGACGGTTGCGTGCAGGTTTTTTTGTTTGTTTTCTCCCCTTGGTTCGCGTTGCTCGAGAACGATGATGAGGGGTCCCATCTCGGAGGGGGGCTCGCTTGCTTCTCTTCGGGGCCCCAGGAGGGATCTTTTGTCCGGGCCGACTAACGGAAAGTGTGACCGGTGGGCCGCCGACGTCGGTTTGGTTTCTTTCGCAACAAAAATGTTCACGCTTTTTCTTTCTTTATTTTTATTTTTTTGTTGCTCCCGCGTTGCGCGTGCTTGACTTCAAGTGTGAATTGTTGGGAAGTCGCGTTTGTTTGGCGTACTGATGCAAACCGTAATGAAGCACAACCAACGGAAAGCCGATCGAAACAAACGCTAGCGAAGTTTACTTGGAAAGTATTGACTCGTTAGATTATTAAGTTTTTATACGTGTATTGGCAACTCCAGCGAAATCGACGGCACCCAGCGGCTACAACAGAAAGCTCCGAGGGCAGAATCGCTCGCCAGGCTCCTCGAGCGAATCAGATATTCACAACTCCTGGCAGCCTATAGATGAAGCCGTGAAAGTAGTTTCGATAACACGCGAGGAAAATCACCAACAGTCGCGGAGCGCTTGGCGTAAAAAAAAAACAATAAAATATAATCGTTCTAGGTTGTCTTATAACTACTTCATGGTGGGCCTTGACATCGTAGTTTTGCATAACCAGAAGAACGAAGACGCATTTTGCGAGATGGAAAGTTCCACATAGGCAAATATGCCGTCTCCGCTTAAAAACCCTCGACATAGACTTCGATTCGGGTCGAAATGAACCCGAACCGAAAACTGGAACGAAACCGTAATATTCGGACTAAACGCAACTAAACCGCAACTACAACCACAACCGTACCGAACCGGGAACCGATAATTGGCGGGTTTGATTGATGAGGCAGGGCTATGTGGACCCCTAGAATGCCTTCGCGGACCCCCATTTTAGAATTGTCGTACTAAAATGCTTTAGTATCAGGTGTTCGCGCTACCACTTCCAGGCATGCGCTTAGAAGCGCGCGCCTGAAGCTTTATCGAGCCATCGAAATCCATTTGCTAAAACTCTTGTTTTACGAAGAGCAGTTGATTTGTCGGAATCTTTGAGAGAAGCTATTAGCCTGTTTCCACTAATAGCTAAAAGAAAAAAAAAAAAAAAAAACACGAACATGCTCGTTGCTTGTATAATAAATGGTAGGTACGAAATTTGGAAAATATATGAATATTAGTATTATTACCACGTTCTGATATTCGAGGCGACCACAACGAATGAAAGTTGGTATTTCACCTTAGCTGTCGGTGATATTTTCTGTATATTTCAGAAGCACTGAGAACGATATGGTGGTACATCATAGTAAAGCATGTTTTCTGCGACATCTTATTCTTAATCCAATATAAACGTTGCGGTGAGGCCAGCTACCGTAGCTGGAGGTTCACAAAGACATAACTGGAGGTGACTTATTTAAGTGGTTATCCATATGATGATAAAAACAATGTATTCAATACTTATATCCAGTTATTTTAAATAAGTGGGTAAATAATACTAACAAATGAAGGTTCGAAGAAAACGTTTGTTTATCGACTTTACTTATTTCAATGTCTTCGTTTTTTTCAAATGTGCAGCCAAACATACTTCTTTTTTTTTTCTTTTCGTTTTTAAGAATACGCCACTGCTAGCTAGCTTATTATGTTCATAGGTACTCACTGCTAGTTTTATCATGTCGCAGATCGTAGCCGTTTGTTTTTTGCCACAGCGATTCGAATGTGAGGTAAAATTGCTCCGGGATGCAAATTGGCGATATGTACCCCAAAAACGAAAACTGTAAAATACAAAGAACTGACTAGGAATTTCGTTATTTGTTTTAGTCTGTAATAGTCCCTACCGCACCAATATGAAGTATACTCCTTTTTATCTCAAGAACCGTAGTTAAAAAAAAAAAAAAAAGGTCCGTCTCCTGGCCTGGCATAACCAAATGGCCCCTTTGTGTAAAGAATTAGGATATATGTAGGTGCATTTTTGATTAGGCATCTATTGCCTTTTCAAAATGTACACGTTTCAGAAGACAAAAGCATCGCTTTTTCCTCCGCCAATCGTAGGAACTATTTCGCGCGGCGTATGAACAGTGAGGAAACCGTCCCTTTCTCTTGATGCCCGACAACGAGTATAGTTCTTTATATACAATTAGAAGGCCAAGGGTAAGACGAATTCGAGATTCCGACGGATTTCATCCGTGAGGTAGTTTATGCTCACCGGGCAGTTTCGTCCATCTGGGACAGAGATATCCCATATATAGCTTTCAAGCAAGTCCCCGCGCGTCTCAAAGTATGTTTGTTGGAATTTAAATAAAAAGGCACTATATACCTGCTCGGATAAAAAGGCTCAACCGACCTCGTGCGATGCCACCCGGTCACGACTCGCAACCCGCTACCACCAGCGCCGCGACCTAGTTAACGCTCGTATAACGGACAAGGCCGATCTGGTTTGGGCGGTTTACACAAGGTCTCGCGGCACAAGGCTGTACCGTCGGCTCGCATTAGCGCTGCGATGCACGCGGAGATCCAAGAACCGGTGGTTTCTCGGATAGACACTCTTTCTACGAGCGATCCTTAGCCCCGCAATAGTGCGCGAATCAAGTGTCGAGGGTGAGTCTTGTCTTCATTGCGGGGAATCGGAATTCGTTTGTTTTTTCTCCATTTTTTACTCTTTCTCCGATAAATTTCCGACGGAAGTACCGATTCCGTCGGTTTGTGGCTGTCCTTGAACGAGCATAACGCTTGCCAAGTCCGATTTTCATACACACCTAAAGCTTTTTACTTTTCTTGTTTTTATGTCTGGATTAAAAGCTGGCCCCCCGCCTAAGCGTTCCAATTAGCCAAATGGCGCTGTAGGCCCGAGGACGTATTCGTTACGCTGATTGGCCTCGCTGATGGAAACGCGCAGCTGTTCGTTCGTTTGCTTCGATTATTATTGCAGCGCGTGGGCATGCGCCAGTCGTTACACAGTAGTAGGAGGGGATGCTTTTAGCGGGTGACGCTCAACTGGTTCTCCTCTCAAAAGTTTAGGGCGAATCGCACTGCTTTTGTTCTTTCTTTACGTGTTGAATTTTCTCGTGCGCCGGTCTAATTTTTGCACGTTTTCATTTCGCTGCAATCCTAAATAGCCATAAAAAAATATATTTTTTCTGGTTAAAAGGATTAGTCTCACTGGAGGTTGCAACCGACTGGAAACAAACAAGCGTAAGAGAATCGATGAGAATATGTGCTCATGAACGCGAGTGTACGACTTGCGTTTCTTTCTTGGCCCCCGATTATACAGTATGACATGTTTCTACGAACGTCGTCTATGAAACCTCAGGATATAACAAAGCCTGATCTCAATCAGTATTTTAGTGCATTGCCTATATATATCCTAATACCGAAAAGTACCCCGGGAACCCGAGTTTCACTTTCTGGACATTACGATAACTGTACAAAACCTTTGCCGGTGCAGTTTAGCGAATATGTCCAACGTGCAGTTTTTTTTAATCGCACTGCCGAGATGTTGAGAGTTTGACATCAGATTTGTGTGTTCTCGTCTAAAATGCAGAGAACACGAGCTTCCTGACTCAGACTCTTGCGTCTTCTTCCAGATCTCTGGTTCCAGATGTCCCCATGACGAGTTGGACGCCAGCCCTTTGAATTGGATACCAATGTGCACGTCAAAACGACACTCAACCGACCTTCTAGAGCTGCCTTGAACACGACTCGAGGTGAGAAGATGTTCACTTCTATCATGGTCGCTGACAAGATGAGGAGGCCAGGGCGTCTTTCTTGAACGCTCGGCCTCCGGTATACGCGCTCGCTTCCTTCCTCCGTGCTTCGGCTGTACGTGCACGCTCGAAGCCCAAAAGACTGCGTAGTGTTGAGGGAGCTAAGAAGCTCGCGCTGGAGGCGGGACAATGGAAACTTCTCCCTGCCGATTTCATCCCGTCATTCACAATACACGCACTGATACCGGTCGAGCGCGTTGCAAGCTCACTTCTCGCGCTTGTTATTGACCAGATCAGGCTCTTGCACCGTTTTGAGCACGCAAGTCGCGAATGCGCACATCAAAGGTTCATCGATGTGCCGAGTTCGTGTGATGTCAGTAAATAGTGCGATGTGTACCGTTCAAAATGCTACCACCTGGCCGCTTCCGCCTGACATATTCATACATTTTCGCGGAGGCATCGGTAACTGGCTGCGGGGACCCTCCCCATACACGTCGGATATATGTTGCTTGCGAACTGTGGAACCGTACAAATGTCAGTCCAAACTGAACACCGGGGGGTTGAGGCGGAGCGTTTTTGGAGGCCACATAAGAGGTGCGTGGGTGGGCGACCCAATTCGCGCACAGCCGATATGGCCGGCGACCTCGAAATTTCCTCGCTCAAGCTCAGTTTTGCGTTTCAGAAAGGGATTGATAGGGCGGAAGACACAGATAGCGCTGTAGGCGCTCTTTTCTGTAAACCTAAATCTGCTGAACATATATTTTTTTTCTTTTTACCGTGAGGTACCGCTTTGCTGGTCGACATCATGTTGTCCGATTTGCAGACTTGTACGTAGTTCAACTACTCTACTCAAGTTACTGTAGTTTAACTACTTTTGTGAGTAGTTTAGTAACTTTCAATTACATTTTTACTTCGGTAATTACTAGTTTACTTTAATTACTTTTTTTGAGTAACTTCTACTCAAGATACAAATTACTTTAGAATTTTAGTGGTTGTTTTGCCTATCAACAAACATTCCTGCACAAAGGAGATAAGATGTTGGAAGGTCAGCTGATATTCGTAAAGAGGGGGAAGCACATGGCGTAGGAAAGGGGAGAGAAAATGGTTTGGAAAGTCCGAAACCGCCCAAAATTTTCACAAGCCGTCGCCGCCGCCCGCCGCCGCCCCCCCCCCCCCCCCCCACCCTGCAACAACACCGCTACGAGGCGCGGGGAGCGAACCGACACGACGCAAGAGAGGCCGAGTAACTGCGGGATTAGCGCCAAAGACTGGCGTTTCTTTGTGTCCCGATTCCCGAAGCTCAAGCAGACTGGACCCAATTCAAGAAAAGGCTGGTCCCCGCTTCTCCCCAACGTAGAAACTCTCCCCCACTACAGGAGGTGCATACACTGCATCCTCACTCAAAAGAGGCAACAAAATGAAGCACTTGCTCTGAAACCCATCTGGTCCTCCCGTAGTTTGTTCTGTACTCGTAGAATCGCGTGCTAAAGGGCAACGCAAAGATTACCTTTTTGCGTTGCCTTTCCTTCCAAAACTCAGGATATGCAGATCTTCAAGGATTCAAAGATCGTTCCAGAGACCTGAAGTAATTTCCCCGACGTTTTATATATATATAAAAAATAATATGCAAGCAGTGTTGGGAAGTACTCTATGTACATGGTAATTAATTGCGCTTTACTCGAAGCAAATTCTCTGAACATGTGCTTGTAGTTTGCAAGGAAAATAAAACTCCCGACTTCAATGTACATCCCCCGAATTTAAAAAAAAAAAAAAAGCGGTATTGTTGTGTGAAAACGCGCTCTTTCGAGATGTCACCTGGTCATTTCCCTGAGTGAAGTAATGGCGGCTGTAAGACCGATGGAAATAAATGCCTTATAAGTTGATTGTGTCGAAAAGCTCGTCAGCGAGAGTAAAACAACGACTCTGCGGCGACTTGACCTTATACAATATTTGCTTCCGTAAAAAAACTGATGCACGTCCGATTACCCCTGGAGCAATGCATACCAGTTAAAACACTGTATAGGGAATGAAGGGGCCTCATGAAAGATTGTGTTAAAAGTGATTCTACTTTACCTTGAAATATATTGTATTTATATACGTTACTTCAAGTACATTGCACCCGGTGTGCTTACTACTTTACTTGAAGTACATAACCTCTCATTTACTTTGTACTTTACTTCAAATACTTTTTCGATGTACTTCATGGAACACTGTAAACAAGCAAACACTGTCTAAAAAATCAAGCTCCGACAGTGCTAAACCTCAAAGTAGAAATGATACATTCACAGTACATCATGGACCCAACAAACAAGAAAGTACAAAACAATTAGACACGTAGAAGCAGAACCAGCTATTAAAGCATTTGTGTGAAAAAAAAACAAAACAAGCCTATTCATATTTGGCTGGCACGATTTCGCTAATGGATCAAAACCTCTGTACTTTCTTTTTACCATAAAACATATATAAAAGTAATTTCAAAAGTAACTTCAAAAGTAATTCGCTACTCTTTTACGGTAATTAGTAATTTTCTCAATTACTTTCTTTTTGAGTAATTTCTACTCTATTCAAATTACTTTTAACGTCAATACTCAGTAACTTAACTTAATTACTTTTTTTTAGTAACTTGTACATGTCTGCCGATTTGTGCCCGGCAAGATCGATAATAAGACTGTTCTAGTTTTCACTTCAACAACCAACAAAACTTACGGATCCTCGCGGATGGAGTCTCCCCATTTATGTGATGAATTAATACGCGTGTATGTACAATTAAATCAGTTATTTATTTGGTCAAAACCACGCACTGCTAGTGCAACATCTGGGCGGTTCTGCAAAACGTAAGTTATTTTTGCAATAAAAATAAATGGAGGGAGGGGGCGGGCGTTCTACCAAAATATATATATGTATTAGTGTTGAAAAACGTCTTTCGTTGTTGCTGTTGTTTACGAGGCAACTTTGCAATATGGCGAAATATAATACCACGTGGGAATGGTTTGTGATTTGCCTCTGCATGCAGTTACTTGATAGCAATGAGTCAGTTTTCGTGTCTGTTCTTTTGTTTGCATACTATGATCTATGCTTAGCAAAAAGTCTACAATCTAAGAACTAGGGGGTGTATAGGGGTACACCCATTGTCGCATGTGTAACACCCCAAGACAACAACTCGGCGTTCAGTCCACAGACGTCGAACAGACGATACCAGCTTTTAAGAGCGGCTTCATAGAAGACTGATACAACTTATTAAAATAGCTAATGTGGACATTAAAGGTTACAGTAAGACGATCAAGGCTTTTTTGGCCCTGTTGCAATGCCTCAGTGTTTTATTATTATTTTGTTCTGGTCTTGGATACGCACGTTATCTGTTTGGTATGTTATATCCAACAGGTATCAAGCCGCTCGTAAAATTTGGTATCGCCAGCTCGACGTCAGTGGACTGAACGTCCAAATGTGGTTTTGGGGTGTTACATATGGGACAAGGGGTTTACACCTATACATCCCCCCCCCCCCCCCCCCCCCCCCATTTCTAAAAGTCTGCACTCTCAGTTTCATATCAACATGCAAGTTTGTCCGCATTTTGCGCCCTTCGTGCATCTTTTTGCCTGCCAAATGCACCCTGGTTTTTTTTTCGTTTCCCCCAATCTCTACCAATGGGTGGGCGTGCTTGGCTGCCTCCTCATCACGCGTTCCCTGTGCCTTCTTTACGTTTCCCTTTCATACATTCCGACGCGCCAGAGCCGCAGTTTGGAAAACTTGCTCGCCGTGTAGCCAAAGGTCGGTGCCCTTTCTGAGGGCGATTCTCTGTCTTCCCTTACAAGGCAAGGTTGACTTTTTTCCCCATATCACTTCTCTCCGTTTATCTATCCGAGAAGCCAAGCTTGGGGTTCTAAGCCTAGTCAGTCCGCTCCGATTTGGGAAGCCGCAGGTTTCGAACAGCTTTGAGGCCTCAAATGACGGAAACCGTCCGACAGAGGTATGCATAGGTGTTCGTGCTGGGACTTCTTGTAACGTGGAAATCGTAGAGGTTCCCAAAACGTTAGGTCGTATGTCCAATTATCTGACCCGGAGGAACTATAAGAGAACTGACATCTTTACGGTGGAAACTGGCTGTTGCAAATATGCGTCAGATTTCATTATCCGGTCCACTGCTCCTGGCCTTGCTACTCTGATGTTTTGTTGGGTGTTTTGAGGTATCTTCATTGTCCCACTAACAAAAATATAGTTCTGATGTACTCGCACGCCGCGCGCTTCATTTTGTGTGTACGGTTTTTAAGATGCGTTGGGTGGTTTTCGGCGTTTATTTTTGCTATTATATTTAGGCCGTATGTTTTCTGGTGTTTATTTGTAAGAAAAATCGGCGGATGTTTCTCGGTGATTATTCAGTTTTAAGATATTGGTATATTTCGATGATTTGCTTTAGATCTGCTACAGACAGTTATTTGGATCTGCTAAAGACAGATGAAAAGACAGTGTGTGTGTGTGGGGGGGGGGGGGTTAGTTAATGAAAAATTAAGAAATCTTGTCTAAGAGTTGAGAGTTTCGACACAAACAGTCCTAGCTGGAGCAAACATATTCAGCAATTGGTGTTCTTAGGTTTGAACTGATTTGGTATTTTTGACGCCAGCGGATGTTTCTTGGTGTTTGTCTGTTACCACCGGAAAATCTACGGCCTAATTGCATTCGGCACCTTTAGGTCTTTGTATTTTGCCGATAAGACAATTTGCCGATTGTGGTAGATATCGAGATCTCCACTGAAACGTTGCTTCCTCGACATGCGAGTACGGCCCTGGCAATAGCCCGTCATTCGAGCTGCTTCCTCTTCGGATGCGCGTGTGCCCTCGCCCGGTACGTTCCATTTTAATTCCCAGACGGTGAAGGTCGGACCCCGTCAAGGCCGACGGAGGTCTGACAGACGCACACGCTCAAAGAACAATGAAACAAAAAGTCGCCAAAAGTGCCAGGTCTGGCTTTCCGGATCTTGTTTAGTTTACGCCTGCTCTTTTATTTTGAACTTCCGCTTTGACCTTTCTCGACCATAATTATTTTTTCTTGTCAACTCGTTTCGTTTATTCCGCCCCCCCCCCCCCCCCCCCCCTTCCGCACAAGCACACAGATCTCCTTTTCTTTGCTTGCATGTGCGTAGCCTCTACACGACCGCTTTTACTGTCAGCTTGCCCGGTGAGTGAGCGCGATTGCCTCGGTTTGGCTGCGCACACCGAGTAGGGCTTTGAGTGGAAAGGAAACACCGCGACGGCATAAAATGAACAGAAAACATAAAGCGCCTTTTTGCGCCTTTAGGCACTCGAGAAAATCTCGTTGATGGAGGCTGTCTTGGCGGTCGGTAATGGCTCGCACGGCGGAGGCAGGAGAAGATTCTTTAACGAGTCAACAAACGCAGCCGGTGTTGCGTGGGAGAGGATGTTCTTTGTTGCTCGTAGTGCCATCGTTCTGCCGTCCTTGTAACGATGGTAGGGCATTCGTGTTCGCGCTTCAACGGAGCGCCGCGACAGGTATGGGAAAGGGGTGAATCGGTTATGGAGTGCGTTACGGAGTTGTCAGGGAATAAAGCTGATCACGTGCACGCGTGCACCCGGGCAAAGAGTTACGACCTCCACTTTGAATGTGACCTCTTCTCGTTTCAGTGACTGTCTCTTAATTCGTGAAAGCTGCAGAACCTCAACCACTGTGCACAAGAAACATGTGAAAGTATAATATAAATAATGGGAAGAACACAGGCACGTAGCCAGGATTTTGATTTAAAAAAAGGGGGGGGGGGGAGAAAGGGCATGCCCCCCCCCCCTCCCCCCACCTTCCGGATACGTGCCTGGAAGAACATATCCTCACCAGCACGCTCTCCATTCCAAATATGAAGGAGTCATTAAATAGACCCGGTGCTTAACAACATGACGACAGCATAGCTTAGAAAATGAGCCGAGAAGTCGGACGAGGCACTTTAGGAGTGGAATAGTTGTTTGCTTCGGATCGTACATTCGTGCCTCTGGAGACAATGCATGGTGCACCGTCGAATGTGATGCACCCGCGGTGAAGTCGCGCGAAGAGCATGTGGCAGCATGTGCTGAACACGTGGTTTTCTCAAGACATGATGAAAGCGATGGTGGTCTGGAATGGAGAGACTTTCCGAAGCCCCACTGATTCAGTGACACTGCTTCCGCGGATGTTCGTTAAACCAACGCTCGCTAATTTTTTTTTTTCTAGCTGTGATATTATTTTGAGGTACGTGACCGCTTGCGCAGTGATCCTTTAGTTTCGACGACACTAACGTAACTTTACGGCGATATAATGGAGTGACAGCTTCCTGCGTCTCGCACCTATGACGTATGCGAATTGAGGATATGCGTGTGACGGTGCCCGGGTTCTCCGCTGTGTGCAAGGGGTCTGCGTGGTTGAGCCGTGTGCAAGCTTACTGCCATAGCGTGTTTAGCACTCAGACCACCAGACTTGTCGTGCTGAGCCCCTTGTAAAGCGGCGAGAAATCCAACAAAAGGACTTCACACTGTGCTCTAAATTAACCGTTGATTACGTCAGCGCCTTTTCCTGCTATGCATGTCACTAATGGCCCGAAGTCGTGGTTGCAAACCACCTGCGCCCACTATACTAGAACATCCACACGAATAATCTTTACCTTTTTTTTTCTTTTTGTTGCAAGCTGTGAAGCTTGTGTACGCATTTCACGCGGCAGTCCATGTCTTGTGCACTTATGTTATCGCCGCGCCATTCATTCGAAGTTGCGCCAAAGTGCTTTCCCAACAACATCCTACTACATTTCGCCGAATCGTAGGCTTGTACGAATTTTCAAAACTTTCGAATATTGCTTCGAATAACGTGATATTCGACTTGATTCTCATGTCCGTCACTGACGGTAATCGGAAGTTTTGTAATATTTTGTATAGTTCGCCGCGTTGAGTGCGCTTCTCACCACGCATCCTTGTACAGTGGAGAAGCAACACCCGCGGAGTAGACATCGCCATCCTGCGTATCTCGCTTCGCCGCCGCAAAGCCGCGTGGTGAGGGGAAAACGCTCTTTCTAAAAGACCTTGTGCACGTGCTCGCGTCGAGTATTAAAAAAAAGAAAAAAAAGAACTTTGTGAGTGTTGATGTCGCCTTGCAAAATATGTTTCAATATAAAACTATGACAGATGTATTGTATATGATATATTGCGATATCCTAACCAAATAGGTGCTCAGGATTTCGTTCTTAAAATAAATAAATATTGGTTTAACGATTGCTACCAGGATGTATAAAGAGGATTTCTTAAGAAGCACTACAGACTTAATTTACATGCCAAGTTTATTACTTAGTTACTGTCTTTATTTGAGCCTCCAACTATATGTGGCCACAGTTAACAATGTTAAAACTAAAACTAAATTACGTTTGTCACTGACCGTATGAAAGCTTGGCAATGACTCCAATACATTCAGTTTGATTTTGTTAAGGTATATTTACCTCCCTCGAGCTCATTTTACACTATCTGAAAACTACAGTGCATATGAAAAGACATTGGTGTACGTGGTGCGACGAGAAATACCGTTTTTAACTATTTGCGCAACTTTATTGCACCCTTCAAAGCCTGAACAAAACATCCCATATGGAATGCGAAATTATGCAATACTCTAAAGTTTCTGACATTATTTTAGTGGTTTATTATTTGGTTTACCTTCGATTGCATACTTAAAATAACAATCCAAGGTGGTTTATCGCGCTGTGTCCTTCGTCCTTCAATACGAGTTTCTAGTGTGGCTACGACAGGATTCTTAAAGTGGTAGCTTTATGGGGCTAACCAATTTGAGTCGCGGAAGCATGAAATTTGAAGGTCGGTCAGTCCGTCACCGCTCAACGATCTAAAAAAAAAAATATATAACGGCAACCCGTGCCAAGGATCGAACCCCGGTCACCGGCGTAGAAGCCGAGTGCGCTGCTGACTCAATTACGGACCTAGCACACAGGAACGAAAGGAGCAGAAGCAGGTGGTGTACACTATCAGAAATAGGGGGTGTATAGGGATGCACCCCTTGTCCTTTATGTAACACCCCAAAACGACAATTCGATGTTCAGTCCACAGACGTCGAACCGACGATACCAACTTTCACGAGCGGCTTGAAAGTCGACCGATACAACTTATTAAAATAGCTTACCTACGCATTAAACGATACAGTAAGACGATCAAGGTTTTTTTGGCCCTGCTGTATAACCTCAGTAATTTTTTTCTTCTGGTTTTTGATGCGCACATTAACTATTTAGTACGTTATATCCAACAGCTACCAAGCCGCTCGTAAAACTTGGTATCGCCAGCTCGACGTCAGTGGACTGAACGTCCAAATGTAGTTTTAGGGTGTTACAAGTGGGACAAGGGGTGTATCCCTATACAACCCCTATTTCTAATAGTGTAAAAAGAGCGCGCAGAACGAGGAGGAGAGGAAAGGGCAGGAAAGCGCGTCCCCCTCACTTAGTGACCCAGAAAATTCAACGAGATTCGCGTGTGCCAAAGGGGCCTCACACAGCTTGACAAGCAGTTGGAGGGGAAAATCGTGGCCGGTGCCAGCACCGCCATTGCCAATACCACCCACCTACCGCGATTGCGCCGACGTCTGCACCGTCTGGACGAAAATTTCTGGCATATACGCACGCTCGTCACCATAGTCTACATATCGCCAAACACAACCAAAGTGAACTTGAAACGCTTCCTCGCAGTGCACTTTCTCCGTTATACGCCGCTGACACAAGCGTTCGAGCGTATCGACCTACTGTGACGCGGCGGTCATGATCGTCGTCGCTGATTTTAACGTAAACGTGCAACGCAATCCGTGGCTTATCGACTCTATGGGCGAATTGTTCTGGTTACACCAGACTTGGACATAGTTCAACTACTCTACTCAAACTACTGTGGTTTAACTACTTTTCCGAGTGACTTGGTAACTTTCAATTACAGCTTTATTAAGGTAATTAGTAGTTTAATTAAACTACATTTTTCAGGTAACTTCTACTCAAACTACTAACTACTTCTGAACTCCAGGGCTAATTTTGCTCATCACAAAACTTTGAGCCCAGAAATAAATAAGACTCCGGCAGATGAAGTGGCATTGCCGAACAAGGGGCCTCCCTCACAATCCGTCCCGGCAGCCGTAGAAACTGCATCACAGGCATCCTTCGGCCAAGGTGGCGACAAGCAGCCAAATCATAATACCGGCGTGCACGAACGCGGGAAGAGATGTTTAACAAGCCTTGGTCGGGTATTGACCTAATCCGGTTGTGCACGCAGGAGCCGCGCCTCCAGCTGCAACCATGAAAGACGGGGACACTCCGAGGGTTGTTTTCATGTTGTCTGCATTTAGTGACTTCTGCCTCAAGTGGTTTGGGGGTTCCACGGGAGGTGCCACTGGAATGACCTTGCAGCTGCGCGCCTGTTCCCATGGTCGCCTCGTCGTCAACGCATACGCCCTTGCAAAGCCGGACTCCCCCGCGCACAAACGCAGACACGGATAATCCATTCATGGGACCACGTTCCCGCTTCCAGCTGCAACTGTACGAGCGACGATGCTTGTTCACGTAATCCTTCGCATCCTTCCGACCCTCCACGCCAGAGAGACCGCCTCTTTGATGAAAACGATTTACTTGTCAGGGCGTGTCAGGCGCGTCAGGGTAACGTAGTTGCCGGCGAGGATTGCGAGTCACCCTTGGAAGATCCTTTTGATACAGCCTGCGTCAGCGCCGAACTATACTTTGTTTCATCTTCTGTTAAACTAACGCAATTCTTTTTTTTTTTAAAGTAGGCGTAGCACTAGCACTGCAACGAGACGCGCAGTCGTCCGGATGATCTCATCGTCGTGGCGCAAGACTTAAACCCTTGATGGTCAGGTGCACTCGCCCAGCGTACTCCGAATGTTGTAGGAATAAAGAGGGGCCAGTCATAACAATCTCAACTTGCCAAAAAAGAAAAAAAAGCAGGAGAGTTTGTTATAGAAGACCCTTCTAGCCTAGGCAAACCTTACATGTTTCGTCAGAGACACTTAAGATGCCGACGCCCGCGTAACCGACCCGGTACAGCCTGTTTCTCATATTCAATACTGCTGTTCCATCCAGCGCGTCGGTGGAACGTCGTTTTAGCTTGGCTGAGACGTCTTTAGGAGGAAAAGGGGAAAGCTCTCCTATCAAGAACTTTGAAAGTCAATTGCTTCTGCAAGCGAATAAACTATTTTGGTGAAAACGCAAGCCATAAAATGACTGCATTTATTTGAGGCTCGCATGGGTTTTCACAGATCAAAACTGCTGTTCATTTTGCTACCACAAAAATATAAAACGTAACTTCGAAAGTAACTTTAAAGTAACTCGCTACTTTTCTACAGTAGTTTACTCAATTACTATTACAAATGCGTAATTTCTACTCTGCTCCAATCACTTTTGGCGTCGATACTCAGTAACTTAACTTCCTTTCTTGAGTAACTTGTACATGTCTGGGTTACACCCCACAACGGTATCACCATCGACTATGTCATCGCGCGAGGCGTTCAGTGACTACGTTGCATGGACGTTGTAGCGTACTTCTCAATACATAAACCTCGGTTGCTCTGTATAACGTCCAAATCAGAAAACAGCGGCAACACCCTCAAGAACAACATAAAGAGCAACAACAACCACGGCAGTCACTGTGCATAATCACCACAGTATAACAGTCCTCAGGTTGAAAAAACTTCTGAAACATTAAAAGTGCTTCAATAAAACTTTATTTCGTTTCAAAGCACTTTTTGCTAACGATGCCCGTCCCCATAAATCTACCGCGTTTAATCGCGTTTGGCAGAATGATTAAACATGCAGCCAATTTTTTTGGTTGTTTTAGTAACAAGAGTAGCTCTTGCCACAGCATTTTTGGTTACGGTGTCTGATGATTTTAAGCGCAGCTAAGTAACTACTTGAGAGTAACTACTGCTAACGGTGCAATCTGCACAAAAAGTGTGTGTGTGTGAGGGGGGGGGGGGGGCGGGGGGGGGGGGGGTGTGAGGTGAAGTGAGGTGAGGTGACGTGGGGGGAAAAGAAACATCTTTTAGTTTTAGAGGTCAACGCGTAACTGGCATTTGGGCTCCAGAAGCCCATTTTGCTTCTCCAAAATGTGATTTTGCGTCTCCAAAGTGTGATTTTGACTGGTCTGAAAGGTTCTCCAATATGGCTCGAACTAATCACATCCCCGCTTATGCCAACATTAGTGTGGCGTAAGACACTGGACAATGTAGGGGAGCAAAAGGAGCCAACAAATCGATTCTTTGTCCAAACTCTCGGGAGGATACGCCGACGGCGGTTGACGCTTCCGCGTGCCGCCGAACCGATAGAGATGAAATATAAAAGAAAAAAACGAGAGCAAACGAACTATAGGCTGGAAAGGAAGTTTAAACGAATAAAACAAAAACATGGTGGCGGGGAAACAGTCTGCATCCGCCTGGGGTTTGACGGTATTCCTGTGTGAGCAAGCACGCGTTGTGTGTTGCTCAGGAAGGAAGCTGCTCAGACAGTCGTCGTCTGATATAAAGCGCGATCAGAACGACACAAAAAAAGAGAAACAACCGCGCCTATTGACGACGTCGACCTCCACGCGCATGCACTCACCCCGTTTGCGCTAGGTTTTCTTCGACGTCTTCGGTCCTTCCCGGTTTGTGTATACATTCGGAACAGAATTAGTTTCCGAAAAAATAATGACGTCAAATGGAAACAGCCACGCTACAATGAGTTCTTCGTGCTTCTTTGAAGCTAAAACAACAAAGATATTTAGTTATTCCTACATATATTTTTTTCTTCGTTTTATAAAGATTAATAATGCGTTAAAAGTGGCGCATTCTTTTTGCTGCGCTGTGCTTCGATACATCTCATGTACTATCGCGATAAGAACGTTGCCTCCCGCAATGATTCGTGCGATACAGCGCCGTGTACATACATGCCCTCCTTCTCCTTGCTCCTGCATGCACTGAGCTGTTACTTTTTTTTTTTAGAATTTTATGGTATGCAGAATGCGAGTGTAAGATAACCGCGATCTGTTTACGAGGTCTGCCATACGTTTCGCTGACTCTTGTCGCCGCGGAAGAACTTGCACCAGCTGTGAGCTGACTATACTTCGTTTCACCTTATGTCCGAGCGCGGCTTATGTTATGAGCCGAAGGGCCAATTAAACAGCGCAAAACGCGCAGCGTCATGGCGTGCTTTTTGCGCTTGATAGGACTAGCCGGCGGAGGAGCACGCACAGAAAGACGGCGAATACTGACTGGTCCAATCAACTGCAGAGAGCACGCCATGACGTTGTGCCTCTTTCGCTGCATGATTGGCCATTCGGCTCAAACATCCCCCGTGCTCGGACCGAAGCTGAAACGAAGTATAGCCATATGCAAGAAGCGGGCATGCGAAGGAGATCGCATTTTGAAAGCATGGAGTTTAGGGGTCAAGCCACGGCCGCTCGATTTTCCCGCTGTCCAGCAAGCTCTTTCTGCATTTCTCAATAGGGCATTAGGAGGAAGGACCAGTATCATGTCGTAGTATCACACACACCTTATATATACCTACAGATTAAATTAAACTCGAACGCATCAGAGTAAGAAAGGAATAAGTGTAAACATCTGTGTTTTTTTTGTTTTTTTTTTTTACGTTTTTTTTTATTTTATCCCTTAAGCGCGAAACACATGTACGACGAAACCGTCCGATCCGACGTCCGACCGCGCAATACGACGGTCGGAGGCGAGGGTTTTCAACGCCCTCCGATGCTACGAAAATCCTCTCCCCCCAAGGTCATTCCGGCAGTCCGCACGTCGGATCGGACGGTTTCGTCGTACATGTGTTTCGCGCTTTACGCGTACTAAGTCCTGCGTAGAAGGCGATAACGTGAGACAATACGTAGCAGTTTATGAAATCTGCAATGAAGCGGCCATAGAGGAGTCGGTGCGGTCATACAATCAAAGTTACATGGTCCGCTAGGCCATACAGGACTTGGGAACTTTCTATCTCCGGTGGCGTCGTTGTCGCCACCGTCAGTCGCGAACAAATATTGCTTCCAATCCTGTCTCGGCTCTTACAGTGACAGTTCCATAATGGACGACTGCCCGTCGTTTTTCGAGCTCGTGTGCAAGCCCTCTGGAATGTTGGCTTAGCCAAGTTTCACGCGGCACGATATCGGAGACATCATCTCTGGCGTGTATTAATAAGGTTCGATGGTGAGGCGAGGCAGCGGAAGTACATCCGCTCGTACTAAAATAAAAATTCCTACCCTCAAAATGTGCGCCCGGAGGTTAGGGGTCGAAGGGAGTGAGAGGAAGGAGAGACAGCTTTATTACGAGGATCGGCCGCACTTTGCTTAATCTCCTCGGCGGAAACCTGCAAGCCCGCGTCCTCCGACGTGGACGGAGATAAAGGAGGGAGACGGGAACCAAATTGAGCCCATATTCTCTGCGTCCCAGTTGCGAGAGCGTCGGCCCGCACCTGGAGTTTCTATATTAACCGAAGGAGAGAGCCGATACCGGGGAAAGTGCAGCCGCTGCGTCTATAGAGTTGGCCACGCAGCTTACACGGGCGCAGAACATCTCCGCGGGTCTTACAAAGAAAAAAAGAAAGGGAACGCGTATATTTTATTTGAGGGTTATTAGCTGCGCCCCTTCGCTCTCGCAGCGGGTGGAAAAATTTCAGTATAAAAAGAAAGAAAAAAAGAAGAGTAAACGTGCGAGTGTCCGGATCGAGTAGGGAGGCAGGAGACCGAATGGTCTGTCTCTCTCTCTCTCCCCCTTTGCAAAATTTGAAATTCGATCGCTGGAAGCAGCTGCTTCCTCGCGTAGCGCCGCTCTCGGTTGGTTCCGTCGGCCGCCGATTCCCTGCCGGCCGTGTGTTGCAGCAGCCGTTTCGGAGGCGACTGCGGTCCGCGTGTGCGCCGTATCGAGTCCACGCGTGGTGGTAGCGCGGGGAATGTTGCCGCGCGAACGCACACGTGGCGATGCTCGCGAGCCGGTTCATGTATCTAGAGCCCGCTGTCTAATAGATCGTCCCTTTTTTTTAGCATTCTCACCTGATTATTGAGGTATCCGCTGATTCGGGGCGTTCAATATTTCATCCTTGGGGGATAGAATGGCCGTTACTGCTCTGGGTCTTCGTAAATAAAATAATAATAGAAATGAACGCGAAGGTTTGTTTCACGAGTTTTAAATCACCCTCCTCCGACGCGTAACGTTACCATGTGTGTGCACGCTCGCCCGTAACGAATCTAAATTTTTGTGAATTGGGGTAAAACGTTTCGGGAAGAGGGAATAGGTGGGTGCGCAGTTAATTGTTTCGATTTTTTTTTTCTATTTCTGTTTGCACGACGAGCGGAGGGTTTCTGTTTCATGGGTGTTTCCGGTGCCTTTGTTTTTTTCGTTTTGTGCGTCTGTGTTCGCGGCGCTTTAATCGCGAGTTTATTAGTTTTCCTTTCTTTGAAGTGCTGCTTTGTAATGAGAGCGCGTTACGCAAGTGCTCGAGCATATGTGTTCGGTGTTGGTGCGCAAGTCCATTCATTTATCTTATCTGTGCTGTAAAAGCTATATATGGCTGCGTGTGCATGCGTTCCTGTGTGTGTCAAGCAAAAATCCGTTGTGTTCAAACAATTTATTTTTAAAATTCTTATAAGAGGGGGGGGGGGGGGGGGGGGGAGGTGGATGAGGCGTTCAATATCTACCTGGCACTCCCTCCAGTAAGGCTGCGCATCGGGTATCTTGCATTATGATTGCCGCGGCGTTCGTCTTAGGTGTGAAGCTTTGAACGCAACAGTCCCGCAAGCTAGCATATACAAATAACCGCGCGAGGAATTAGTCGTATCACGCTCAGCATGGATCGGGTGAACCACGCACTGTAGATTACCCAAAGCCTTCAGCATTACACGCGTGGAACGCGTTTAAGACGTTTCGCGGTCTCCAGGTATTGTCCGTGCACAATCACACACAAACCTTGCGTGTTCGGGGATTCCCGGACAAAACAAAGATGCCAATGTGTTTGCAATCTCAAAAAAAAAAAAAAAAAAAAAAACGCAATGTTTGGAAGTGCTTGGCGCGGTGGCTAGGTGGTTACCTTCTTTGTCGAAATTCTGTATACCTATATCGGATAATGATGAGGAATCTTTCAGCGCACGCGAATGCGTTCCGGCGCTCGGGTCCCCTGATTCTGACGGAATACATTGTTTCCGTGTTGCTTTAACGACACGAAAACCGTTTGTAATTTGCTCTTACTCGTGGCCGCGTGTTAATCTCACTTGAACCGATTTCCCGCGTTTTTGCCGTCGTTTCCGTTCCGCACCCCGATTCCCGCGCGCGCTCTTTCTCTCCTCTTTTTCATTTTCTCTCTCTCTCTCAATTTTTTACACGATTTAATTTTGTTTCCTCGCTCGGGTAATTGGCCGTGGCAGATGAAGTGTATAAAAGCGCAGGCGACCCTGATTTTCCAATGTGGCGGCTGTTGCTGTATCATTGCCCTCACGATGCTCGCTCTTGGAGCGGAACACCTCTCCCGAATTGCGCCGGTATTAAAGATTGCTCGTTAAAACAAAAGAAACAACAAAAAAAAGAGGGGGAGGGGGGGGGGGGCGGGCGCATCCGGCGCGTGTTTATATTCTTAACGAGTCAACGGTTCGCTTGACCGGCATAAATGATCGCGCATTGCTGGTCGCTTCGCGTGTGCGCGGATTAGGCGCGGAGAGTTTGTTGTGTCTCTGTGTCGGAGCCGCGACGTTTCGCATTGCGCCGTGGCGAATATAATTTGCCCGCGACTGATCGCAGTAATGTCGGCGAATGTTGCATGCTTGCGGCCGTTTAGACGCAATACATATACGAAGGTCAGACGCCGGCAGTGGCCGAACGATACATTCCCAAATTATTTTAATTATTATTATTATTTTTTTTACCGTAACGCGTTTTCGCCCTTTTGCACCTTGCGTCTCCCATTCAACTTCGTCTGACAGTTAACGTTTGTCTGTTTGTCTTTTTTAGGCATTTTTATTGGGGAGTGTCGTTTGTTCTTATCTTTTTACGCTTCTCGGGGCATGTGACCGAATGTACGGACGCCGGACCCGACCTTACATAGACCACAGCGCTCTCAGCATTCACTGGCCTTTTTTAAACTCCACTCAAGCGCAATCCGACCCCACAGAGCCGAAATCTATCCCGATCCCGGGTATTTCCCACCAACTTTGCAACAGGGTCCCGACCGAACCGTATGATGCACCTGTGAAAAGTACGTCCGTAATGAATCCTCCGACTTCATTTCAAATACTTTTGCTCGCAGCCTAGCAGCTGCAGGGAGAAAACGTGTTATCCTGAAGGCCGGTTCTTAGTTGCAGCGAAGCGCTGATGTAGCGCTGCTCACGTGTTGTGAGCTGCTTATTGGCTGCCATTAGCAACAGTTTCTACGGTTCGATACAAAGCTGGTGAACGCTCCCGTCGTGACGCGCTTGGCGCGAGGTCAGCGCTACGTATAGCGCTCCGCTGCATGTGTAAACAGGCCTTAAAGAGTAAGTGTAGCATGGGCTGCAATTCACTAAATTGTGACAACTAGCTCGCTATCTGGCCTCCCCTTGTACGAGGTGTTTCTTACATTTAATTCCACTGCCATCAGCTAATAATGCACGGTGTGTCACTGTTTCGTTTGCGTGCGTTTGCAATTTGACGTGGGTTCGCGTGGTTTAAGTATCTCGATGTGGGACGTTGGAGAAGGTTCGAAATTTATTTTGGTCGTTTAATGTGACGTCCCTGGACAGGCCCGAGATAACCCAATTCTTGCAAGGATGAACTGCAACCTTACTCATACCTAGCCCTAAGCCCCGACGGCTCGTCAAATAGAACGTGTAAATATTCAGTTGCGAAAATCTCCACAGCCTGGATGGGGGGCTACGGCAAGAGCTGACCTGACATCGCACCAAGGGGTTGTTTTTGCTCCCTTTATTCAGGAAATAGTCTTCAGAGCTATTTTGGCCTTTCTGATTTCATCTACTTTAAAATAGAGCCGCTCAAATTCGTCGGTATCTTGTCCGGAGGGTGGACACTTCGCTCCGAAACTCCGGCCATGCCTCATGGACGCTCTGGTCATCAAGAGACGACCGGTTTCTCCTGAACCTAGATTCCTGGCCAAGCGTGGGCAAGTCAGAACATGTATAGAGAAACAAAATTGAAGACGAATCAATAAACGGAGAACAAGACATGACTGACTAAGTGTGACTGGGGCGGCAAGTTGGGACGCGTAGAAAAACAAAACTAAAGACCAAAGCACCAAACAGAGACGAAGATCGACATCTGAAAAGCAGTGGCGGGGTCGGCGGTGCTCTGCCGAGAACGAGAATAAAACGCCGAAGCACCGCGGCCAGATTGGGCAGAATTTGTTCATTAGGTCTGACGATGCCGCGTAGGTAAGTGAGAATCGAGATAAGCATTGGTTTCCAGATAAAGTTTGCAGTATACGTTGACTCATTTTCGTAGACTTCGTTTCAAATCATAACTGCAGTTGCTTCTCGCTCACCAGAAGGAGTTCCGTTTAAACAAGGACAGAAAGGGAGAGAGAGAGAGCGAGAGAAGACGGGCGAGAAAGTCGAGGCGAGTTGGAGCATTTGTTTTTTGTTTCTCTTGTGCCTGCTGCTGTTCGGTTTTGGGCGGCTGCCGCGCGAAGGTCGGCGAACTTCTTAACGAACTTTTCTCTCTCTTGGAAGCGCTTCTCGGTGTCTCTGCCATGGCCCACCGCCAAACTGGAAGGGGCTCTTCGCCGGTCGGTCTGGATGAAGGGGGTGCCCGATGAGCACACCCGAAAAAACGGGTTTCGAAAGCTCGGCCGCCTGTTCACCCCTTTGTAGAAAGAGGGCGTCGTGACGTCATCACCGGGCTCTTGCCGCTCCAACACTGACACCTGACCGACCTCCCGGGCCGTGTTTAGAAGTGCCTGTGTCGGGGATTCGATAAGGGCTGTGGGAGCTCCTCCGTAGAGGGGGGTCTTGGCAACATTTTTTTCGGCAACGACGGCGTAATCGATCCTGCGTCTCTAACTGCCAGTTTAGCTACACAATCTACTCCGTGGGCGAAGTCGAAATTATTATTCTCTCCGTCGATTTGGCATCCAAGCTTGCCTCTTCGCTGTCGAGTCTATTGCTTTTCGCGTTTTGAGATCGTCCCAGGGGGGACTTGATTATTATGAAGGGGTCTGCCTGTGTTACGAATGCACCCTGAGGACCGACGCATCGGGGTGGAAGGAGAGTGGGTTGATCTGGGCTATGCAGTGCGCGCGTCTTCGCGAAGGCCCGCGAGCCCCCGGATTGTCGTCGTAGTCGTCGACAGCGGAGTCCCGGGAGAGACAGATTGAGCGATACCGGGAGCAACAACCCTTTGGAGCGCGGTTGGGAACTGCGCCGCAGCAATGCCCCGTCAATCTGCGGCGAAACGGGCGAACATTGGCAGTGCGCCGCTCCGCGTTCACTCCTAAGCTGACAGTGCGGTGGAATCTATACGCGCTCGTTGGAGCAGTCCTACGTCTATCGTTCGCCTCGCAATCAAGCTCCCGTCCAAAAGCAGCCGGCAACCGGCCAGGCGGCGCCAGTAGACTGAGTAAGCGCTACGTTGCGTTCCGACGGCTTCGATAGGCGCTGCATACACGAGCGCAAGGCATATATCTTGGAGCATGACGCAAAAAGAGAAGGCTTTTTCGCAGTAATAGCGCACTGCGGCGATACGCAGTCACATGCCTCACTCCGTTGTTCCGATTGGCCCGCAGGGGCCTAGCCTTAGCCGTACTGGCATGTTACACGCCCACGGCTCCCAGGCCTACCCGGCATTTCTCGCTTCAGGCACTAGGCTAGGCTTACGTTTGGACATAGCAGCCGCCATTTCTAGGCATACCCAATGTTCCTCGCTTCAGTTGCTAGATAGCGCCAAACCAAACAGCATTGCAGGTTGCCTATACCCACGCACACAGAGCGGGTTCAGGTGATGGAAGAGGGGCGACTGATTGGTCCGGCAAGCATGTAGCTCTTACCGCACTGTCAGCTTGGGGGTGAAAGAGCGTATACACTCCGGAAGGCGACAACGCCTCGCTTCAAGGTCGACCGTCGTCACGCGGCGCTCTGCGTCTCTCTCTTTCTTTTTTATATAATTTCTTTGCGGTCGGTTTTATATGTTTCGGTTCGAGTCGTCGTCACCGTTCGACTTGACGACGTCGAGTTGCCCCGATCGAACACTGCCTCGGCACGTGGACTATTTACCCGTCAGATGGAACTGGCGATTCGGCGTCTTGGACAGAGTGATAAGAATTTTGTTGCTGCGAAAACGAATACTAATCATATTCGGGGGTGTTGGGAAGGTGCGCCTTGCTAAAGGGCGCGGTCCCTGATGATTGGTCGAGGACCCTCCCTTGGTGTCCGTGTCAAGAGACACAAGCCAGAGCTGATCTGGGCTCGTGCCCATGGCGCATGATACGCTCGCTTTCCCAAGCAACCAACGCGCGGGTGCTGGGCCCTGGATAAAGCATGTGAACGTTGGAACGATCTTAGAACGTTCGAATATTAAGTGCTCGTTCCTCTTTCGGTTGAATCCGACCACTACCGCTTTCACCCGTAACCGCTGCACCGGCAGGAGCCACAGCTACGTACTCGAATGTCATTGCGTTCGAAAACATGCAGGCGATACTCTACGATGCCGTCGACCGAGCGACCTCTCCAAACCCGCATTTCAAATCTTCCATGGCTCTGCAGCGTTCCGAGGACTGGCGAGAAAACGAAGATGTTCACAAATTACGATTAGCCCCTAGGCTTGTAAACCTGCGTCAGAACGTCGATACGAGCTCTCTGTTCCTGTTCAGCTTATCCACGCAGACGTCTGAGAAACGTGGTTCATTCTTTGCAGCGACAACCAAGCAGAAACTTCGGGGTCCGCTGATTCAGACCCTCTCGAATAAGATTACACCCCATATAAAAAAAAATATAATAATAAAAGCAAACCTCCGGAGCCGAAGAGCAAAATGGACTTTTTGGAGTCGGCACTCCGATGTGGAGATCTTTGGAGTCCGAGGCTGCGTGGCGATTAGAAGGGCAGGGGTCCTCGACACCGACGTGGGAAATCTCCTCTACCGATGACGAGACGTGGAGCGAACGCCCAGTACGCCGTTATCAGGCTCGAGTGCGTGCTGACGACTAGTCTGATGCCATTTGCCTGCGGTATCTCCTTCTTTGGGTTACGCTGACGGCGCGTCCTTCTCCGGCGGACATCGAGACTCTCGCGATGCTCGTTCAGGGGACGGACCCTATCGCATGCAGGGCGGGCGCATTCCTGAAACGGACGTATCCGAGAGCACGGTGGCTGTGTTCGTCGACGACTCTCAGGCTTGTGCAGGGGGGGTGGGGCCCAGCCGCCTAGGAATGCGCCTCTCAGTTCCGGGGCCCACCAGTGACGGTTTCGGGATAACGCCGTTTCCTTGGTGACGGTCACCGTTTTTAATTGCGATGTACCCTGGGTGTGGCGATGTCGCTTTGGCTATCGACTGTTGGGTGTGTTACAATGTTCGCACGAATCGTTAAAAAAAAAAGAAAAATGATTTTTTTTTTTTTTGGCAGGGAGGAATCCACGACGTAGCAAGCGGATAAAACGCTACCTGTAAGCCCCATTGGCCACCAAGCGTAAAAAACAAGGACCCTCTGATGTTTCGCGGTTTTTTCATTAGGGCCATGAAGTTCAGTTGTCTGCTAGGAGCAGTCGGCATATTGGTTTAAGCCCTCGGACTCTTTGCTTCTTTCTCCCTTTGTGCGAATACGGTGGTTAATTTTAACTAACAACTAATTTTAACAGATAGTACTGTACTCAGAAGAAGTAATGTTCCGCACCTGTGGCAGAAGTCTAGCGCGCCTTTGGATCCGTCATTTCTGCCAAGAGTGAAGTCGTAATTGTGATGCATTCACACGAACCATGTGTCGTCCTCTTGGAAAAGAGCAACTGCAGCATCGCTATTATTGGCGGCATGATGCTTTCAAAGGAGGCTTCCTTTTACATTTTCACTTCATGTAATGGATTGGAGTGTCCTATGAAGGAACTTCTGTGTATATGTATACGTTTTACATCACCAGATACAAGGGGAACATAAAGGTATGCCAAAGCGTAGAATTTCGTTGGCAGGGTTGCATTAGGCGATTGCAAGAGGGGCGACTGACCGCCGCTATGTCCTTGCTCGTGCGGACAAGCCCGTGCAATCAATTGCAAGCTTGGGAAAGCCATGTTCACGCGCACGCTGCACGTGCTTTCACGCTTGAGACACCAGTCGAGGCTCGCAATCATGCGGGCCGCTTTACTTGAAACGAAACACCATATTCAGGCCCGTGTAGATGTGGACTAACCCTGAGGGTGGCAGCGGGCTGGGACACACGCTGTTGTCTTTATTCTGCCGTAAACTCGTGAGACTTCGGTTTCGACGCATGCGTCGACTGCACTGACTCCAACACCAGCTGCCACTAGTCAGCATGGCACTGTGCCTCGTACGACACGTGCCAGCCAATCCAATGAAAGTGCATGTCTGCCACGTGACTATAAGGACTGACCAATTACAGAAGAGCCAGCACCACCTACAGACTGACCAAAGCCTGATCCATTGTTCCTCTCTCTTTCCGAAATGTCATCGCCCTACGACGTGGTTCTACTGGGAAGGTGGAACACGAGTGCAACGTCAGCGTCGCCGTAGCACTCGTGCATCGATCTTCCCGCGCTCTGTCGGCGGCGTCAAAGATCGAGTGCGTATGCCTCGGAATCTGGTCTGTACTTTGTTTCATTTTACAAGAGGACGCGACGGGCTATCGAAGCCGATCCAATGTCGTGCGAGTGTCACGCGCCCTTCAGAAGGGGTGCAGCGACTCGCAGTTGCGCGGGACGCGCACAGTGACGTGACATACATTCACCGCGCTGAATTGTCTGCGATAGCTCGTGGCATTCGTTGCGGTCCATCGTAAGGTGAAACAGAGTCTATGTGGTGTTGGAAAAGCACGGGAAAGCGTCTTCTCGATCCCTTGGTTACCGCGTGGCCCAATGTTCTTGATGATCCCCGGTAACTCCCTGTTGTTACCGTTCCATTTCCAATGAACAGAGCGAGTGATCTTAATTATATTGCGTGTTTGTTTGGAGGGACGTTAGCCTCATTGGGCGCCGGGTGTCTCCGCTGCAGGTTAGAAATGTGGCTAGTGCGGTATACCATTGTAGCCTGGGGTCGTTGCAGAAATGCGGAGCCGAAATTTGGATTGCGGAAAATAAGGCCGCAGAAGCGTTGAACGGTACGCCACGAACTCCAAAACATCACTCATACGTCGATATTTCACGGATGACCGTATATTTGGATAAGAAGGGTGCAATCAACCGAGGACTATGACGTCACGATCCTTTTGGAACAGTTGAGAATGAGGGGAAACGGCCTTGCTTCTCTTCTCCTCGCTTCGGTTCACCAACTCGAGGGGACTAAGCGAGGAGGAGAGGAAATAACAAATCGTAATGCCACATGTCTCGTTGGGCTCGTCGGCCGTGTTCAATCGCTCACATCTTTTCCAAAATTATACCCATTTGTTAGAGATATCGCTGTATAAAGGTTTTGTGGTTCTCCAGTGTCCTGCCTATCTCTCCAGCCTTGTTTTGTGTACTCCGAATTTCGGTTCAGCGTCCCTTTACAGGGGTCATGAAACGATTTTTCTACTTTCGCTAAATACTACTCAGAATCCCTCCACGACGTTAATAACTGAATAAACTTACCGTAGTTTTTCTTTTTAGGCAATGTCAGTTGCAAAAAACAATCGAAAAATATGAGTATCGTTCATTCCCTCAACTCGAGCTAAAGTAAATGGATCGTGGGGAAGTAGCGCACTTTCTCCTTGACATCTCCGTTCTCGGTGAGCCGATCTAAATTCGCTGGTGACCGGTAGCTTTATAGAGACGTTTCTTGTGTACCGAGATTTTGCTATCCACACACCGGCGAAACGAGCGTGTACATCTTCGTACCCACCACATGCTGTGTGTGTGCTTGAAGGCTTTGAAAAATAATGCTCCTGTTTCGAAATGCGCAAGAAGCACAAAAGGATAGTAAGAGATCCGTGGAGATGGCATGATTGATAAGTTGATTGCATACACAGTGCCAAAGACGCTTATATTCGCGAGGAACGCTTCCAGTACGATGACGCTCCATGGTGATCTTGGTGCGCCTGGATCAGAACGACCCTCTCGAAGCTTCGAAGAGGCCGAAATTGCGATTGCCATAGCAAGGGATACCGGTAAGCCAATCGCCTTGCGAGGTTTTGGTCGTCTGTATGTTAGTATTCGTTTGTGTTCGGCTAGCTGGCAGGGAAGGCAAGGGCGCTACTTTCCCAGCATCCAGTGACTTTATTGGGAGCAAGAACAAGCGGCCACGTGGTCTGGTGGCTATCCTATGCCGTCAACGTTAATCATAGCCACGCGCTGGGGTTGGCAAAGTAGAAAACCCGTGCTGAGCTTCATGCATTGTTAGAGTTCGGCTACTCTCATCACCGCAGCGGTTGGACATGAACCACTACCCGAGTGTCCGCCGAGGCATTGATTGTTACGAACCGAAGTCGGGTGCTCACGCAGATCTCGTGCCCAATCCGTGAGCCGCGCTCGACTGTTGTCAGGCAAGTTGTTTCGATCCCGCGTACGTCGTCAAGCTTGGCCAAGGCAAGACTGAAAACATATAGTTCAATTTTATCCTTACAATTTCACCGCGACAAAGAAGGTTGTGAATCAGTGACGGTCTGCGCGAGTAAACTTGGGCCCGACTAGGACGCCTCTGTAAAGTCATGAACATTCCAACCCGATATCGTTTCACCTCCTTTAAGGTCCCTCATGGTGACCGCTACACAACCGTTTGATGCTCATTCACATCAAAACGGGCAGGCGTGAGGAATGAACCTAACGGGCCATCGGAACTCGCAGCATCCTAGCAATGGACCTTTTTCCAGTAAGCTTCTGCGCATGCGTACACCATCTCCACTGTACCATCGCTTCCCGCTGTCGCCATTTTCAGAGGGCAAAGTTCCGGTCGACCAATAAAAGCACCTATCTTTGCGCGTATGTCGTTTTTTTTTTTTTTTTTTTTTTTGTTTGCCATTCTTGTATGGGTATACGCTAGTATGGGCCATAAAAGTCAATGAAGATCAATACAACAGCACGATGCCCGTGCATTCTGACGGGCGGACGCAAGATAGGCTGTCCTTCATTTGTACATCCAAGACAACTGCGCAGACAGCGCTTGTTACTGAAAAAAGGTTCATTGGAAGATCCATTGAGTCTCGCAAATGCGTCTGAGGCTGAAATGCCCGGCAAACTGCCGAAAAATTTACAAAGGGCTCTAATCCCCGCCCATTTCAAGACGCACCTTTGGTTGCACTGTTTCATCTCTTATTCTCTCGTTTTCCCTCTCTCCTTTCTCTCTGGGGCAGTCGAACACGGGCGCTTCCCCTCCCTTCAGACGTAATCTGACAGTGCCGTGAAAGCTACCTTCTCGTTGGACAAGCCATATATGAATACATCAATCTTTCCCTACGTGATCGCGCTTCCGCTCACAGCCAGGCGCAGAAAGTGGGGTCAGGTGACGAAGAGAAGGAGGTTGATTGGTGTGGCGAACGCGTAGCTCCCACCACACCGTCATCTGAAGGGCGAATGGTCCGACAACTGGGCTTGCAGCAGCGGGCAGGAAAGGCGGCCGATCGAGTCGGCCGAGCGCGGTTCCAGATGGCCCGCTGCTCTTCGGCTGCTGCCTGCCGCCTCCGGCCGGCGTTCCCAGCTGTTCGCCGGGGGGTCCCCCGGGGGCGCCTGATGGCCGACCCTGATACGTCGATCCACGGCCGCGTCCCCAGACCCCGACCTCTGCATGCTCCCGGTCGGCAATACTTTCTCGTTCGTCTCGCTCGCGAATCGGGTGCTCGCGGCTACTTGAATGGTATACTGGCTTTTGCTTGCTGCGGCTCGCGGTAGCGGTACCGTAGATCACGCGCCCGAAGGCGCGCGTGGTTAGCCCGCGGGCGCGCATGTCTGGGTGGTTCCGATAATGCGCTCCGAACGGAGCCCCGGGCGCACGGAGTGTGTTTACATAGCACTAATGTGCTTTTAGGGGGCCGTGTGCGCGTGAGTAGAAGGGGAGGTGAGCGATGGGGATGGACGCCGCGCGGTCGATTTGGCGTGCCTTATCGCTCGAAGTTCGGAAGGGGTTGTTCTGGTGGTCAGGTAGCTAGACAAAGAGAGAGTTATGACTTTGTTATAGACCACTAAGCCGCAAACTCGGTGTGGAGAGGCAGTCTATGTAGGACGTAATATTCCCGGGGTATTTTTTTTTTTTTTCACTTTACACACCACCACATTAGAAATGGGTAAGGAGAGGCAGTCTACGTAGGACGTATAATATTCACGGGGTGTTTTTATCGCCTTACACGCCACCACACCACAAACTGGGTAAGGAGAGGCAGTCCATCTAGGACGTAATAGTCCCGCACTCTCAGAGAAAAAGGTGTATTATTACACCCCTTGTCCCATATAATACACCCCAAAACTTCAATTCGACGTACAGCGCCCCATAATCGAACAGGCGTCCCCAAAGTTTACGAGGGGCTTGATAGCCGTGTGGTACAACTTATTAAGATAGCTGATGTACGTATTATTGACTACAAAAAAGATTATCGGACTTTTCTTGGCCGTACTGCAAAAACTCCGTGTTTTCTTTCTTTGGTCTTTGATACGTACTTTAGCAATTTAATAAGTTATATCGCACCGTTATCAAGCCCCTGGTAAAATTTCGTGCCGTCTGTTCGACTAGAGGGCGCTGTACGTCGAAATGAAGTTTTGGGGTGTATTATATGGGACAAAAGGGTGTAAGGTGATACCCTTTTTTTTTAGAGTGCGGGGTATTTTTATTACCTTACACACCACCACACCGCAAACTGGGTAAGGAGGCAGTCTGTGTAGGACGTAACAGTCACGGAATATTTTCATCATCGTACGCGGTCTCTAGTAAGGAATCGTAAACGCACGGATGAAGAAACCGTACTGATCCAGCGGAATAATCGTTACGAAGATGCAGCAAAAAACAAAATCTGACAAAATCTTTGGTGGAGCCAGATATATCATCTTTCGGCGGCTTCGTAACAGTTATTCCATTCGATCAATACGCTTTATCCATCTGTGTTTTATATTATAGGGCACAATTGGGGCGTTACAGTCAATGATGCTTAAGAAACGCGGGGCGCGGCGAGCCCCGGACGTCGTATACCATCACTCTGCTGCCAATGGGACTGCGGCCGAGAAGAGCGCTCAGGAGGGAATCACGAAGCAACAGGCGTTTTTCGAGATTTTTTGTGTTGAGAGTTGTTTAGTTTCGGTCGAAACGGGAATCCTGTACAGCATATGAGATGCTGCACTCTTAAAAAAAAATACAGGAAGATCCTTTGGTGGATTCTTAGGGAATGCGTTAGCATGACCCCTGGAAATGCCACACACGTCCCCCTTTGGGAAACCCTAAAGCCTGAATACTTCACTTTTCTATTTTGGCTTTCTCTTTTGCTTCCTCTATGTTTTGCTGCCTCTTTTTGTCCCTGTTACGGGGTCAGTGTAAGCGTTTTCCAGAGGGGGACGAGTGTGGCGTTTCCCAAGTGTCATGCTAACGGATTCCCTAATAATCCGCCAATGGATCTTCCTGTAATTTTTTCACTCCTTTTTCGGTACTCTGCTTGTCAGAGTACGTCGGCGCCCCTGGATAGGGTCATCCATATCACTCGCGGAGAGAACCACATCTATTGGCGACGTGCGCGACCGAAAGCGTCGCTGTGGTCGGCCTTCCACGATTGGCCGAACGCTGACTATGACGTAGGAAAGGGGATTTATCATCGACGAAATAAAAGGAATGAAAGAACTTTAATTTGGATGGTGTTGGCAGTGTTCCTTTGAGAGCGCAATGATTTCAGGCTTCCACCGTGCTATTTACAAACACCATCGAACTTGTTGTTTGCAAGGTAATGACGTCACAAGGGGGAACCGTAGGAGGGCGCCACCAAAACATCTCGCCGCTAATACCACTCGAGGAAGAAACGGCATTCATTTAACTCGTGGAGGGAACCGCATCCATCGTTTTAGCTAGGCACAGACATCACTGCCTACGCACCGCTTCTACGGAAACCCAGAGCGAAGAACAACCGTCGACGGCAGAGTACCGACTAAGCACGCCCGAATTCCACCGCGCCGCGGCTTATTGGCCGACGACCAGTTCGCACTTTCCACTTTTCCCCCGCTTCCTCCTCTCCCCCTTTTACCCTATCCTCCGTCTCCCGTTTCCTCCTCGCCCATGGTGAGGAGGATCTTCTGCCTTGCAGAATGTCGAGTCTGGTCGTCGGCCTTTAATTAACGCTGCGCCTCCTCCTTTCTGGATCCGCGCCGGCTGTGCGCGTGACTTTGACGAAAACAAAAGCGCTCGTTTTCACGAAAACCCGGCGGTGTCTGTCAGTTTGTCAGCGCCGGGGAGAGAGAGAGGGAGAGAAATTGGCGCGTGCTGACGTCGGCGCTTCGGACCAATGGGAGCGTCGTACGCGTCACCCTCTCCTTCTCCCTAGAGGGTGCATTAATCACGCAGCCCATTTCCTTAAAACTGCGCGGGTATGAGCGGGGCTGTTTTCGAAGCCGCGATCACACTGCTACTACATCTCCAAAACGCCGTCTGCAGACATGTTGGAAGCACACACATATATGAAGACATGTCTTGCTTTGAACGTGATGTAGGCGTGGCCGCAGATAATTCTGTCATCGTGCCTGGAGCAAACACCGTGTCTTTTGCATGATGTACGGGCAATGAGGCTTTGGCTTAGGAGTCGAAATTCCGATGGTCGTTACTTTCATACGTTAGCCGTCATACTCAACTAGTGGTTGGTCTGAACGGACCGACGTTCGCAATTCGTACTTATCGGAAGAGAGGTAACTGTAGACGTAGCAGATGTGCACTTTACATTTGCGAGAACCCCAGCCTTGGGCGGGAAGTGTTATTGTACTGTCTGGGCTTTCGACACCCCGAAAGCGTGCAACTATTTCAGAATCGTCTGTTCCATATCACGCACGATCGATTTATTACTAAGACTTGCGCTGTTAATTACTGCAGTAGTATTATGGTGTTTTTTGTTGCCTTCGTCCGACGTCGAATTATCTGCACGACGTTCGGCGCAGAGTGTTTGACACAAAGGTGCACTGTTATAGCGGTATTAATGTGAGAATGAAATGTAAGCGTGGTAAATTATAAAAAAAAAGAACTGAACATACATCATAAGTAACGCAGGGAACACGTGGAAGGTACCACGCACGCAGACTATAGGTTTACTCGCACACGCGAATGAATGAACAGAGAAAACTTTCGACTACACGTATTTGCCATCTGTGAAAGTCTATGTAGCCCGAAATCTGGAGGAAAGGAAGTTTCGACACAGAAAAGTACTTTCGTGTACCACGCCTTTTCAGGTGTCGAAGCGGGCGTCTCTGCTCCCGTCTCCAACGACGTGAAGAGGACGATCTCCCATGTCCCTATTACTTTTTTTTTTCCTCCCCGTCATCTTTTTTTTTTTTTTTTTTTTTTTTTAGATATATGTTTGTGAGATGCGTTTCTGCGCCTCGAAGACGTATCGAACTGTTCTTCTGTCGTGTGTATCCCACGTGTGCAAAAAGTACGGTGTCTTTCCTGCAGTCATCAGACTCGCGTAGCTGGCGCCACATGCTGTTGCTCCTGTGCATCGAGGGAAAGCCCACGGGCGCTAGCGGTTTGTTTCGTTCGATACAGCTGCATATCTTACGAGCGTCGCCGCTGAGTGTATTCACGTGTCTGGGAGCGTCTCCTGCTTGCATCGGAGCGTCTGCCTCGTGCAAGGCAACTAGGGGTATAAGTTTTAGAGTATGAAGCACGTCACGATGAATTTTTTTGTGTGCCTCTGGTTTTTGGGTTTGTGTCGGTGTTTACCTCGCTTGGCTTTGACAGCCTGTTGCCACGCTCGGCTAAGAATATGCCGGTGGAGCACGTTCGAGTCTGACTTCAGAAAGCATAACCGTGTATATATGGTTGGCCATCGTGCCTACAGAACGAAGAGATTACTATAGCGCTTTTTCGATTTTGAACCTCAGGATAGTAACTGTATAATGTAAGCGTTGAAATGTATAATGTAACCGTTGAAAAAGTGCATAGAAAACACGCGACGAGGATTGGATATTTCCGTTATGTATACCGCTCCTTCTGCCGTGGGTTCTTTTCTGACGCTGTTATTCCCCATCTGGTGATATCGCGGTCTCGTTGGCCATCCAGCGATAATGGGCGGTCAGTGAGCTTTTACTTGAAGAAACAACTTGTTTTGTTTCTGCATGCATGAAGTATCGAAGAATCATCGATATAGACCTCTATCAGTATGCCACTTTTCTCCCTGTTTATTGTATAGCCTTCTTTATATTTACATGTATAAAGGATCAAAGAATCGTCGACATAGACGTCTCGGTCCACAACGCTGGTTCATCTCTAATATATCCGGGAGAATTAATCGTTCCTGGTGTTGGCGCGAGTTGAGCTCCTCTCGTGGATTGGGCTTCCATTCGCTAAAAGTACGCGAAGGTAATGGAGAACAGAAAAGCAAAACCATCCAGACATTTCACTTCCGCCCCATCTTGTTGACCTCTGCTGCCGAGCTCGTGTAAAGAGCCATCTGTCCAGCTTTTTCACCCTATAGTCTTTTAGACACCATTCATTCTGCCGTTCTCAGGAGAGCATGAACTTTTCGTAGATCGTACGCTGCCGATTGCGGCCAATCCCCGCTTTAAAGTGAGGACCCTCGCGTACTGAAGTAATTGTGTTACGTGTACGCTTAGACAGCGGGAAGATAATCAGCCCCAATCGGCGTCCGGTGTCTCCCCTGAATATGAGAAACTGGTCCAGCGCAGTGTTACTGCTAGGCTTTTTTTAACGTTTTTAACGTGCACCACGCAGTAGCGATGAACGACCGCACGCCTGTACGTCGCTCATCTAGATCGGGCTCCAGAGTACGGTGTACAAAAAGTCCCTAATCAGTCAAAGTGCGGCAAAGTGTCCAACTAATTGGGGAGGATGAGCGAGTGTTGTCACTTGCCGCTTCGTGTCGTGTTGACCTCGGGAATCGCCAACAAAATAACTTTCCCGTTCTCGGCAGCGAATTCGCGTAGCAACCCCCAGAAGCTCGCTAGTTCTCCCGTTTTCAGCGGCATATACCGGAAAGCAACGGCGAAACTCCGACCGTGAGAAAAGCAGTGAAACAAGAATTTGAGTCGGCGCGCACGCTCTAAAAGCACTCTCTCGCTTGACTCACTTTGAGGAGAAGCCAGTCACGAGCTTGGGCCGGACACCTGGGCGCACTCAGCCAGGCCGATAATGTGGTGACGTTCGGGTCGAATACAGACGCACGCTGCGTGCGTATGGAAGGCCGCTGTTGTCGGGACTCGGCGGCGCAGTCTCACGGACGAGCGCGTTCCGCCTCTCAAAGGAGGCCGATGATGGATCAGCGAAAACGCTCCGCGCCGCTCCCTGTGCCGAGAGGAGGGTGTGCGGCTCGCATCGTTCCCTTGTTTCCTGCTACGCGTGCGCCGGTGTTCTGTGGTCTATGACAGACTGACAGCTTCAAAGGCAAAGGCTCGCTCACCTTTGATGTGGAGCTCTTCTTTCCGTTGGTTGAAAAGAAACAACGGCGTTGGGCTCTTTTATCGGGGTAGGTACCATTTAGTACCGCCGAGGTTCGTTATGGAATAAGGTGTATTCTATCGGCGTCATAGGGACGCGCAGTCCCGCGTGATAGATTTCAGCGCTTCCTCGCGGTGAGATGTTAATTTTTATACGATTTTTCGAAATTCGAGGTTGTTTCACCGCGATAGCTGTTATGGCCACTCCCCAGGTGCGCCAGGTAGAAAACTCCGTGACGTCATCAAATCACGTGACCACATCCATCCAGAGGGGTTCACCCGTGAGTCCGGCGCTTGTCTCGGCCCGGTGCGATGCTTCCCGCTATTGCACAACGATAGTTACACCGATAGGTGAATGGTACTTGTCTCAATTTAGTGTTGGGTAGGAACATGCCTACTTCAGTGACCACAAGGTTTTGTTGTACGTGAAGGAGTAAATGAAGAGGCGATATGCATAAAAGTGTTGCTCAATAACAGCTGTGACTGTCACTGTGTCGAAAGACCGAAATTTTCAATGGCTCTTTTTAACGTATCTTACGTAAAACTTAAAAAAAAAAAAAAAAAAAAATAACGAAACGTCAGCAGAACAGGGAGGTTACGCCTTTTATTGCGGAGCAGGCGAAGTGAGTGACTCCATTGGTCTTTGGAAGGAGGAAGAGCAACTAATAATGGGCCTCGCGCAACGCTTTATGTAGCCTAAAGGAAGATCTATACGCTGGGACAGTAAGGGGGGGGGGGGGGGTCATTGGATGTCCATCGCATGTTCATATGTGGTCTTGTAGAAACAATTTCACTTGATCATTGGGTAGACCATTATCTGATCATCGTAATGGTGGTCTCCTCCCGCGTTTCGCGGGGGTGGATGCCAGGACGCGAGGAGGATACGAGAGCGCACGGGAGCGTGAGAGCGCCTTATACTCCGATTGCGAGGATATTGAGTGGACGCAAAGGCAAGCTGCGTTTGTCCCACTGTTCGGACGAGTTCGAACGCCGGCGCCCGGCGTTCGAATGCGAGACACTGCGAGAGGAGCAGACGATGCGCTCTTGTTCGCTCCGATTGGAGAGAGACAGTGGATCGCAAAGGCGAATGCCGCTAGCCTTTGCGTCTACCCTTCCACTCAGAGCTCTGCGCTTTGACGTTACCGCACGCTCTCGTGTCCTTCTTGCTTCCATCCAGATCTCTGCACTCTGTGTCCTCCTCTCCCTCAGCTTCTCTTCGTACGCATTTCTTTTCGTAGATCGTGCTTTCCTACGAGGCCGCAAATGTTGTATAGTTGCACATATGGCGGCAGGGTGGCTTTCGATTCCCTTCAGTCCTGCTAACCGAGCGTCATTTTGATTCCCACGAGTTCTACCCCGCGTCCTACAGCGGTATCTGGTGGCGCCGTCCAAGTCTTCGTTTTATTTCTTTTCTTTTTTTTCCTCCGGCCGATTGTGTCGCAACTTCCGCCGGACGCCGTCCGACATCTCTTGGAACGCTACTCCCTCCTGATACTTATACGAAAGACGGAGACCCCAGCTGCGTGACGCTCGCGTCGACTCTTGTCGGCGCGTCCTGATTTAGCTCAGGTTGTCTTAGCCGCTGCCAGCATGTATAAGAAACTCGGGCCCTAGCGAACCCCGATCATCCTATAATCGTTCCGCAGCCAAAGAGATTTTGGCATTTGTCGATAAACGCGCCGAAGAACGATTCAGTGTGAGCATCTGACAAGACACGCCTTGCGTTTTTAAGCTGTCAGTTCCTAAACACGAGCACAGATCGATAACTCAAAGCGTAGACGACTCTGCGAGTCGATAGGACAAATCAAGTAGCTTAGAGAGCGCAACGTCGCAGGTTCTTCACTTTTTTTGTGTGTGTCACTGGCCGGCTGGCTAATTCAATCGGGTATTGAGAGTGCATTGTTACCTTCCATCTTTTTGTCTGTATGTGTGCGTTTGTGTATGTTTGCGCCTTCGACCGTGCTGTGACCTACCACGGGTGAAACAACGTATAGAGCCGACGGTGAGTCCGTCCTGCCAGCGCACCCCGTGGGAAACCGGAGGAAGGCGGAGAGAAGATCGGAGCGCCCGTCCTAACCCGTAGATCCGAACTTGTGTCCGCGCGATGCAAAGCACAAGTTCCCCTCTGCGGGTCTGGGCTGGTCGCTTGCCATTCAACGGAGCGTCGTACGAACCTCCCCGACGGAGCAGCGGCCGTGGCGAGTTGCCTGTCTGCGATGGTGTGTGCAGCTTCGAGACTTCCCCGGAAGATCCCAACGGCTCGTTTCAAGTGGACACACCCTTACAAAAACGGGTCTCAACATTCTTTTCAATTTTTTTAGACTTCTTATTGACTTTCCGCGATCCTACTGAATTCCTTTATAAACGCGCTTTGTTTTGACTATTGTCAAAAAACTTTCAAAAGAAAAAATATTGAATTTTTTTGTAGACTTATCTATAAAAAAAATTAAAAAGAACTTGTAAAGACGTTTTTCTATAGGATATTTTCTAAAAAAATTCAAAAGGAAAAACAATAGATTTTGTTTTGTAGACTTATTTATAAAAAAATTAAAAAGAACTTGTAAAGACGTTTTTCTGTAGATTATTTTCTAAAAAATTCAAAAGGAAAAACAATAGATTTTGTTTTGTAGACTTATTTATAAAAAAATTAAAAAGAACTTGTAACGACGTTTTTCTGTAGATTATTTTCTAAAAAATTCAAAAGGAAAAACAATAGATTTTGTTTTGTAGACTTATTTATAAAAAATAAAACGAAGTTGTAACAACGTTTTTTGTAGGTTATTTTTTAAAAAATAAAAAAGAAAACCTATTGACATTATTTCTTTATAATATTTTATAAGAAGAGACATTTTTTATTATTTTATTTGGTCTGCGGTCGTGTGCGGGGTCCGATATGACGGATGTTTTTGTTTTTTTTACTTTTTATTGAAAATGTGTTGACTTCTTGTTTACTTTGATTACTTTATTTCGACTGACTTCCTGTTGACATGGTCAACAAAAAGTTTGTTGATTTTGTGCTGAAACTTTTTTATGGTTTTCTATTGACTTTCTATTAACTCTACGTTGGATCTTTTTTCTGTTGACTTCCTGTTGAAAGTGTTATCAGAAATACTGCAGACGTTCTATTTACTTCGTGTTTAAATTATTCAGTTGACTTTCTGTAGCCAGTGTCAAAAGAAAAGCTACAGACTTTCTGTTGACTTTTTATTGAACATAATACATCTTGACTAAATGTCAAAAGTCACTCAGTTTCTCAATAGTCTCTGACAAGTTGAGAACCATAGGGAGGAGCTTCCGTTCTCCTGCCTCCAGCGCGAGCCTTCTATCCTTGACAACTCTTCGACGTCTCGCGCCCCTCGAGCTCGACTGCTCAGTCAAAGCACGACGGAAGGCATGGGGCGCGTGCTGGAGGGCAGGCGTTCGAAAAACACGCCCTGCCGTTCTCACTTTGTAAATGACAATCGTTGCATTATTGACCCTATTCAACTAGTAAAGAAGAGCAAAATAACTATTTTAAAGTGGAGCAACCGCCTTGACTGGCTTCGTCCCGAGTGGTGCTATGCAGAGAAGCGATAAACATTTGTTCTATGAGCTTTTTTTGTGGATGTTGTTTTAGCGACTACACGACATTATTATTAGTTGTACCAATGCTTTTTAGTAAGAGACAGAGTCCACGAACTTCGAAACACTGTCTTTCCTTTGACAGACTTTCGAGAAGGAGACCGGAGACTTGGAAACTTAGTAAGTGCTGAGGTGGTCACCGGCCAAATGATTACCTTCAATATGTAGGCTATATAAGGCTCTGGTGCTGTCAACAGGACTGTGTTTCTGGTGTTGAGTGCTTGATGGTGTTTGTGTTTGTTTGCATTGCTTATTTGTGGGATGTGTATGTATCAAAAAGACACTATTTCCTAACGAAATTAAAAAATATGTTAAAAAATTTAGTGTTTTTTTAAACGTTGATCTGCGGTTTTGTCAAAAGGAATTCAACAAAATTTATGTAAGAAGGAATTCAAAAGAATGTATGTAAGAAGGAATTCTAAAAAATTTAAGTGGCCAATTTTAACTAGGAGTTAAATAAGTTGTCAAAACAAAGTCTAAAAAATATCAAAAAAGTTTAAAAAGAAATTCAATAGGACTCCAGAAAATTTTCGACAAAAATTCAAAAGAATTTAACTACAGATTTTTGTAAGGGCAGTTTATCCCGTGCTTACCCACCACGAAAACCTCATTCCGTTTATTTACCGATCCTTCAACTTCAGAGAGGATTTTATTTTCATGTTGAGGTACTACTTCGTAAATGGGACCTTAGATGTCGGCGAGAGAAGTTCCGTTGGAAAACTGATATATCACTCACAATCTACTAAAAAAAGAAGAAAAAATATGTCACGCGGCAGGTTCTAAGCGCGATAAAAGCTCACTTCATGGACAGTTATAAGAGCGATGCATGCCAAGAACAATAGACCCTTCCATAAGTGCGGGTCATTGCCTTTCCGCCATTGTTTGGGCACGTAATGAGCTTGTATTGGACACGAGGACTGCGTCAGCGTTTGGCGAGAACTCAGATCCAATCACTCGCTTCGTGCCCCAGAAAATTGCGGGCGCCAACGTTACTTAACGGACTTTCCAAAGGGTTTCTTTTCACTAAGGCAGAACGCGCGACCACCTATGCGCCGAGAAAGTAAGAGGGGGGGGGGGGGGGGGGGGAGGAGAGGACGACGAGAGGCTCGCGGGGACGCTAGGACGCCAAGCCCTGGTTGGAAGGATCAGTGGGTAGACCTTAAGCTAGCTGCCGTTGTCTCCGCTGCACTCGTCAAACACATTCGAATCTGAAAGCCAAACGCTGGTAGCTTTAGGTCTACCCACTAATCCTTCCAACCACAGCTTGGCGTTCTGACGTTCCCTCTAGTCTCCTCCTCTCCCTCAGCTTCTAGGCGCATGGGTTTTTGTTGTCAATGCATTTGCAAGCGAAAATAATTTGGGATTCGAACTGAAAAAGCAGATCCACAAGTTGTTATATTGAGTGAGTTAGTAGCGTCATTCCCATCATCTCTTTTCTGATCACAGTCATTTCCTCTGACCCATTTATGGCTACCACTTTTTTTTTTTTATGACTTAAACTTGGTACAAGGTTGCCGAATGGGACAGGCGTTCAGGTTAACCTCGCCGTCTTCAATTTACATACACTAATGAATGGATCGGTATTTCGCCTCCGGCTCAATTAAATAATTAAAATAAACTTCAGTTACGCCACTGTAAATTTGACATTGACATGCGCTCGAAGATATTTGTTAAACAATGAATGAATTCATTCATTCAATGCTTTATTTCCAAATTTGTTCTCAAAATACACAAAAACTGTATTTTCAAAACACAAAATAGACCAACATTCGTTGGCGTATGAAATCATGCCAGGCGATTGTATCTGCGCTGCCAAAACTTTGTTCGGTTCATCGTCTCGGCGGCACCCTGTACGGCCGGACGTGATGGTGCATACAAATATACCCTGTGCTTTTCTTAACCTACAAAAGGGTATAAGGTACAAAAAAAAAAAAAGAAGGAAAGAACAGAAAAGAATCATTCTGGGCAGCATTGCATAAAACTGCCGATTGTGCAATGCAAGAGACAGTCAACGTTCGGGTATGGGTTCAGCTTTCTTTGAAATGGACCTTATTTGAGTGATATATCAGTGATAAGCGAACAATGCAACCGCCGCCTTTAGCGCGAGCTGTCTACCTTCGATAACACTTGGACTTCTCGAGAGCCAGGGCACCGAGGAAGGCAGACGAGCTGATGCTGAAAGTGAAGCTTCTACTGCATCCTCAACCTGGCACCAACTATAATAACCATCAAGTAAAAAAAAAAGTTACAAAATAGAGAGAAAAAAGAGATACGATAAAAACACAGAGACAATTAAATTGTCTGACGGTGAGTAAGTCCTGCGGAACACGTTTTTAGCGTGTCGGAACCCAAGGTATGGGGCATGCCAATCAAAGGGAAAAGTCTGGCTTCAGTCTGACCTTGTTTTCTTGATTGCATTGTCTATTCCCTATACCGGAACCACTTGGCTAGGAACGAGGTAATGACCTGACGGTGTTTTATCATCGCTTCTGGTCAAGAGATCCAACGAGTCAAAAGATCCAGCGAATCAAAAGGTGCAATATTGGATCTTTTGACTCGCCAGACAGGAGTCAAAAGATCCAATGTGGGCCAAGAGGTCCTGCAAGCCAAGAGATCCAACGAGTCAAAGGATCCACAGCGAGTCGAGAGGTTCAGCGAGTCAAAAGGTCCAACGAGTCAGAAGGTCCAATAATGGATCTTTTGACACGTTGGATCCCTTGACTCGGCAGACAATAGTCAAGAGATCCATTGTGGGTCAAGAGCTCCAATTACTCGAGAACTGCCGCTTCATATTGTAAAAAGGTCACGGAAAGCCCCTCACTAGGCGTCCCCTAACGCGGGGAGGTGTTGTACAATAAAAATCAGTAAACAATTTTTGATTAGGTGCCTTAGTTTTTTATTAAAAAAAAAAAAACAAAAAACTACGCACCGTTTTCCGGTTTGCGGCCGGAAAACTGGCTCGAGAGGGGCACCCGGAGACATTCAGTTTCGTGTCGCTGGCTATGGGAAGTGGGGAGGGAGCGCTTTTCTTCGCTTCGGGTAGACGGTGCCACTAAAACTTTGCGTAATGAAAGTCGAGAATATCAGGCTTTTGACGCGTCTGCTCACGTTTTCACCACAACATAAAAAATAAAAAAATTAGCCTCAGCTCGAGCAGATACTTTCTGAGCTTACTAACTCAATACTCTTTCAACCAGTTCACGTCACGCGCGTGGTTTTCTTGGCCGGCACAAGCGGCTCAGGAACGGAAAATAGTCCCCTTTCCTCTTTTCGGTTTCTCCGGACGCTCGCGACATTTTAAGAGCCCAGGCCGTATTTGTGTGTGTGTATGTGTGTTTTCTACTCTTGCTCAGGTAAGCCAAACGAAAGTGACATGTGCACCAGATTCTTTGAACATTAAAATCCTTTCATCATGAAACGTTATTGGGTTGGCACGTTCATGACCTTGCCGGTTCGTACTGGTCCCAGCCTGGCACAAGTATACTCGCACATACCGCCTCTGATTCAGAAACTTCTTTGTCGTGGTGAAATTGTGAAATTACGAAGATGAAATGGGACTATTTCTTTCAGTCTTGCCTTTGCAAAGCTGGATGACATGATTGTGGAATCGAAATCACCTGACTGACGACAGTCGAGCCGCGCTCGACTGTCTTGTGTTGGACACGAGAACTACGTCAGCACTCGACTTTGGCTCGTAACAATCAATGCCTCGGCGGACACTCGGGTAGTGGCTCGTGTCCAACCACTGCGGTGATGAGAATAGCCCAACTCTAACAATGTCTCAGCACAACACGCGTTCTACACTTTGTCAACCCCAGCACGTGGGTATGATTAACCTTGAAGGTATAGGATAGGCACCAGGCCACGTGGCCGCTTGTTCTGGCTCCGAGTTGAGGAGATGAACAATGCTCACCTTTTTCGAATTTTATTGGCGACTGCCATTGCCTAGAAAGAAACACTAAGGCAAGTTTATTCAGTTATTAACGTTAAGGTGTGATTCTAAGTAGTATTTAGCAAGAATTGAAAAATCGTTTCAAGGCTCCTTTTGGATGTGCCTTAGATGGCCACTTCGAAGTAAGGAACTCCAAAAAATTCACGTTTTTTTTTTTTTTTTTTTTTTTTTTTTTGTGAAGGTAAGATATTAAACATGGTCATTGAGAAGTCAATATGACGAAAAATAATATAGTGATTTAGAATATATCTTTTTTTAAAGGCGGTTCGAAATTATGGGAAACTTTTCCTTTCTAATAAACTTTCAGGTTCGATATAAGATATATCGAAATTTAAATTACCATTTGATAAGCGGTTGCTGTGATGGATCATGGGATGCAAGGTTGCAGATATGTCACGAAAATGTGGAAGGTGCAGGGTTGTTGTTTTTTTCCTCGGCTCTATTACGTGCGAATAAAATAATTTAGTTTGCACGGACCAAATTTACTAGGTACCGTACATTAAAAGGAGAAGTAATATATATTTTCCGTGTTTATGCAAACAAAACAATATATATATATATATATATATATATATATATATATATATATATATGAACGAATATGTGCAGATGAATGAACCGTACTTAATCCAATGAATTAAAGAATCCAAGTTTTCAGGAACCCGCCGAAAGCCAAAAAACGGCGGAGCCAGGAAGTTTTTGGCTTTCGGCGGGTTCCTGAAAACTTGGATTCTTTAATTCATTGGATTAAGTACGGTTCATTCATCTGCACATATTCGTTCATATCCTCCTCGGAGACCACGTACGATGACGTGAAGTGCCCGTGTTGTATATATATATATTTGTATATACGTACCATTGCGATACATCAAAAGACGAATAAAACTGTGCATGGCTTTAGATCATTGCTGCTCAACCTGGACACGAGCCAGTGAACCGTGTGCATGCACAGCAAGACAAGGGGTTCTAGGGTCTTTCTCCACTTCTAAAATGCCTCGAACACAAAGGTGTTCAAGGCGTCATGCGGAGCAAGATGGCCCTTGACGCTTTCAGTTTCTAGCATAGGCTTTGGTTCATCCTTAGGTAAAATGGAGTATAGCCTGGGGTCTTTAGGTGCATCACGCAGTAGGGGTTACACGAACGCACGCCGATGCTGATTCTCCGTACAAACAGCCTGGTGCCAGTCAGCAGTCATGCTGCACTGGCCGGCAATATACTGCGACATGTTGACCCTCTGGACGACTGCCAAACATTACGCTGTCCAAATGATCCACACAACCCATCCTCCCAGTTGAGCTTATGCTGCGTATAGACCAATGCGCTGTTTCCATACAAGCCCTTGCAAGGTGTTGGAAAAGGCACAGTTTCCGCACGAGGTGTGGGCACTGCCCGTGCGCAGGGAGCGCGTCAAGTGGGCCGTCTGCGCGTGCGCAATGTAGATAGCAACACTACCGCAAGGGCGGGACGTCAGCACAGCGTGTTGGTCTATACGTGCCTCCTAATTCAGTTCCCGATTCACTGTTCGTTGATTTCTAAATTCGAGAAACAACCTGCGTCCCCGCGACCGTGTAGTGTGCACAACCGTCTCGGGAAATTTATGCGTTAGTTAAGCGTATCGCATAAAGAGATGGCGTTGGTCACCAGCCGATTGAAATGGAAAACGCACAACGCCGTGACACAGCCAGCCATTCAAGGCCCCAAAACCTCTCGTCCCCAAGGCCACTGTATCCCCTTCTCTCATCTCCCTCGTTTTTGTTGCTTTTTCGGGGGGGGGGGGGGGGGGGGGGGCAGGGGGGGGGCCATGGCCCCCCCCCCCCGAAATTTTTCATTTTGCTGAGACCTCCTCTCCCCCCTCTCCCTCATACAGCATTTTGTCATGGGTGCCCCCCCCCCCCCCCCCCCCCCCTCCCCTTGAAACAAAATCCTGGCTACGTGCCTGGACTCGAGCAATGTACAAAGTGAGTTTTTCACTTTTTTTTTTTTTTTTTACAAAAGTAAATTGCGCATTGTCGAACGCTTTAACTTCTGCCCAAACGTAGCGCTTGCGGTTCGAATCATATCCCAAGATTTTAAGACGAACCGTTATCTTATCAAAAAGGGATTTTCGTAAAATTTCAATGGGGTGGCTGACAAAGACCATGAATATATGGGGCTGAATGGCGCAAACTCCCGAGAGCAGAGCCCGTTTTCCCAATGAAAATTTTAGAAAATCTTCTATAACTTTTCATTGAGATAACGGTTCGTTCTGGGACTTGGCCGTCTGGTCCCGAGCGCTAACGCTATACGTATATGTAGATACCGTCGATTTCGCAGAAGTCACCAGAATGAGAAGTAGTAGCCTATAAGGCTACGCGTTCGCACCTGCTATGACGCTGCGCCCGAAATGTTCACTCCGAAACGAATTCGTATTTCGCGTGATCCTTGTCACCCGGCGTCGTCCGGCTTGGGCTATGTTTTCGAGATGCAAGAGAGCGCGGTGCGGTTTACGGATATACGGGGCTTGCGTGCACTCGGGACGGGCAATTTTCTTTTGTTTTCCTTTCTGAAATTTAGTTTTTCTGTTGTAAAGTGTGATGAAGTGGCTTGCCGAGGTGTTAGCTACAACGAGTCGTTTCATTTCCCTCGTGGAAACAGCATGTTATTAGCTCGATCGCCTCAAGGGGGGGGGGGGGGGCTCACTAGCCTAATGTTGCGTGTGTATACCATAGAGTTATTATAATGCACGCTAGAGGTTCAACTGGCACTGGTGTGCTGCTGCAAATTGAAGTAGACAGCAACCAGCCCGAAATTGACTTCCGGTAATGCATTTCTATGTGAAAAAGCGAGTGCAGTTTCTAGTAACACCTTTTGGCGGGCTAGCTGGTTCATGATTTAAGGAAATCATGAACCAACTAGCCCGACAATAATCGCTTATAATCGAGCGCAGTTTCTCTCTGCGCTCGATTATAAGAGCAAATACCACGAATAATGCGTACGTACTAGGCACATTGGAACATTTCTCAGTCACGCAGACGAAATAATAATAATAATAACTTTACTTTTTCAAAGTAATTGGAGGGACAGAAGGGAAAAAGCCTCCAGTGGAGGCTTGACGAGCCCGATGCCCCATACGGTGACAGGCGCAGCAACACAAGAAGAAAAAAATAAATAAAAGAAGCGCACACACGCACCCCTATTGAAAATTCCATCAAGCTACGTAATTTGGGACACTGACTGCCAGTCAGCAGCCTTGGTGGAACGTGATGGACCATCAGACGTCATCTGATGGTCCATCAGATAACGTCTGACTGCCACTGCCAAGGGATTTTCATCAACAAGGGCAGCATTTATATAACAGTAAAGCTATACGCACTCATAAATATAGCCAAATGCCTCGATAAAACAAAATGTTCGAGAAAAAAAAAAAAAAAAAGCAGCACCACTGTGCATCGAACCCGCAACCACATGCGTACAAATCGGACACCCTAACCGCAATGCTACGCCGCCGTTAGAGAAACTCGACTTGACTATTCGTTTTATACGAAATGCTTTGGCTGCAAATGCAGTTAAGTCGTCAGCATGTTATGCAAAGCACTCGTACATCACTCGCCGTACTTCAGTTCTACTCACCTGCCATGTAGAGTACTTTCGCGTCGTAGAACGATCCTTTTGTTCGCGCATCACCGGCCCAGTAGACCTGGTACACCCTGTCGTCTTCAACTGCACCGCTAAAGTCCCTTACATCGTCGGAACTCACAACAGGCCGGGTCTTGTCGAGTAGAAATTCTACTAAAACATAAGACATTGTAGAGCCCGGGCAGGATCGACAGGTTGGAGCAAGCGGGCAAACAAAACGAGCCGAGAGCGATCGTTCATGAAAGCTCGGCGAAGCCTCTATGGGCGAAGCGAAGTGCGAAGTGTCGTGTATGGCGCTTCGGCGGGCTTGTGATCAAGGTTGTCGGTCGGTTGCGTGTCATGTCTCTAACGTCAGCGGTTTTATGGGCTCACGTCCCAAAATCGTTTTCTCGTGCATAGATTACTTTTCGTATTCATAGATTTGACGAAATAGTGGTATCCGAACGAACTTTACGTCCTTTGACCGCACGTCTGTCTGCACGTCAAAGCTTTCTGACGTACAGTCAGAGACAATCGATGTACAGTCAGAATCACCACCAAGACATCCTGATGGCATTTCACGGCGGCCGACCGCCACCAGGAAACCATCAGAAAGCCGACAAGCGGGGTCTGACTGGAGTTTGACTGTCGGTCAGAGTAACTTGTTGGCCAATCAGACATGCTTGACGTACAGTCAGGCACGGTCAGCGGTCCACTAGAAAACATCGACTGCCAAACAGGGTTACATTGATGGATTTTTCCTTCGGGACATACATAAGAAAGACAAAAAAACTTCATCAGAATTATTATAAACACTACACAGTAGACACTGTTTTTGCCTTAAAAATAACCTTATGCAGTTCAAACAAATAAGTAGATAACAGGTAACATAGTAGGCATCGATGATTAATCACAAGCGCAAATAGAATGAACGCAAATCTTTAGTTGATATGGAGTCTAAACAAATTTCGTTGCTGGCGAGGTAGTTGAACAATTTAGGTATAGTGTAACGTAGAGTTACTGTACCATAGTTTGTCTTATTGGTCAGTTACGGCGTTTTTATTTTAAATTCGTGGCACGAAAAACGGTGCTAACCCGCTTCGTACATATATTCATGTGCACTGTTGGACACTGTTAGCGCGAACACGGCGTCGGCACTTTCTAGCATGGGGGATATTCGTGCCAAACAAACGAAGGACATCTGGAAAATCAAGAGAGATGGCAAGAACTACGCAGTAACACTGGATAAGTAACTCATGCTGCATGCAGACGATGAAAACAAATATAAAGCCACGTAATATAGTCCGATTTGCAATAAATAAGTACTGCTTTATTGTTTCTACTTATGAATATGTGCGAAGATGCTTCTGGGTTCAAAGCATCACCCGCACGCTCCAAATCTTTGCAAACAGGGAGAAGCCAAAGAACATGTACCTTCTAAAAACTGCCCGACATAGTAAATAATAATAACACACACCTTTTGTAGCCCACGTATTTTATTTTTTACGTTGGAATCTGTTTTTGGCCGATCGTTAAGATGCGCACGACGTATTCATTTTCATATAATGACAGGGCAGGCATATTAACAACATATAATCGCCACCGCAATGCCAGCGAACCTCGAACACAATTTACATCACTTTCGATCGTTATTTTGCTTAGCATTGTCGCTCGTTTTTACATACCTGCCATGGTACAGAGGTTTGGGCCTGAAATATAGCAAAGTTTAACGTCGTTCACTGCTAAAGAAAAATGCTGTAACTAATGCAATTACACTTTCAAAATATCAATAAAGGTACATACTATACGGTACAATCGAAATTATAAAACTTATTCATGCTATTTTCCGGCGAAAAGACAAACTTCACGCCTGTTTTCCTATAGGAATGCACAGGAGCACTGCCAAAGTGGACTGGTTAATTGCTGTCTGCTTCAATTTGCCTCCCAGATCTAGCGTACATTATAATAACTCTATGGTGTATGTAGCTCTCCGCTTTCTTTTCCCGACAAAAACGTCAGGATAGTTTTGGAGTTCCGTCTGACACTTGACACATTCGCTCCGTTGGTTGTTGTCGCGGTTTTAGAACGCGCCCTTTAAGATTGTTGCTCACTTTGAACACCTGCACGTGCTGTAAATGCTGCAGAATTGTCTGATTGACTTATTTCCAAAGGCCGCGGTGGCGACGTTGATATTACTGCCAGGAAAAAAGGAGAAAAAAAAAGGAGGGGAGATATGCACATTTTGTTTGCACTGATTGGAACGGTCCGCTCGTTGATCCGCAATGACCACTAGTTTGCGTCGCATGCGCGATCACTTCTGATACGATTTCATATCTTATATGTATACCCTTCAGTGAATCCTAACTCAAAACAAGCAGGTCACCTTCGAATCAATTCCTTGACTTTCAGCTATGAACGAGTTCATCCTAATTTTCGCCACGCTATCTATGCATCTTCGTGAGCTGTTTAAGATTTTGCAATACTTAATTAAAAAGCCTCTGACACGCAAAAAAAAAATTGTTTTTTATGTTAGGCGTTAAAATCGTGTGTCACGACATCACCAAAAAAAATGGTTCACTTTAAAGTTGAGCAGTTTTTTTCTTATAAAGAATAGAAATACGAAGCCCAATTCGAAGTGCCCGTTAGTGCCCTGTGACGCAACAATGTACCGCAAGATGTCTGGGCGGTCAGAAGGGAAGCATCGCCGGAAGTCACGTGAGTTGCATCACTTTTGGTGCTTACCGTGAACGCCTACAATATAATTCTTTTTATATTTTTTGTTATTCTCCGCACCTCCGCGAGCAATCCAAGAGGACAAGGTTTCTTCTATTTGCTTTTCATAGCCTAATGTTGCTGTAAAGGTAGAAGAAGAGGAGTCAGTGAAACTAGTAAACAAGTGCTACTCATGCTCTAGACAAAACACGTACTTTATGCTCGACGTTTACTTTTATTTGGTACACTCACGCGTTCGTATTTTCTTGACGGCAGGCATGTTCAGCCTGGAGAGTATTCGATGATTCGACGACCTCGGTCTTTGAGCCTTCAGCAATGCAATCGGGCGAGTCGCATGCTAGCAATCCTAATTTCTGCAAACGTTCTATTTTTTTTTTTTTTTTAAATTGGATAGTTTGTTTTGCGCCCAGTATGGCTCTGTACCATCGGACTGTTGGCACGCTTACATTGGTTTGTACTGGCAACGCTTTCATCATTGATCTCCATCACGTCGATCCATTGACTCTTCGTCCTCAACTTTTACGGCACGTAAACTAACCAACGGTGCAGCGTTAAAAGCTAGTGGAACTGACACTTTGTTTTCTACGATCGCTTATGAAAAAGACCAGAAAAGGAAGAAAAAAAAAAAAGTCTTAAGCACAGAGAGCACGCGGAGTGAAATTCACGTGACTTCCGGCGAACCGACCTTTAGTGACGTAGGTCGATGCCTCCCTCCTGACCGCCCCGACACCTTGCGGTACATTGTTACGACACATGCACTGGCGGGCACTTTGAATTTTTTTGGCGTGTCAGGGGCCCTTTAACCAAGTAGGGGTTACTTTTGACACCTTGAGCGGCACAGCTAAGCGAGAAGTCGGAAGTGCTATCCTGTCAGTTTTTTTGTGTGTGTGTGTTTAGCTTTCTTTATGTCTGAGAGGACAGGAGTTTCTGTACTTGATGCTCTGCCTCTCTATACAACACTGCAGAATGTGTCCGCGGCTTCAGCTGAGCTTGCGAGGGCATTCGTGGCCAATCACGATGTTTTGAAAGTGTTTGGAAGTGAGGAGACGCAGTGCGCGATGAAACTGAGGGAGAGAGGAGACCAGAATTCGCGGGGACGTCCGAACGCCGAGCTCGAGTTGTAATAGCCCTTCTGCGCTGCCCAGAGGGTGCTGCGAGGAAGGGGCCTGTTGGGACTTGGTTTGGGTACTACAAACTTGAGCGTCTCCAACTGTCACATTGTAGTGGCGTGCCTGCTCTGGTGCGTAACGCGATCACGAGGAAAATACAAATAAACGACAACCAGAATTCGAACACCTTCGAAGCACAGCTCAAAGCTAAGAGCGTACGTGAGCCAGGAAACGCGGTGTCACGCGTTCCAAACCAAAATAAGAAAGATGAAAGCATCGGGATTTTCGATATTCTGTTCTGACTTTTCCACCCAGAGATAAGAGACGCGCATACTGGCGGTGGCGGCATGAATCCCTTACTTTCGATTGTTTGGCGGCTTGGAGTCTAGTCGATTTCAGACGTCCAAAGATGTTTTTCCGTTCTTCAGCACTGCACATAAAGATAAAAGCTCGACGAAGGCGCCACGAGTTGATGAGGTTGAGACTGAAGGAACGTTTATTATACAAGAATTACGAAGATTTAAACTTCAAATGGGAGGCCAAATCAGCTCATCTTCCTATATACCCGAAATGAGGGCGCCGCGGTTACTTCAAGACTTCAGCGCCTATGACCTATGGTTAGTGGGTAGATTTAAACCTGGCTGCCACTGTCCTCGTCGAAGGTGTTAGAGCGCGGAACGCCGGCGTCCGGCGTTTGGCTCTCGCCTTCGAATCCGTTCGACTATAGTGCAGGGGAGACAAAGCTGTTTGGCGAGTTTTTACCTGCGGATTTGCGGGCGGATCCGCGGCGGAAAGTAGATTTTGGAGCCGGGTGGCGAAATCAACTCGTCGACGACGGAAGATCTTGACATGGGTCCCGGACTGATCCGGATTTTCCGCCAGCGACGAGACCCGGCTCCGAAGTCTACTTTCCGTCTGCGCGGATCCGTCCGCTAATCCGTAAATGTAAACGCGCCGTTAGGTTTACCCACTAATCCTTCAACCAGAGCTTAGCTTTCTGACGTCCCCGCGCTCACTCGTCTCCTCCTCTCCCTCACTTTCTCGGTGCATTGATTGTTCGCATCGTAACCTGACGGCACCCGAACGGATCCTATCAAAACAACAGGAATCTGATTGATGCCTTACTCAGCTTCACTTTATGATGTACCGTAGGAAAGGCTACAAGTGCAAGCTCCTCGCTCTAGGGCCAACGTTACTACATCACACGAGTTGTGCAACTCCCGCGTAAGGGGATATCCCCCCTCACTCACTTCAGTCGACCTCCCGTCGTTCGAACCGCCATCTAGATTTTCGTTTCATAACTGTGTGTTCCATAGAGTACGGTGGAACGCCACCTAGAGGCTGCGCTTCGAAACGTACGTATTTTAAAGAATACATTGCAGTTACCATGGCAGCCGTCCAGGGCATTGAACGACGGGAGGAGAGTCGGGGTGAGTGAGGGCATAGCGTCCTCTATACTCAGAAAGCCTGGCAGTTCAACGACGGAGCCATGGAGTGCCCGGTCACGGATTTGGTAGCACAGAGCATTTCTCAGAGAACTTGGACGTCAGCGCACAGTTTTTGCAGCAGTGAGGACCCGAAACACGGTTTTCAAACCGGACGAGAAAAGAAGCGGTAGCGCGAGGAACGCGAGGAGCACGAGCGGACATTCCATCGCTCGGGAGAAGTGTGTTTTGGCGTCTCGCCGCAGCGGGGCGCCCGTCACGTGGCTCTCCTCTCATTCATTGTCTGCCGTTCTAACTTTTCAACTTCGGCGACTGCTTCTTGTGGCGATATGCCAGGCTTTGTCAGTATAGAGGAGGCTATGGCGAAGAGGGAGGTACTGCTCGTGCAAGCAGCCTCTATGAGCAGTTCTGTAACTTACCGTAACTGAGCTAATCTAATAACGTTGTCTTGGGCAGATCTCGGCGGCACAAGCTCTCATGCATTAAGGAAAGCTGCCAACGCTATGAGCTCGGGCTTCTAGCCTTCGCTGCGGCACAACATTAAATGAAACGGACTATTCCGCAGTATTCAAATCTCCTATGTGCAAGCCCAAGCAGCACAACTCGCCGGTTTGGGACTGGGGCGGTACCGGTCTGCCGGTAAGATCCTACTGGGGCGACGCTGGAAACGCACCGCGGGGCGACAACGGGCCAGTGAGATTGCCAGTCACTGGCCAGTGACTGGGACGCCCGGCACTGGGCGTCCCAGCGAGTTCCCGGGATGCTGCCAGCACAAATCCCCAGCGTAGTACCAGTAACGCGGTAAGATACCAGCAAGACCCCAGGCTAGCGGCCTCAAGCCATACAGTCCCCGGGCTTGTTTTGTCCCAGTGAGTTCCCGGGCTGCTGCCAGCACAAATCCCCAGCGTAGTACCAGTAACGCGGTAAGATACCAGCAAGACCCCAGGCTAGCGGCCTCAAGCCATACAGTTCCCGGGCTTGTTTTGTCCCAGCGAGTTCCCGGGCTGCTGCCAGCACAAATCCCCGGTGCACTACCAGCAGTACCGCAAGATACCAGCAGGACCCCAGGCTAGCGGGCTAAAATCGTACAGTTCCCGGTCTTGTCATACAGCCTAACATGTGGTTTTGTGTGCAATTTACACCTGAATAGAAATGATGTAGTTCATAAGAAGAATAATTTTAACAACAAATGAGTGTAAACAATTATGTTGCACTGTACATGAAAGTAAATTTCTGGCATAGGTATACACCTTATTGGTAAAGCGGCTGCCACAGCCATCTGTCGCTCATACACATGATAGCAAATAAAACATACAAAATTGTTACCGTAATTGTTTATTGTCAGCTCCAGTGAAGCTACAGCTTGGCTGGTCATCATGGGCTTGTCGCTAGAGGAGTGCGCTGGATGAAAGAGGCTGCATGTCACGGGCCTAGGAAATGTTCTTCACACTTTTCATGCAGCTTGTGATGCAAGTCGACCATGCACCCAGGAAGGGGAGTCCTTCATTAGAGCACCTGCAAAGAGAATCAACAGCACAGTAAAATGACAGGGTAAATCAATACCAGCTGCACATGATAATCCAGAAATTCCAAACTGGGCAAGCGCTTAAAAGGTTAAAACAGCGCAAAGGACGACGGACAGGGTAAAGGACACGGACAGAGCGCTGACTTGAAACCAAATTTTCATTGAACTCAACGGCGCAATATATACACACCATTGAGAACAAAAAAAAAGAAAATCAGCCTGAAAAACACCCAAAACAAAAGCACAAAAACTAAGTAAGTATCACCTCTAAAAAGATAAACCAAGCTAATCAAGTGGCCAGAAAACCAGAGGCATGAGACAAGAAGCCCATGTAAAAGAAAAACTTTTTGTAACCAATGCGTTAATTGTCTTCATTTCATTTTCAATCTGGAAACTATATCAAAACAAAAATACTTTGATTGCCCTAAGGGACACCTGTTACAACACACTGGATAACCAAACGGCAAAAATGGCCCAGTTATCTCATAATCAAGGTTAGCTATTTGCATGAAGGCCCACTTCAAAGAAAGGCTCGTGGAAATCATCTACTTTAATTCAAAAGGGCATGTCGAGAGACGGGCAAACTCGCCGGAGTAGTTGGCATGTAGTTTAACATTGCCGTTCGTCCCGATAGGTGCGAGAGATCCAGCATTTTTAGGTAAATATAGCGATTCATTAGTCTTACTGAGACAATGACAATTCATATCCTTGACATATTCGCGACCCTAGCAAAACGGACAGCACCAAGCGGGAAAACCGGGAACCAGCCAGAACAGGTCGCTCTGCGCCTCTCCACGTCTCTGGCGGCTTTCGCGGACACGTGTTGTCGACGCGGTGGCAAACAATGTAATTTGATGAAGGTCTGAATATTTCTCAAGTTTGCCTGAGTGTTCATCAGTGTGATGAAGCCTCAGTAAATTGTTTTTTTCTATCACGTGTTTGAAAGCCTGTTTACTCCACAACACACAATCGCGTGCTTTCAATTTCTTGGATGGGGAGGAATCAAGGGAAAACGTTTTGATATCTTCTCTGTCTCGAATGACATTCGAAGTGACGACTACTCGGTAACTGATAAGTGGTATGTAAAACAGACGAGGTGTTTCACTGGAGGGAACCCCAATGCTGCAGTCAAGTGAATGGGAAGGTTCAATAGCTGCTTTTCTGGAATTTGGCTGTGTTTGATTAGCGTCAAGATTGAGCCACCCACGCTGGTCGGTGCATTGGCTATTCATCTTGGCAGCTTTTCACCGAAAAAGCCTCTGGACCACACCGAAAAAGTTGGGCTGATTTCGCATCTACTTGATTCTCGAAAACCTCCTCGCTGCATACGATTAATGAGGGATATTGTCTGCTTTCAAAAAATGGGGGACGCGTCTCGCAAAGTTAGAAGCTGTCACAACATTATGATCTATTGCGCCTCCAATATTTATGATATACCCTCGTTGAAGCCAGCAGCAATATCCGTCTACATTGCTCAGGTTGTCCGGCCACAAAAGATACTCTCTTTCTCCATCCAGGATTTGAAGTCAAGTTTAATGCAGAGGGGTTCTGCGTGAATCTCCGATGAAGACTATCTTCAAATTTGTCCGCAATCATCTCCGTGCTGCCGGCTAGAACCATATGGCTGAGTTTAGGTAGTATCTCTCCGTCTGTCAAATATACTTTGATTCAGCAGTTCACCTAATAGCTTGTCAAGTAAGCTCATATTTCAGCCCAAATAATATACTAATATCCCTTTACTGGGACATGGTACGTAATATAATGCATAACCCGCACATTCGTCAAAATGACTTCGATTGTCACTAAAACCTGAGTTGAAATAAGAGTATCAGCTGCTTAGTGGGGCTCAAGAGCTCAAGCTTGGCTCAAGAAGCGCTTGCTTAATTTTCGTAATTTTCCTGCAGCCTGTGTTGCTGATAGAGCAGACGACTGGAGCTGTTTCTTAATACGCACAAAAGCTCGATTTCGCCGACAGATAAGTCGTATGGTCGAGTGATGCGAGTTAGTTGAAAATTACTGTCGGTGGAACAATTCTGTAGTCATCGCTGCTTTCCTTACCTGATCAAAACTGATTAGAGTCTATTACCGTCTCTCCGGAGCCCATAGTTTCGGTAATGAACGAAACCTCAGAAACAAAAGTTTGACATGAAAAGAACAAAAAGCACCGGGAAAACAAAACTATGCTCTGCAAGTTTATCTGCACCGGCTACACTTAACCGTCGCAGTTGAAATACCTATAAAATAGGGCATTAAACAAAAGAAAATCTGTTAAATTGAATGCGCTACCCGTTCAGGCGGCCCGGCCGAGCCGACGCGACCTGTTCCCAGCCGCCATGTTTGTTTGGTGGTGGCGCCCCCTATAGATCGTTGGAGTCGCGAATACAGCTCATTGTTGTACACATACTAATGAGATTGGGTAGACACATGTAAACATATAATATATTGCAGAGTATGGCCCCTGTGTTCCCACATAATGGCAACCTGACTAAAACTCATCTGCAGACTTCACCAAATAAAAAATAGCGACTTACCCAGAAACTAGTATATATTATTAGCGTCTACCATAAACTCACATTGAGTGTTTACCATCGGCATGCCCCATAGCCCTTGAAAACGCCCGCAAGCCTCACTTACTTTAAGCATATGACATCATATGTCAACAAACATTCCCTCGTGATCATCATTAATATCTACAGGTGCGAACAGTTCAGGCAAATCAATAGAAAGATAACAAATCAGTAGTGAGGTGGTGTACAGTGGCTGGTAGGTGCAGGTTAATATGTATGGGACATCTATTTTCTGAGTAATATTGCTTATCTGGTCAATTTTCTTCACAGACCCATCACATACTGAGACAAGGTTCTCAATACAGTGAAAAACAGGAAGGAGGAGTGAGTTCCAGATTTAGCTTTGCACAAGCTATGTGGCAACTGACTTCATCCTCTTAGAATTTATTGGAGTGGATCTGGGTATGATTATGTCTAGCCCAACAATACTGCTAGGAGCACCTTCAAAACCTTGAGAAAGGGGTAGAGGAAGTTTGAATCATAATTTCCGTATTGCGATGAGAGCTGCTCATACTGAGAATTGATGTGAGTCAATGTCGGCCATCCTTCTGCCTGAAATATCTATGTGTCAGCCACCCCCTATCAGAAAAAGTTTTAGCTGAGCGCTTTTTACGGGCCGCTCCGCTCAGCCACTGAGCAGGAAAGTAACCAGGCACGCACGTAACGCTCAGTCGGCATCTGCGCTCCGACTGGTCGTTGCTGACTGAGCGTTGTGAGTATGCAGGTGCTTTCCTTTTGAGTGGAGCGGGTCGTAACAATGCTCAGATAGAACTATCTAATGTCTATGTCGCAGCCTCAACAGCCAAACGAGCAGTCTTCTTCCTCGCTTGCACAATAGACCAAAATTGCACTGCATACTGCTTTAGAGGCTTGTTGGCATGTTTCACACTTACTCTCTGCAGACAGCTAGGACTGTCGGTAAGCGAGGAAAAAAAAAAGTGTGAACACATATCATGCACGCCAAAAGAAAACATCAATGGAACTACACGAGACTGCATTAAAGTTGCCAATTGGGCACGTTTTATACCGCACAGCCACTGTGTGTGCACAAGTAAACTAGCTCTACAAATACCGCTCAGCACACCACAGCTAGGCTGAATCGCATAAGTGTCACACTTGCCGAGCTTGAAGTACAGTCGTGATCTCTACGAGTGTGAACAAGTGATCGTCGACTGCTCAGTACTGGGAGCATCATGCACCAGCGGACTTGCTCTCCTTTTAAAATGCCTTGCGAACCAAGCATGGTAAGTCATCTGATAAGGAGAGAACGTCCCCAGGGACAGCACTGAGCAGTTGATAATCACCTGCTTACCTTCATATGTATCAAGTCTCTACCTGGCCGAAGTAGGCAGTATGTGTGCAGCAGAAACGGCTGTACTGAAATCTCAAAAGGATGAAAGATCAGAACAGGCTTGGCAAGCTTTCACGTTGCAAGTATGCCCATGCGAATTTCACTTTCTAAAACATAAACACGCATTTCAAATTGTCATCCAGGACAAGCTGCTATTACACAGCTGTATATATAAGGCAGCTTACCATCAACAACCTTTGCAGACTGCCATGGACCTGATCCTCAGGTCGGCTGGTGATGCAGGAACGAATTGGCCTAGTCGATGCTAGCTTCCGTTCGGCAAGGGCTGCACTGAGTATAAAGGTGAAAAAAGTGTTGTAGATAATGTGAAACAAACAAAAGCAATCCTAGCATCCACAATTCGCTAGAGGCACTGAAAACAAAAATCAGAGGTTGGGTCAATTATGTTAATGCAATATACTTCGGACACATACCATGACTGCAGGCAAGATATTTGCTGCCTTCAATCTAGATCTGCTTGAAAATTTACAAGCCAAATAAGAAATATTTTATAAGCTGAAATATATTTCGATGGAACTACAAAATCTGAAGACTATCTCTGCAAATATGGTGCTATCTAGTACACCAGGGATGAGTAGAATTGGATTACAGCATCCCCCTTACAAAGATTGAAGCAAAACCAGTATAGAGTCTGCCGTGCCACTACAGTAAAACCTCGTTAATTTGGATCTCATGGGACCGGCAAAAATGTCTGAATTATCGAAAGAACAAAGAAAGCTGCGCGAAAATGTTTCCTTTATTTTGAGAAGAAATCTGTTATTACCGCCTGCTTTCTGGACGACACTTGGGCGGAGACGGCAACTTTCCTTAGCGCGGTCGAGTGCTCCACCGCACTCGCACTGTCGGAGCTACGCATCCCGTGCGCTGACAATGTAGTACAGCAAGGCCTCTTCTAGTTTCGGGTGCACCACCTTCCAAGGCCGCATTCTTTTCGTGTTGAACTTCTCGCTCTCGAAAGCCTGTAGGATATCGGCCACAATTTTTACGTATGTAGCGAAAGTGCTTCTCTTGACGTCGCAACCTTCCATCACTTGTCGAGAGACGCAGCCCTCCAAGGCCCTCAGTATTTCCACTTTCGTCGCTAAATTCTTAGCCTAGTACAGCTGCAACGGAAAACGAGTAGCAAAACTGACCAGTAATCGGAGCGGCGAAATCGCGACAGCCGGCGCTATTTTCCCCGAGCGCCGATAGCGAGAGTGCCAGTCACGTTGCATTTTTCAATGCAGGGGTGGCCGGCGAAAAATTGAGGGATAGGATAGTTGTTAAAATGGCGGGCTTTAGGATCCCCGCGTTGAGGCATAAAACGTGACTGTCACTCTTGCTATTGGCACGCTCGGGAACAATAGCCCCGCGTGTCGCGATTTTGCCGTTCCGGTCGTCGGTCACTTGTGCTAACCTTTTTCCGTTGCAGCAATGCTTCTGCTGCTTCCATGCCAGGAGAGTAACGAGCTGAAGCACGGCGATCCAGAGCAAAACTGGTGCGAAACACGGAGAACCGAAAGAGCGAAGAACCATTGGAAAACCGGAAAAACCACGTGCGCACTTCGGATGGATAGCGGTCATACCCTTTGGAACAGACGGTAGCTAGCACCACCTGCCGAATTTGTCCGAATTAACCATAGTGCGCCGCGTTCCCTCCGAATTAATGAGCGTTTGCTGCCATTGACTAATACATATGTTTGACGGGACCGGATCGACAGTTCAAATTATCCGAATTAGCGGGGGTTGAATTAACAGGGGTGGAACTCATGAAATGTTCTTGGGAGCAGCCGCGGGAGCAGCTGAAACAGCTGTTTTGGAGCAGGTTGGGAGCAGCTAAAACTACGTTCTGGAGCAGGCTAGGAGCAGCTCAGATCAGTTTTCATTGCACTTCAGCTTGTGTCTTAGACACGCAAGGGAGCAATTTCAATCGTGCTTAGCAGCACAGATGAACATGGGTGGTTAGGGACCTAGGCAGATGGGATAACAATGTAACAGATGCGAAAACTTGAAACTTTGTGAACCTTAATGAGAATCAAAAAGCAAGTATCCTATGTTTCTAAAGATAGCGTCCTTGATATTTTCCGAGTGGCTTTCAGCAGCTCAAAATGCAAACCAGCACTGCTTATCACGCAGCCCACACGTGCTCGACATAACGATTATATGTGCGAACCACGTGACGTGCGTAAGCAACGGGCGTGCGGTTGCACGGAAGAACAGGGCAACAAATTTCGAGTTTATATCCTATTGTGCAACTCGATATCGAAGCAGCAGACTACGATTAACGAAGTTATTGTATTTGAAGCGATAAGCAGGAGCAAGGTTAATGTACGCCGAGTAGATATACCACTCGCGTAAGAGCTGCTGGCCGGCAAGGTTTCGGATCGGACCGCGTTTCAGTTCTATCGAATCACGATTTATCTTGCGAGAATGCGGTTCCAACTTCTAACGATAAAGTAGGTACTAAAAGGAATAATTTGCTCATTTGTTTTCAACTAGCTGACGTCAGGGCCGCAGAACCTCAGGCAATCTCACGCTTAACGACTCGACCTCACCTCAGCCGACTTGCTTAACTGCTTATGGTTGAAGAATAACAATCCAGTCGCAGGTGGTGTAGCGCTTAGAATCCGAGTTTTTTCGCGCGCTTCCGACTCGGGATACACAGGATTGCAAAGCCGACCAGGCTAAACACGCTCATTGTTGCCAATCGAGTCAATAAAACCGAAACCAAGACAAAATAAAAAGATTTTGGCGCACATTTTGTGATCTGGCGCATAATGGCGCGAGGTATTATTGGCTGTTGCGCAGTTTCAGCAACATGGCGCAGGATGGCGCAGACACATGCGTCTGGCGCAAAATGGCGCAAATGGCGCAGCCGTTCCACCCCTGATTAACGAGGTTTTACTGTACAACAGAAACGACTCTACTGTGATGTCGTGGAGATCAGAGTTCGGAACAGGCATGAAGGATTTGGCACGAGAAATATGCCAATGTCATTATTCATTTTTGCAACATTAAAATTAATCTGAAAGTGCGACCAGCTGCAGGGTGTATTCACGCAAATCTTGCGAGTGCTGAATTGTAGGCACAGTGCCCTGGTTGTGTTCATGTGCGATATATGACCAAATACCATAGAGACCAATACTGCAAACCTCTCCGAAAACCAATGGGTGCGGTGGCGAACGGCGTGAGTGGCGCTGTTCACCTCTCTTGCTGTCCATTTGTGTTTGCGTGTTGCCACTTCCAATGGGAAGGCTGCAGCCATTATTGGGAATATTAAACAAACAAATAAAAATACAAACACAACACACACAGCAATACTGGCAGCAAGTTGAGACGCACGTCTGTTGTAAACTCAGCATTCCGCTTACGAATGGGATGCGCAATTCCCCTAGAGTGTTTCATTCCACGTGAGTGGCATCGGAATTGCTAAAGGCCAGTCCATAAACACAGTCTGCGTTAAAAACAAGCCTATCAGCAATAAGTTGCTATTATATTGCTCAATATATAGAGCACCTTACCATGAACAGCCTTGGCAGTCTTCCATCAAGCCTGGCCTTCAGCAGAGGAAGCTGTCATTCTGTGTCGCCTCAGGACACTCACATCAGGATGGTGAAAGTGAATGCCAACTTCTACTTGGTAAGGACTGCAGCAAGTATAAAGATCAAAACACAGATTAGAATATACGATAAAAAATATCATGGACCAACTTGAAAAAAGTGCACAAAAAGACAAGGACAAAAGGATAGGAACACAGAGGACGCAGACTGGTGCACACTCACAACTTGATCTATTGAGCATAAAAGAAAAAAGAAAAAGAATCAGAGAAATCAGAAAGGCTGTGTTCGGAGTACGTGAGCTTCAGAAACCGGGGCGTGAGCAAAAGATGTCAGGTAGATTGTTTTACAGACACTTTGGAATTAACAACAGCCTTTCCATGTAATAAGGTGGTGAGTTCATTCTGATTGAACATCCTGAAAAATAACAGACAAAAAACAAGGAATAAAGGAGAGGCATACATACACTACATACGAGTGTAGACTCCCAACTCACAAATTGGAGAAGAAAAAAAATAAAGAATGCGGAAGGAGCTTTAGCAAAAGTTCGAACAGGTCCAAGTGGAACGTGCTGAATCCCACCCATATGCATAAGACTGTAAAGCGCGAAACACATGTACGACGAAACCATCCGATCCGACGTCCGACCGCGCAATACGACGGTCGGAGGCGAGGGTTTTCAACGCTCTCCGATGCTACGAAAACCCTCTCCCCCCAAGGTCATTCCGGCAGTCCGCACGTCGGATCGGAAGGTTTCGTCGTACATGTGTCTCCCGCTTAAACACGATTTTCTTGGCAGCTCAGGTAACAGACGGATGTGCGAACACATTGGTGGCCCATACTAAGAATAACAAAGGCCTAAAATAATTCCCTTGTATGTTTTTCACAGTATCTGCTAATTATTCACGTTTTCTCTAAAAGCCTCGTCCCACTAGAGTGACAAACACCGATTTTTGTCCGACGACACCACAAAGTTCCGTGTCGCTGATGCTGTCCCACTGCAACGGCCAACACCCGCGACAATCGCCGACAAACCATCGACGACGGACGAGTTCTTGTCTGTTGTTAGACTTGAAGCGCAGCAAGCAGTCCCACCGAGGAACATCTGTCGGATACAAACTTATCCTCCTCGCCCACTTGTGCCCTCTGTTGCCTCTCTTTCCACCCTTCCACCCTTCCTCCCGTGGCTTGCTCCACCGCTCGACCTTCAGAGAAGCCCTTGGCGGCCTCTCCCCGTTCCCGCAGTTCCAGTCCCTCGATTGCTCATAGTGGTCGCGGGCGCGGCTTGCTTGCTGGCGCTGGGCAGTCATGTTGCAAAAGGCTTGTCTGTGGCTGGTTTTGCTCGCAAAAACTTGGTGCGCGATTTGGTGCTTCAAGACGCCGAGGTCTACGCCCCTAAATCAGGATGGATACACCCATGTTCGAGGACTGACCAAAGACCGCTCACCACGAAGTAGGACACGACGTTCCGCGGCAAGCCATTCCGGCAGACGAGACTTGTCATCACGTTCTGTGATGATCGGGATGCCGTATTGTCCCCCATAAAACGCCTGCCCTCGATCATTCGGATATGAAGTTTTAAACATCCTCAAAATCAGGGTGAAATTCCT